>NC_041822.1:24374855-24680381 GCF_900964775.1 Scleropages formosus
TGTTCTGCAGACATCATGTGCTTCACCCTAATCCGTCGGTTGTGTCCAGGCATGAGCTCGATTCTGGACCAAAAAAGGTAATAGAACCAAAAATGCTCCTGGGTCTCTCCAGACCTCCAGCTACAGAAGTGGTCACAACCTTGTGTTTATAGCGCACAGTTTTTTTTTTGGAAAAGAACACTTCTTGGGTTCTTCCAAAATGAGTTTGCACATTCTTTCATTCATTTTTTACATTGCCCTCCATTGGTTGTGGACATTACGGTTACATTCCCAGATGGTGCGCAAAGTATATAGTATGTTTACACAGACAAACGCTGCATGATGTCAGACAGCAGTGAGCTCTGCAGCGTTAGGATGTGTGTGAAGAGGCTGTCTTAGAAGGAAACACATTCTTGCACTGCTGTGCCGTGTAAACATTAGCCAGGCTTGGGGGGTGACGCCGCAGGCAGGACCGCACTTCCAAAGAAATGCAGGATCCATATAGACCGGATGCCAAGTTGGACCGAGCCAAATATCTCACCAGTGGTCATGAAGAACAACCTGCAAACAAGAACAAACAGCAAGATGTTCATGGTTTATGGAACTGAAAACAACAGCTGCCTGCCTTCTGTTTTACTTCCAGTTTCTGTAGGTTTTATTTTATTGGCTGGCAGTCTTGTCTGAATTGTATTGTCGGACCGGTTCAGCAACCTGTGTGAGTGACAGAGAGAGTGTGTGTGTGTGTGTTGCTGTGATGTATGGATGAGTGACCCATTGTAAGTAGTGTATCTAGCAGTGTAAGTCACCACGGTGAATAAGGTGTGTGGGCTAATAACACTACATAGAGTTCATTGGAAGTCGCCTTGGAGAAAAGTGTCTGCTAAATGAATACATGTAAAACGAAACTCTTTGTACTTTATTTATTGTAAGTTCCTTCAAAATATGAGGCAAATTTTTTGTGTGAATTGACCTCATTAGTGGAATGCCTGTTCTGAGGTGATCACACACACACACACACACATTTTCAGAACCGCTTGTCCCTTACGGGGTCACGGGGAACCGGAGCCTACCCGGCAACACAGGGCGTAAGGCCGGAGGGGGAAGGGGACACACCCAGGACGGGACGCCAGGCCGCCACAAGGCACCCCAAGCGGGACTCGAACCCCAGACCCACCGGAGAGCAGGACTGCGGTCCAACCCACTGCACCACCGCACCCCCCTGAGGTGATCAAATTACTGTTATTTTTTATGGAAAAAAATTGGTTCTGGGACAGAAAATATATTAAAAAGTATTTGTATGCATGACATGTCATATGTTTTTTTTATATCTTGTTAAAACAAAAATTATTTCTACCTTGTCTTTTAGTTCCTTTCTTATTTAGAACCTCTTGTCCAAAGCAGGGTTGCACAGATTTCATGATATTTTAAATATGGTTTGAATGCCAGTCGAAGAAACAACTACTGACCTTTTTCTTTGATGGGGAAAACCCAGTAACAGCAATGGAGGAAAGCAGTGCCCTTACTTTTTTATTTTTTAATATCTTGCTTAGATCTTCCTATAATTTGAAGACAGTTGTCGTTTTAACCTATTCCTGGACGGCTTGTGTTTCAAACTGTGCAGTTCTCATTGAAAAAGTGCTTCACTGATGAGTGCCCTGTTTGCTACTGTGCTTAATCATAACCCTGGTGTATTAAGAAGGTGTTTATTTTCATGAGTGGCTTTTTGTTGCATGGAACCCCAATTATACGAGGGCTCAGTGTACTTCTCTGAAAGACAAATTAATTGTCCAATAATGCGCCAGTTTCATTAACCCAAACAACCCAAAAACAGAATGAACTCTTAATGAACACCTGTCCAAATGCATTTGCTACCCGAAGGCTTTCCTGCACCTGAAAACATAACCAGAGGAGAATATTCACTCCAGCACACAACGTGTATTCATTTTCAATAACAAATAAGGATTTCATAACAAGAAATTACCTTCTGATATCAGATAACAGAAAAAAATGCTCCCTGTATAATTTCACTGTCAACATCCTGCTTTAACTTCCAGCAATTAGATGAAGCCCTAAATCAAGATGGAAAAAATACGAAACAAGAAAGTTATTGAAGAGCACAAAATGCAAACGAAAATAAAGTCAGTTAAAAGTTGTTTGCATAATAAATGTAAGAAGAAGTATGAGCTTAATGAGATTTTTTACCGTCAATCACTAATGGTAAACAGTCCACGTTTCGACATGTGCAGCAGCAGAGGAAGAAAACCACAAATTGGGGGAAAAACCTTGAACAGGTGCAGATAAAAGGTTTTTCCCTTTCTGCTGTAAACAAGGCCGGTTGGAAAGGGCACATTTCTCCAGAATGTGTCATCGGACACCCGACTGCAGTCCATGGCTTCGCTGAGATATGAGTAAATTGTGTCCGTTTCCTGGGTTTGTACATCTTCACTGGTCACCTTGTTTAGAGGCGTTGCAACACCCCAGAAGACACAAGCAAAGTAAGCGAGGCATTTCCTTGACAGCATCCTGCAGCGTAGGAGGCCTCAATGAGCTTTTCAAGGAACTGTGACATACACTAAGCTTCTGACCCCCCCCCCTCCCCCACCACCACCACCTTGTACAACTATTAAAAATGGCTCATATGGAACTCAGCAGAAGGAGGCTGGGGTGTGATCACACCTTTAATACTCGTCAGATAGATGTAATACCTTACTGGTTCTAAGCTTCGTAACCTAAAGTACAGCTTTATGGCTGACTAACATTCTAAGGATTATTTCATAAGTATTTTAAGAAAATGTCCAGATAAATTATTTACTTTGCAGTGATTTAGCTCATGATTTTCATTCAGATTAAGTGAGAATTTCACCCATTTGCAGAGCTGTCAGTCGCACCAGGGTAATTCAGGTCAAGTACCTTGAAAATACATTGTAATGATGTAGATACAAACATACTGGAAAAGCTTTGAGAGATTTATGTATATTTCTGTTTATAGTGCATGTATTGTGTGTCACAGTGCCGGCGCCACCCTCACTTTGGCACCCCCTCTGGACCCTGATGTTCCTTGTTCCAGGAGTGGAAGCCACTTGTAGAGGGAACTTATTTTGAGCCTTTGCAACCTCTTCCCTCGGTGCCCTTCATGTCCTCCACAACCTCCAACCTGCAGGGCACTGAATGCAACATGCCAACCATCTCTTCTGAAACCCTGAGAAAGTGCAAGGTACCATGGTAATACTGGTCACGATCCAGGGCACCAGTCTCCGCAGCAGAGCTTCTCACTCAGAGCCCTGTGGGTGTTTTTCCATCCCAAAATTACAGCTGCTAATTTCGCTGTGGTAGTTACCGTCCTTGGCTCACAAGGTGAGCACTTTAGTTAAATTAGACAGAGTTGATCACAGCTGGAGCGAAAACCCGCAGGACCTGCACCCACAGGAGTTGTGAATGAGCGCTGCCACTTCTGCAGCGTAACAGAGCCTTGAAGCTCCATGCAGCTCCTACATGGACGAACCCTGACGTCTCGAACCCTTTGCAGCATCAGAACGTTCAGAAACACTTTTACACGCTGAGTGGTTCGCTGGGATACGGCACTGCTATCATAGCAGATGGCGTTGGACTCATTTATGGAGCTGTCAGGAGAGAAGTGGCTCTGAAAGAGATGAGTTCGAGACCCTCCTTTAATTCTGGGCAGGATTCAGCAAATTCAGGTTTAATGAGAAAAAGGGTTACATTCTGTAAGCAAAATTACTTTTAATAACTTTTGACAAAGAGCGCTGGTGGGAAAATGTGTCTCCGAACAGCAGCATGGAGACCATGGTCCTGCAGAACCGTTGACGGTTTGCCGTCTTCCCCTGGTATCTCAACAGACTTTGAAAAAGAGCAAATATTCGGTCTCCAAAGTGCAGGTGCATTAGTCACAGAAACTGCAGAATCTTTTAACCCTGCAAGAGGAATGGAGATGGAAATCATGACAGGACACAAAATGAAGGGAAGCTACAAAAGAAAAGGGCAACAGAGGTGACAGGAAGCTCTCTGACACAGCCCTAAGGACACTTCCAAGGATATCTGGTAAAAAGAGCAAAATGACGATGGAATCAACACCAAGGAGGGTCTCGACCCCTTTTCTTCCAGACCCACTTTCCTCCTGATCTCCTCAAAGCTCCATAAATGAGTCCAACACCATCTACTATGATTATTATCTACGTGTTTGCTATTTGAATGTCACTTCTTTAGGCAGCTCCTCAAGGGATGTGAACCAGCAACATGGTGGTGTTAGACACACAAGCTGTGTGTCCACACTCCCACGCACATGTGTGTGAAGCTCTTACAGTGGAGTTGCAGATGCAGGGAACCTGGATTTCCATGCTAATGCGCTGGGAATTTTTTACACGTCTTCCCCACACAGAAATAGCTTTTCATGAAAAATATGTCCCTTTAGAGCAAGGCGGGTCGCGACTGCAGCTGGTCTTGTGCGACATCACCGATGCGATACACTGAACTGGTAGCGGACAGCCACAAGGTGTCGTTGGAGTTCTGGTACCGCTCGGCCCGATCCCGTCTGCTTACTTCAGTAGCACGCTTGTGGGAGTACAGGGTGTCTCAGAAGTCCGGAATCACGGTGAAAAACAACAAGCCCGGTTTTCTTATTTTTCCAGACCTGTGTTATCTCTAAGGAAGGAAGGAAGTCCAGACAATTGTGCTTCTGGGGAAATGGAGTGAGGGGGACGTTGCTCTGTCACATATGGTGCAAACATGGAGATGGGAGTGTGTGGGGGCAGCTGGTAGTCCAGTGATTAGAACTTCTGCCCTCCTTTCTGAAGGTTGCTGGTTCCATCCTCACTTCCTGCTGTAGTACCCTTGAGCAAGGTACTTAACCCTAAATTCCCCCCATTATTGCTTCCAGGGTAATTTTACTGGAGCAATTGAGAGTAAGTACATTGCTCAAGGGTGCTACAGCTGGAGGTGGGATTCAAACCTACAACCCTTGAGTCCAAAGGCCTCAGCTCCAACCCCTACACTCCCAGCTGTCCCTGCTGAACGGGAGCATTCGTATTGCTACCTCGTTATTTTCCCCACGATTCCACAATTATGGGACAGCCACTATATTCATTTCAACAAGATGTCTATTGATCATGTTCTTCCACAGGTTTGTAGACTTCCTCCCTCGTTCGGTCGCGTCCTCATCTGACCGCAGGCCGCGCAAGTCCAGCCAGAAGGAGGCCAAGGTGTTTTCGCTTGCAGGGCTCAGCTGCAGAGTTCAAGCCCGTTTCCATATCCGGCAAAACCTCACTGGTTTGTCTTCACAATTCAACGCTATTTGTTTCTACAAACACACCTTATTCGGGAGTCCAATGGCTGGAGTGTCACAGGGCATCTACCCCCCCCACTCCAATGCACCCCCCAACCCAAGCCGGTATGACTAGAATAACTTCCCCATGAGCAAAGCAGACATCGAAACAAACAAACTCCTCACGGACTTGAGGAAGTAAAGAGGAGAAACGTGTCGTGATCCGAATCGACGAGATCGCGGTGAGTCAGGAGTCCATGTGACCGAGACTCTCGACGCCTTTCGCCTGGAAAAGGCCCAGCAGCACCTCTGTTTCCTGGGGTCCAGACAAAACCCTCTCTTTTGAAACACAAAGTAGGACAAAACCTTCTTAATATATAAAAAAAAAAGACAAAAGCCCCTGTTTTTTTCTGTTTTTTTGCACTTTAATGCTATTTAATACCATTATAATTGGAAGAAAAAATATAAATTAAGTAATTTAATACTGAAGCAATCCTAAAAAATATTACAATCTTTCTCTGTGTTGGTTCATTTCTGAATGGCGTAGGACACATCATCAGGCGGTAGTAATGAAGTTTAAATAAACCTTGACACTCGATGTTTTTAATATCGCTTTTTTATTTTTCAAAGATATGGTATAATGTTCTTTTAATTATGCTTTTTTTTTATGATGGTACAAATAATTTTCTGTTGGAAAACAGTGAGCTCTACATTTCTAATGCAAGTATGAATGTATGCCACAATACAATAGTTACAATACCTTCCTCATCGCAGTCTCACTAGCGTTATTTAATAAATGTAGCATTTTAAAATTCAGGGGATGGTTCATAAACTGCAAATAATCAGAAGAATAAACATTTCGTTAATTATTTGTCCCGAGGGGGTTTCGTCCTCTGGGTGAATTCGTCACGCCTTCTCGGCTTCTCTTCTTTTCTTTCCGGCTCACAAGAGCGCTCGCGTCCCAGCCTGGTAGGACGTTTGCTCTCGACCCCAAGGCCCTTCAGCGAGATCTAAAGATAGTCCAGTTTGTCAGTGAAACCACAGCGAAGCAGCAATACGGAACATTACACACGCAATGCATCCGGAGCGGGAAGAAAACGCCATCTTATTCCACCTCTCTTCACCTCTTCCACTCTGTCACATTTAGGGACAGTTTGTTGTCAACCTTTATATATCTTACATATAACGGCACACAATATGAACATATAATATGTATTCAAAGCTTCCGGAGGGCGAATTTGGGTACCGGAGCGGGTAGCGCCGCTGCCGCACACTGTCTGGGCTGTTTGTGCGTAGACTTGAATCCAGCTCAGTCTGTTCTCCCCCTATGCTCCTCCTGAAGGTGCTCTGGTTTCCTCCCACGGTCCAAAGACATGTATTTCAGGTGGACTTGTAACTAATATGCCCCTGATTCATGTGTGTGTGGCTGCCCTGTGCTGGACTGGTGTCCCATCTAGGATGTACCCTTAATGACCAGAGATTCTGGGATTGGCTCCAGACCCCCAGGACCCAGACAAGGACAAGCAGTTACTGAAAGTGAATGAATATTTTTTTCAGTTATTTTACTGCTTCCCTGAGTTATTATTGCATGTAATGTGGGACAGCTGGTAGTGTAGTGGTTAGCGTTGCCGCTTTTGACCCGAAGTTTGCAGGTTTGACCCCACCTCCAGCTGTTGTACCCTTGAGCAAGGTACTTACCCTGAATTGCTCCAGTAAAAATTACCCAGCTGTATAAATGGGTAAATAACTAAGTACCTCGACATCGTAAGTCGCTTTCGAGGAAAGTGTCTGTCAGAATACATAGAAAATCTTCCCTCATTGCAGCAATGCCAGGAAGATACCCAAAGGTAAGCATGTGACACATGGACATGATGCCACGCCCACACCTTCGGACCAACACGGAACACCTGTGACCCAACGCAGACCGCAGCATAAAAGGCTGCGTCGGACAACCAGCTGATGCGGAACCTTGATCTGCCTCCTCGTTAGCGGCCTTCTCCAGCCATTTCCTGTTCCCGAACGCCTTCCCCGAACCCGTCCCTTGTTCCCCCGATCTACTGCCTCCTTCGGATTATCGACCTCTTGCCTGCACACTGACCTCGCCTTTTGGACCCTCCCTGTTACGACATTCGCACCTCGAAGACCCTTTGCCCGTCCTCTGACCTCCTCTCTTGGATTTCCCCGAAGACACCACGATTACCGCTCCGCACTTGGGTCCGCCGCTTCCCTCTGACGCGACCATGACACATGAATTATGAGAGTAAAATCATGTGACGAGCGCAAAGGGATCTTAGCCCAACACATATATAATAACCTGAGGCAGCGGGAGTGTTATTTCCTGAAAAATGCTGCTGCGGAAACTGCCTGATTTGACAGTTGATCGTAGGAGGATCTGACTGAGAAGAAGCAACATGTTCCACGTTCCTGTGAAGCGATATTATCGGAGCAGGAAACCCTTATCTAGCCATTAAAGGGATTCCAGACGGTTCGCCAGGTCTACGGTACGTTGGAGGATCACAGTCGGACAGCGACGGGGCGAAGCGGAAGCTCTGAACAGTTTGAGAACAACATGGAAGAAAGTGACGGCGGCTCTTCGCTGGAGGCCACGAGGAGCCACTTTGCAGGATCGTACAAGACGCATCTGAGCTCCTAGGAGGCGTGCAGGTCCGAACCCATCCATATACCGCAGCTCTAGATGCTGCTTTTTGGCTTTTTTGTTCCTGCCCAACGTGGGCACCTTAGGCTTAGGGGTTAGAACTTCTCCCTTTCACTTAGAGGACTCGGGTTCCAGTCCAACCCCCATCTTGACCAGGGTCCCTGCCCCGATCCGGTACAGGAAAAATTACCACGCTGCACACAGACTGACAGACGGGTAAATGATGTGACTTTACTATGTTTACTCATCCTGATAGAGCTCAGAAATATCCCGCAATGTATTGACCCAAAATAAACTTTTCCTCACATCACGTTGAAGCTGCACTTAAAAAAAGAGAAAGAGAGTGAAAAAACAAACAAACTGGAGCACAAAGGCTCGTTTACCCCACTCGTGCCCTCGGGAGGAGGACGGAGGGAGGAGTGAGGAGTGAGCATCTCCACCCCGCGCGCTCTCCGTCCTCGCGATCGCCACCGCACTCGAACCCCGGGCTCTCAGGTTCCCGCTGCCCGCAGGACCGACTCTCTGTCCCCGCGGAACCATGGCCTCGTGCAGGCGGACGCTGTGCGCGTGCGGCTGCGCGGCGCTGCTCTGCGCGCTCCTGCTCGCGCTGGCGCTGTCGCTCGCGCTCCGCCACGCGCTGCGCTGCTCCGACGGGACCTTCGCGCACGGCGCGGTCTCCGCGGACTCGGGCACCTGCTCCAAAATCGGCAGGTACGTTTTCCCGCCGGGGGGGGGCATACGAAATCATAGCCAACTAGCGAAACGGGCTCAATTTAGGTAAAGAATATTTTCAGTTATTATTCTCATTTTTAAAAGGCGGAGTCTCTACTTGTTCAGGTTTGTTACCTGCGCGAATGAGCTTTTCTTCTAAGTTCATAAGTCCCCCAGGTACAGATGCAGAGCAGAAAAGTGAGGAAAAAGTACGAATTCACTTTTCTCCAAAGTTGTTTCCAATGAACTCTATGTAGTATCATCAGCCGACACACCTTATTCACCACGGTGACTTACACTGCTAGATACACTACTTACACTGGATCACTCATCCATACATCAGTGGAACACACACACACTCTCTCTCGGTCACTCACACGCTATGGGGGAACCTGAACGGCATGTCTTTGGACTGTGGGAGGAAACCAGAGCACCGGAAGGAAGCCCACTCAGACACATGGAGCGGGGATCAAACCCATGTCCTCTCGCACCACCCAGGTGCTATAAGACAGCAGCACTCCTCACTGTGCCGCCCGCCTGCAGGCACGTTACAGAAAATATTACATCTTAAGCAGCACTTTCCGAGTCCCTACACACTATTGCACAGAGCATTTACGTGTTTCTCCATTACAGAAGGAGGCAAAAAAAGGTGAAGTGGGGTGACTGGAGACATCCCAGCATGCGCTGTAAGAGCTGTCACGCTGTAAATGATGCCGCGGTGCTGAGGGAGACCCCAGAGCAGTAACGACATTGGTGTTAGGAGTGGGATTCCCGAAGTGACTTGGCTTCCCAAGTGTGGTGGTAGGAGTGGGATACTAGTGATCACTGCTGGGGGTGGCTTGTGGGTGGTCTGGCGCTTCTAGCCATACCTTTACATTCAAAGGACAGAGATGGAAGTCCCAGCTCCTGCTCTAGTACCCTATTCGAGCTACTTACCTTAAATGGATGCGGTAAAATGACCCTGCTGTATAAATGCATAAACAAGTGTTTGCTGCTTTGACAAACAACGTGAGCTAAACCAAATGACTAATCCTACAGTTTAAATTTAGCTAAGTCCAGTTCCCCTTCCTGATTCCTGGACCAGTGACCCCCAGAGCTACAGCGAGAGGTCTTGTTCTCACCTTTGCTAAAATCAGGGCTTCATTATCACCAGTAGTCGCTCCTCTGCAAAGTTCCTTCCCAACTTTACACCTAAGAAGTGTAAGAGTACCGAATTCAGAGCAATGCGCCCGCTTACCTACAAGGAGGAATAACTACACTGGTGCTTCAAGCGCCGTCATCTGGTTGAGTCTAGGAGGTTTGGAACTAGAATATTCCCGATGACACGGGGATTATGAAATGTCTTAATAAGAGTAAGTTCTGATGTCGGGAGTGTAGAGCACGAAATGTGTCGCTCATTTTTAAGACGCCCTGTTATTCCTATGCAGCACTTATCGTTCTTGGCACATTGACTGCAGTTTACTCTTCTTCTTGCTTTTTAAGTTCTTGTTTCCCGAGGATGCATCTTCAGCTCATCTCTGAAGGCTCAGCCGAGCCATCGGGAACGCGAGCGGCACGAACGTGCTCTTTGTGATGTGACATGCGACCACATATTCAAATGTCCTGACCGCTCTGTCCAAGTATAGCTGCGAGATGTAAAACACCAGCGGTGTGTTTGAGGGCACGTTCACACTCCTTTTCGCAGGGACACTGGACGGCGTTTGACGCCCCTGTGCTCTACAGCGGAAGCAGTGGCGGAAATAGGGTCTTTGAGCAATAACTACGCAGGTCCATCTACACGTTTTGAAGGACCAAACCCACCAGTCTGCAAAATCGTCTCTTTTTCTATTGGCATAATGCGGAGAAGCATTAATGTGACGCTAGAGTGCCTGAAAGCATCGGTCTCGGAGGAGAACCCGGGACCGAGACACGTGCAGATGAAGATCTGTACATGCCGGTGGTCTTTGAACAGTCGTGACAGTGTTACGATAATGTGTGTTACTGTACGCTCCACACACACATACTGCTTCTGATGCTCTTCGTGCGGCGGCACGCCATCAATCGCCACGGGCCTTAAGTCATTCAATATTAAAGCTCTAGTTCTTGTGATTATTTGTTTACAGTGAGTAGAGTGGAGGGGGGTTGGGGTGGGGGGTGGAGGCCATAATTAAAGGGGAAAGACTTATTTAATGACTTGTAACTGTAACTTTTTATCATAAATGTCCGGAGAGGAAAAAACTCGCAGCCTAATGGCGAAATGTGAGGGAGAAGAGCTCAGATCCATGTGTCGGGAGCTGTGGTTTGCGCTTTCTGGACAGACGTGCTGCACGCAGCGCTCGCGGCACCCCGGCTATAAGAGTCGCCGCTCGTCCCTCCCTCTTTGCTCTGCTGCCAAATGCCGACTTCAATAAATCTTAAAACGCCTTTCGCCTCCCGTGCACAACCAGGAAGCTTATTCTCAACCCTTCATCCGCCCTCAGCGCGAATAAACGTTTTCTTCTCTGGATTTACACTGGTTCTTGCTCCGATGTGAGGCCTCGTGTTGTTCTGCGCTCCTCGTGCCCTCCGTGGTTTACAGGTGGCCTCAGGTCGTGCAGGTGAAGGGTTTGCATCAGCGTTTGCGTGCGTTGCTGGAATAGCTCATTTAATCTAAAATGTGCATGAGGGAATCAGTCATGTTAGTAAATATATATATGGGAGACATATATGGGCAAGGAGCCCTGCTGCCGGGAGGCGGAGGGGGAGTGGGGTCCCTGCACTTACGACCCCCTGATTCGACTGGTTTATTCTGGTGCTCCGGCTGTGGTTTTTTTTTTTTCCCCGACACGCCACAAGTAGGGAACTCTGCCCACATCTGCTCGACCCTATCGCGCCTCTCGGGATGCGTGAGTGTTTTACTGGCACCACGCCAGAGCCCGTCGGGGCTGTTAGAAAAGATGCAAATGAATCGGAACGGACTGGAGACGCACCGGTGGCCTCCCCGAACGTGAGAACGGTGGTGTTCGCATGGTGTTCGCTCGCATCACGTAAGAGCTGCGCGTTCCAGTCGCTGTCTCCCACATGCGGCTCCTGGGATACGAACCGGCAACGTTCAGGGTGCAAGTGTTCTTTAACCACCCGTTTTCCCGGACTCCTCATTCCTGGTATTTCTTTGGACGGGCTGCCTGCTGATTTGGGGGGTGTGGCTCAACGATTATGGCCCCCTGCAGCTTCCGTTTCCCTAGTAACAGCCAAAAAAGCTCCCCCTGCAGGCCCATTTTTCTGACCTCTTTTGCTCCGTTCCTGGCAGCATTCCGCATCTCGAGCGCTTTGACAAACATGCGTCCACCTTCTCGCTCCTTAATCCGGCTTTCCTCAACAAAGCTGCTCTTCTTGGGGACGTTGCGCTGCGGCCAACGGTCTCTACGGCCCCTGCTGGCCCCGCGCTTTTCGTCTCTTGTGCTCCTCAGGATTAGTCCGTCCGTCTCCCTTCGTGTTGAGAAGGGACTCGGGAGTCGGAAAGGAGATTACAGAATGAATGTAGAGCGCGAGCCAGCAGTGGGATTAAGGGAAAAGAGGTTCACTCTTGACTTCGCAAAACCTCCTTTTGAAGTCACCCCTGGGTTTCTGTGCATTTGTTCTAGGCGTCATGGTGAGGTGTTTTTGCGCTGTGTGTGTGTACCACCTTGTCGACCTGCCGAGCCCACACTCTGTTTTCTTTCATCGTTTGGACAGTGATCAGTTGTGTTCCTGTGATTGTATTACCATGGGAGGTGAAGTGAATAAAAACCATAGCTCTGGCCATCGCTGCTTCACATCTGACTACATCCTGTGGGAATGGAGCCCTGGTTGTACTGAGGCTCTGTGACAATGGGGCCATGAAGGGAATGAGGTCCTGTGGGAATGAAGCCCTAGCAGAATGAAGCCCTAGGGGAATGAGGTCATGTGGGAATGGAACCCTGGTGGTAATGAGGCTCTGTGGCAATGGGGCCATGAAGGGAATGAGGTCATGTGGGAATGGAGCCCTGGTTGTAATGAGGCTCTACGGCAACGGGGCCCTGAATATAATGAGGTCGTGTGGGAATGGAGTCCTGTAGGGAATGAAGCCCTAGCAGAATGAAGCCCTAGGGGAATGAGGTCGTGTGGGAATGGAGCCCTGTAGGGAATGAAGCCCTAGCAGAATGAAGCCCTAGGGGAATGAGGTCCTGTGGGAATGGAACCCTGGTGGTAATGAGGCTCTGTGGCAATGGGGCCATGAAGGGAATGAGGTCATGTGGGAATGGAGCCCTGTAGGAAAAGAAGCTGTAGCAGAATGGAGCCTTCTAGGGAATTGAGCCCTAGGAGAATGGAGCCCTGTGGGGAATGGAGGCCTGGGAGAAAGGGGTCCTATAGGGAATGAGGCCCTGAGGCTGCATTCACACCCTGTGACCTACAAGAGATGATGAACAAGAAACCAGCTCTTCACCATTCTGGAAATATTAATTTGTCATTAATTTTTTTCACTAACAGAAGTCCGCATTTACCTCTGAACGTTCAGCATCTCTGTCGAATATCGGAACTGCGATCTTCATGACGTCTTTGAGTTTGAATGACACCAAAAAAAAAATGACATTTTGGAGGAAATATCCCCCAAAAATAATAGCAAAACCATACTATTAGACAGCACCCGCTGTCACAAAAATGGATGTGCAAATGCAAAACTTTCAGCATGTGAGCGTTTTGTGAGATTTTTCAGTTGCCTTAGGATGGAGTTAATTAGTAAGCAAGTCATTTGCATGTATTTCATTAGCGAGTCTGTGTGTGTGTGTGTGTGTGTGTGTGTGTGTGAGAGAGAGAGAGAGAGACAGCACGCATTAAAGGACCACAATGCAATGCGTCGTCTAAGGCGTTTCCTTCCCTACCCTTTTAGGGACATCCTGCAGCAGGGTGGCTCGGCAGTAGATGGCGCCATTGCGGCGCTGTTGTGCACTTCCCTGCTGAACCCCCAGAGCATGGGCCTTGGCGGGGGCTCCATCTTCACCGTGCGGGAAAAGAGCGGTAAGCGCCGGCCCCCTTCGAACCCGCGGCCCCCCGATCCCCCTGCGGCCTCTAGCAGCCCGAGATGGACAATTTACCCGGCGAGTGTATTTGTTTACTAAAACGTGGGCACATTCTTGGATGACTGGCGCATGCAAGGACTGGACGACGTGAAGAAGTCGCTCCGAGGGCGAGAAATCGACAAGAGTACAAAGTCATCGTGTGTTTTTGAGGTTCTCCGCGATGGAGTTTGAACTCATGTCTTTCACTAAAGTGAGAGTGGCAGGAAAAAACTGCATGTGCGTGTGCGTGTGTGCGTGCGTGGGCGCGTGTGTGTGTGTCGCTTCCCCCCGTCCGACTAACTGAACTCAACGAGCCACGTGATTCCAGAAAGGCCATGTCTCTTCCCCATTACCTGCGATCGCTCCCAAATTGCCCACATTACGTGGGAACAGCAGCGGCGTCTGAATCGCCTTAAATGGAGGGATTTTTCGATGCATAAAGAAGGGTATTACTCCACGCAGACCCCATTACCATCCATTTCACTGCAAATTATATCAATTAATGGAGAGTGAGTGACACCGGGGCAGGATTAAAATCCCGGGCTGTGCCTGGCGAACAGCGCGAACCAGTTAACGGGGAGCCACATATCGCCATATCGCCTCCTGCGAAATGACCAAAAGTCCTCTCCAAAAGTCAGGGCACCTGAAATTGTAAAAACGTCTCCGGCATAAACACACATTGTCAGAAACCGCTTGTCCCGAGCGGGGTCGTGGCGAGCCGGAGCCTAACCCGGCAACACAGTGCGCAAAGCTGGAGGGGGAGTTGACGAACCCAGGATGGGATGCCAGTCTATCGCAAGGTACCCCAAGCAGGACTCGAACCCCAGACCCACCAGAGAACAGGACCTGGCCAAACCCACCGTGCCCCCTGCACCCCCGTCCGGTATTAACAAGAAACACTAAAGCGGGGCGTGCTTATGAAGGGCACCGGAATGTCGCCCAAATAAAGTTTTATGGGAGTGCAAAACGTCCCCTAGAACAACGGTGATGTTTTCACGAATAGAACGACCTCGAGCTTCACAGCTCCAACCGACAGATGTTTCGCCGTTGGTTTTCCTGCTGCTTTGTCGTCTCTTCACCTACAGACAGCAGTTATGGACATTCCCTGTGAAGGATTGCTCATAATTAATAATGTAGCACGCTGCGCTCTGGGTTCAGATAAGGCGAAAAAGGATGCGCAGACAGCATTCGTTACAAATGTTTATCGGAACACCAGCACAGGAGAAAATAATGCTCCTGGTCCAAGAACCCCTTTTTCTCAAGGATCTGCATCTAAAACCAGCTTTCCCAGCCTGCTTAGCACCACTCAGGCTTTTTTCTCTCACCACTGGCAAACATAATGATCCCCTTATATTCCCCGTAGGTCCCTACAACGGTTAAACACAATCCCATTTTACCCATAATTCAACTATTTACAATAAGCACATTTTCCCGCTCAAACTCACGGTAGCACGGGTCGTTACAATAATAAAGCAATATTATTTCTATAGGGGTGGTTTATTAACAGTTTATTCAATAATTGTGTGTAATGAACCTTTTTTTTCCTTTTCAAGGAAAGGTCACAGTAATTAATTCGAGGGAGACAGTCCCTAAGGTGTTCAAAGCAGACCTGCTGAAAGACTGCCCTGTGGACTTCCAGATGGGGTCAGGTAGGGTTCACATCCCCTGGCCTGGGGGAAGTCCTCGTCCCGTCCCCCCCGACCCCTCTCACCTGACCTCCTGACTCTGACTCACCGAAGTTGTTTTGACCGTGACCGAGGCCTCAGTGGGGAGTGCCGCCACAATCCCATGTAGAGGTTTCCCTCATTAAAGAACATAATTCCATTTGTGAAAGCAGCCCTGGGGGGGCGTTGTTATGGGACGGTTAAAGTAGCAATTTCTTACAGGAAAAAATCAGCGAAACATTCAAATAAAGAACACACTATAAACACAGCAATAAAATGACCGCATATCATACTTAATCATATTTGTGACAATAATCGTTAATCGACGGCACACAAAGTGCACACTGTTTTATTCGCGGTGACGCAGTGTGAACCGTGTTTTAAAAACGTTTAAAAGCAGGCTGTCCAAAAATGGTGTTGGCAAGTTGTGGAACATCTCCAACGCCACAAATTAACCTCAAATAAATGAGAACTTTTTCTTCTTTAAAAAAAGTAATCAAATATACTGCAGAGCCAATATAATGTGTCTTGATGTAACATAGACTGGCCTTCAATTTGATCAAATATCTTGGAGTCCTGGGTCCAAATCATGTGTCCTCAGTGTATGGATGGAAAAATCTTTAATACATGAATATACATTATACATGTCATGAATTATGTAAAGAACATATATATTGCAATATATATAAAATATATCATATATAACATATGTACATATATAACAATATGTGATATTGTATTGTGTAATATCCAGTATATATATATTGGCGCTGCTCCCTTTGGATCCAAAGGTCACAGGTTTGAATCCCACTCATAGCTGTACTACTCTTGAGTAATTTACTTACCCTAAATTGCTCCAGTAAAAATGACCCAGCTGTATACATGGGTAAATAATTGTAAATAGCTGAACACTGTAAGTCGCTTTGGAGGAAAGAGTCACCAAGATGAATAAATGTAATGGAAGCTGAAACGCTGAAGGATGTGACCTTACTGTGGTTAAAATGGGCATGGTGAAACGCTGTATTTGCGCTTCACAGCCAATATGCAGGGTATTACTTTCCACTTCAGCCACTATCTGAGTCACATTTGGATTATTGGCGCCCAAAGTCATGGAGTTAGAGGTGCGTTCCGTGAGTCGCGGGACGCAGATTTGCACATTACCGCCGCGCTGAGGCCCGTGTGAGGGCACGTCCAGCACCTGTCATCTGAGGCTCTTCCAACACTCTCGGGCCCTTTGGGCTCCTTTCGCTTTATCCAGCGTGACGCGCACCGGAGATGTGTTTTACGAAGCTGTCTGAGGAAGGATCTGCGAAGCCTTTGCTTTGCCTGCTCTTATTTGTATCTGTATTTCTCCTCGTCCCGCATCAGTCCCCCGAAAGGTCAAAGGGAATCAGCTCCAGTTAAACCTCCCAACTCTGACAGCAGTGAGGTGTTGAAACCCTAAGACACACCTTTCATGTGTGCAAACACCAGAGATGCTCACACATCACTGGAACTTTACAATTTACATTTATTTATTTAGCAGACGCTTTTCTCCAAAGCAACTTCCAGTGAACTCTCTGTAGTGTTACCAGCCCACACACCTTATTCACCACGGCGATTAACACTGCTAGATACACTACTTACACTGACTCACTCATCCATACATCAGTGGAACACACACACTCTCTCTGTCACTCACACACTATGGGTGAACCTGAACAGCAAGTCTTTGGAGTGTGGGAGGAAACCAGAGCACCCGGAGGAAACCCACACAGACAGAGGAAGAACCATCAAACTCCACACAGACTACTCGCTGTGCCACTGTGCTACCCGTAAAACATGAGGCTTCTGGGCGGAAGGGAAAGCCATTAGTGCGAAGCCTGGCGAGACCCACTTTTTAATTAAGATACAAGCGCAATATGACATGTCTTCATTAAGACGTATGCGGCCGCGTCTTTCAGCAGCGCGAGAATTTCTGTCAGATCAACAGATGTAATTCCCAGGAATTTTACACCTACAGCAGGGCTGTGGAGTCGGGACACAAAACCTCCGACTCCGCCTCCAGCAACCCAACAATTGCTTCCGACTCCGACTCCACAGCACTGCACCCCCATCCCCCCCGCTTCCCTCGCACGCTGACCATGCTTCTGGACAAAGTGTCCGAGTGCGGCCCTCTGACACGGGGCTCTTGCGATTGTCCCCAAAGGCAGCCGGTGGATCGGAGTGCCGGGGGAGATCCGCGGTTACGAGCGAGCCCACTCGCTGTTCGGGCGGCTGCCGTGGGCCACCCTCTTCCAGCCCATCATCAAGCTCGCTCGGGAGGGCATCGCCTTGCCGACCGTCCTGAACCGCTACCTCTTGCTGCTCAGGAAACTCGGAGAGACATCCCCCCTGCGGTACAGTAGATCAAATCGACCGGTCCTATTTGCGGTCACATGACCAGCGGCCAGAAACGTAGGTATCCCTTGCAGAGCGAGTACGATTCTTCCCTGAAATTTGCGCGCAAGGTGAATTCCTGTGAACCAAACTCTTAATTAGCATCAGTATAAAGTGAGAAAACAATGTGCTCGCGGACCACTAAAGGTTTATTCATTTTTTCAGCAAATTTACGAAACTCTCATATGGTCTTTAAAACACAGAGAAAATCGAACTCAAACAACCAGGTCCAGAGTACTGGAACCGCCCTGGTCATCATTAGGTCCAGGTACTAAGAACCACATGGTAAAAACCACTCGTACATACAGTAAATCCTTAATTTCACTAATTTCAGTTTGAACAGACCAAATTCTGCGCTTTGCATGTCACTTACTTCCCATGGGTCAGCACTTGGGTGCGTACCCATACACAGTTGAACTGGTAGTCGGTATCTGTGTTTTTCACGTGTGTTTTGCTTTTCCTTTCCAGGAAGCTGTTCAGCAACGAGAACGGCACCCTGCTGAAGGAGGGCGACATGCTCAGGTTCAAGCAGCTGGCAGATACTCTGGAGGTCATCGCCAACCAAGGGCCCGACGCCTTCTACAGAGGGAAGATAGCGAGGGACCTGATCCAGGACGTCCAGGATGCAGGTGTCGTAACGGACCCCAAACCTCCAACCTCAAGTCTGCTCACCTCCATCACCCCTTTTCTGCAGGGAGTTGGAGAAGAGAAATCGTCATTATGATCTTCACCTGATTAGAAACCCGTTCAAGTTTACAGTGTGGTGACAAGCGCCAACCTAACCCAACCCCAACCCTAAACCCAACCATAACGTTAACCTTAACCCTAAACCCACCCCTAACCCTAAACCCAACCATAGCCCTAACCCTAACTCTAATCCTAACCCTAAACTCAACCATAGCCCTAACCCTAACCCTTAACCCAACCATAACCCTAGCCCTAACCATTAATCCTAATCCTAACCCTAAACCCACCTGTAACCGTAACCCTTAATCCGAATCCTAACCCTAAACCTACCCTAACCCTTAATCCTAACCCTAAACCCTACCATAACCCTAAACCTAATCCTAAACCCTGAACCCAACCATAACCCTAATCCTAAACTTAAACCCAAGTATAATCTTAACCCTAACCCTAAACCCAACCCTAAGGCTAACTCTTACAGCACGTGGAAAGAAGTAGAGAACTCTTTACGTTCATCAGTGTTTTTGTATTCGTGTGGTTTGATCAGTGATGATTTTCTGGATTCCAATTAACCCCCTGCAAATCAGGGGCTGGTATCCCCACTGACAGAAATGATTGTCCCCCCGCTGCGCTTTAGGTGGAACATTATCTTTGGAGGATCTGGAATCGTACAAAGTGAAAGTGATGGACGCCTGGCCTGTTACGCTCGGAGACTACGATATGTATGTCCCTCCACCACCAGCAGGGGGCGCTGTTCTCAGCTTCGTCCTGAACATCATGAAAGGTAAGTGCTCCGCTTCACCTCCTCAACACTTAATCCTCCTCACGCTTTGGATACCTTCACATGCAGTTTTTGTTCTCTAATAATGTGCACTACTTTTCTACACAGATTGATTTAATTAGCAGGATTATTGAAGAGAAAATATCCACCTCCTGCACCAGGGTAGGGCTGCTTCAGCTAGAAGGTCTTCAGGATTCACTCAGCTGTGTAGATCAGTGTCAAGCTCATGTGTCCCATGAATCTCTGCAGCCAAGCAACCAGCTACGCGACTCATGAGATGTCGTGTTTACCTGCACAATGCTTTGATGAGCAGATATCCAGCAAGTGTTCTGTTCTCTCCACCTCGTTGACAGGGTACGACCTGGATCCATCTTCAGTCGTTGGTGAGCAGAAGACCTTGATGTATCACCGCTACGTGGAGGCCTGCAAGTTCGCCAACAGTCGAAAACGGAGCATCCGAGACCCTGCCTTCTCCTCTGACACGGTGAGTCTCTCTGGAAACCGAACAAGTTCATGAGAAACAACACAACGGTGTTGATGTTGACTCCATATATGTGGAGCTCTTCCACAAAGTTCTCTACTCTACGAAGTTTTAAAGGGCTTGCGTCCATTGTCGCTGTGATTGAGCCCATCCATCCGATTGCTGCTCGTTGTCTTCTTCCTCCTCCGTCTTTTTCATCATCACCGTCTTTCCAAGAGAATCCGATCTTCTCATGATGTGTCCGAAGTGCCGTCACACCAGTCTCACTATTTGAGAGCCCTGCCTTGATTTCATCCCATATTCATTCATGTTCCATTTTTTTGTTATCCACTCGGCCTACGAAGTGGATCTCTCAGAACTCGGTTGTGGCCTTCAGACGGTTTTTTTCCCATCACAGAGGAGCCTTGCGGTGTCATCGCCACCGTGCTGCCGCTCATGCGCTACCGCCGTTGTGCGGTGAAGCTCAGGGGGCTGAACAAACTGCAGGACCCCTCCACTCTCACACACTCAGATGCTGACTGTCCTCCCACTTGTTGACGGATGAGTCTCAACACGCCAAAGAGGCGTTTTTCGCTTGTTGCTGTCCTGCGCAACACGAGTCGCCGCGTGGAGAACAACAAGCCCGGCGGCGGCGGCAGCGGCCCTTCAGCCTGAATTAATTCAGCTGGAGACGTACCCCAGCGCTCTCTGGGGCTCTGCTCTTGAATATTCACACGCTCTTTCTTCTCTCCACACCTACGGATCGGTGCCTTCCGCAGTTGAGTCCGCGGGCAGAGTTCTCCTGCTGGTCCTTCGGGCCTCGACTCGGGTACGAGAGCCGCGCCGCAGAGGGAGGTGATCGGTGTCGTTCTGCTCAGGTCCGGGAGCGCGTTCGCGTATCTAAGGGTCGAGCACGAACGACCACATCTCAGCTGGCCCTGGGGGGGGTTTCAGCATTTAAAATATGTGACAGCATTGATGTGAATGCAGTTGCCTTTATTTAGAGCTTTTGAAATATGGCACGAAAGGTTTTTATTAAGGGTGTGAGAGAGTGGATCGGTTCTTGTTCCTCTGCGCCGTTTCGTTCCCAACCAAACGTACCGTTTTTCCCGAGCGACGCTGTGACCGTTTTGCTTATTGTAACGTATTTCAAAGAAACGCGTCAATATACACTAACTACTTGTATGACAAACAGTCAAGATATGACTCTTTAAACGTACAAACACTTTCCAGTTTATTGTAGCTGCATTTTCTTCTCTCTGTTGTCTCAAGTTTGTTGTAGAGTAAAAGCTGTTTCCCCTCCAAGCTGGTAGATGGCAGTAAAGAGCACCCAAACAGAATGGGGTGGTGGGAACGTCTTAATTCAACTCACTTCCACATTGTTTGCAAAGATGAGAAATGACATGCGGATGCTCCTCGACTAACGATGGGGTTAAGTTCTGATACTTCCTTCGTAAGTGGAAAAAGACTACAGCACCGCACCTACCGAACATCATAGCCTACTGTACCTTAAACGTGCTCAGAACACTTACCGTAGCCTATAGCTGGGCCAATTTAAGCAGGAGACACACATGGATGTTCAGTAGACATGATGGCATGCGAAAACAAAATAAAAAAATGCTTTCAGCACGGTATCGGTTGTTTAAACTTGTAGTTGTTTACTGTCGTTGGGATGATCGCTAGAGACACTGCGAGCGTGGCTGAGCGGATGCTGCGGCTTGTTGCCATCGCCAAGATCGGGAGAGAGTATCGCACCGCAGGAACAGATCGAAATTCAAAATTCCAAGTACGGATTCTACCGAATGCGTATTGTTCTTGTACCACCGCAACTTCGAAAAATCACGAATCGAACCATCGTAAGTAGAGGAGCATCTGTACATGTTCATGGGATGAATTGGTACAATTCATACAACAATAAGGACCGAATAGTGTGTTGAGGGGGGTGCGGTGGCGCAGTGGGTTGGACCGGGTCCTGCTCTCCGGTGGGTCTGGGGTTCGAGTTCCGCTTAGGGTGCCTTCCGGCAGACTGGCATTCTATCCTGGGTGTGTCCCCTCCCCCTCCGGCCTTACGCCCTGTGTTGCTGGGTTAGGCTCCGGTTCCCCGTGACCCCCTATGGGACAAGCGGTTCAGAAAGTGTGTGTGTGTATTTATTTCCAGTCATCTTAAATTAATATTGAAGTTAATAAAAATATTAAAGGCTATAATAAAGTATTATTTATTATAGCGATATCCAAGATTTTAGCAGAATGTAACCCATAAATAAATGGAGGGATGTCGGTATTGTTATGTGTTTATGGATTATGATTTAGTGATAAAAGTGAATTTGGAGTTACAAAGAAACGCAGCACACAGCTGCCAGTGTAGTTGTTAGAGCTGTTGCTTCCTTTGGTCCCTTGAGCAAGGTACTTACCCTGAATTGCTGCAGTAAAAATTACCCAGATGTGCGAATGGGTAAATAATTGTAGACAGAGCAACATCGTATCCTCAGCTGCTTTAGAGAGAAGTGTCAGCTAAATGAATAAATGTAAATCAAGTTACAAAGAAACCCCCAGCACTGCTTGTGTTTGTAAACTGAGGAACCAGAGTACAGATTACACCGTTTTACAGTAACCCAGTAAAATAACCGATTACTTTGCGAACAGAGCGTTAATATTAGTTTCTGTTTCCCGAGTTTTCCGGCATTATTCCTCACCTGTGCGATGCGGATCAGGCCAGCCTCCGGTCCCCCGTCAAGGGCTTTAAATTCGCACAGCCCCTTTTCAGGCAGCCGTTTGGTGCGTAACTACAGGAAGTGCGCAAAGAGACGAAAATGGCCTGACGGCCGAACGCGGCTTTCACACATCCCACCTGCAGCTCACGGAGAGACTGCAAGCGAAGCGCCGCGAAACAGCGCTGCTGCGTTATCACACCTTGCTCATATCCCTGTTATTTCTTTCATCGGTTTCCTTCGTCGGAAGTAAAAATCCTAAAGTGTGTGTAACTGGTCTGAGTTTTACTGTCTTCATATAATGTCATAAATAGTAATATTACATAGGCGCGATAAGAGCTGTGTTCAGATGTTAAAGTCGTACACCCAACGCCATGGAGGAGCCCCGTGTCTCATTAAATCGGTGAAGTCTTTTTGTGACAGAGGCTTTTTTCCGTCCCGGTTCGGCAGGAGGCGTTCCGGATGACAAAGGACGAGTTGGCAGACAGCGTCCGAGGGAAGATCAGCAGTAACAAAACCCACAACTCCTCCCATTACAGTGCCGGGCCTTCCTGGGACCACATGGGAACCACTCATGTCTCCGTCTTGGCTGAAGACGGCACTGCTGTGTCAGCCACCAGCACCATCAACCACATGTGAGAGCATGTGCATGTAAAACTTTCACAGTATCATCCCAGGCCCCATCAACCACGTGTGAGACCGTGGAACATTCATAACATCATTCGCCACTCCAACAGACACAGGACCTTCATGACGTCCTACACTCCGTCGGTCGCATGCGAGGTACAAGCTTGCAGGACCTTCAGAAATCATCCTTCTCTCCATCCCTAACCCTAACCCATTCTTCATTCTAACCCAATCCACAATGCAATCTTCATTCCATTCCTAACCCTAACTTTAACCTATGAGCTTGCAGAACCTTCATGACATCATCCTACACTCCATCAGTCGTATATAAGCTTTGAGCCCATGGAAGCTTCATAATATAATCCTTCATTCCATCCCTTGCTCTAACCCTAACACATTCTTCATTCTAACCCTAGCCAAAATGCAATCTTCAATTTATTCCTAACCCTAACCCCAACACATGTAACCTGTGAGCTTGCAGAACCTTCATGACATCATCCTACACTCCATCAGTCGTATATAAGCTCTGATCCCATGGAAGCTTCATAACATCATCCTTCATTCCATCCCTGGCCCTAACCCTATTACATTCTTCATTCTAACCCTAGCCAAAATCCAATCTTCAATCCGTTCCTCACCCTAACACATGTAACCTGTGAGCTTGCAGAACCTTCATGACATCATCTCACACTCCATCAGTTGTACATGAGCCTTGAGCCCATGGAACCTTCACGACACACACGAGTTGCGAACCGATGGAACGCGGATGACCCCACTCCACTCCTCTTCAGTGACGGAAACGGCACACTTTGCTGAGGAGAACGTGGTCGCCTTTTTACATCCAAACTTTTGATGAGTTCTTGTCTTAGATTGCCGTGAGTCATGCCTGCGCTACTGTGTAATGAGAATAAGACTCTAGTGACGCATTCCTTAGTCACATTATGTCACATTCCGGTGTGTGCCTTCAAAGACCCCCTCACACAGGTCTGCTTCGGTGCATCGCTTGTTACTCTGGTTCTGCTGCCTCTCTCCACAGCTTCGGCTCCAAGGTCTACTCCCCGAAGACCGGGGTCATACTGAACAACCAGCTGTTGGACTTCTGCGGCCTGGCAGATCGTATCTTGGCTGGTAATTACATGAAGCCCATCCACACAAATGGGTCGAGCGACATCAGGCCCATTTGTGTGGATGGGCTTCACTTGATCTCCTTTCTGCTGTTATTATTATTATTATTATTATCATCATCTTCTGATCTTCTCCGGCTATGTTTAACATCGCTCAACTTCAGGAGAGCAGCCTCCTTCCTCCATGGCTCCTGTTATTCTGCACTCCGCCACCAGACAGAAGACCCTGGTGATCGGGGCATCTGGGGGCAGCATGATCACCACAGGGGTGGCTTCGGTGAGTGAGGATCTCGGTTATACCCAAGCTCTCGTCAAGCACAGCATTAAGATTAAAATTTAAAAAAAATTCTATGGGGGTGCGGTGGCGCAGTGGGTTGACCCAGGTCCTGCTCTCCAGTGGGTCTGGGGTTCGAGTACTGTTTGGGGTGCCTTGCGATGGACTGGCGTCCTGTCCTGGGTGTGTCCCCTCCCCCTCCGGCCTTACGCCCTGTGTTGCTGGGTGGGCTCCGGTTCCCTGTGACCCTGTATGGGACAAGCAGTTCAGAAAAAAAAAATAAATAAAATTCTGTGTTTGAACAACTGCGGTGTCCCACACAAAGTAAGAGAATGTAGACTCACTCATCATTATTTCTGTTCGCAGAATGGCCCCTGTTCTGTATATAGAAATAGTTTGTACATATTTTATCTATCGATCTATCTATATACACACATGCTAAGAGAAATCATATGAATATATTATAGTCATTTAAATATTATATAGTGCAATTTATTTTCTAGGAATCTTTTCCTCATGCAGAAATGATTAGAACATTTCACTTAATTTTATACATCGTAATTCTGGAGGAATCTGCAACCAATCAAAAGCCATTCCCAATTAATTAGAATAAGCCGGCCCATAAACGTTCCCACCAGCATTCATGGCCCTTGTTAATACCGTGATCCTCGCCTTGTCCCGGTGATGTGCTCACCGTGTATCTGCACCTCTCTTCTCTTGATCTGCTGGGGGGCTCATGCATATTCAAATGGTCCTCCCACCCTTGCCTCATCCCACCCCCTCCCTTCTCTGTAGGCCATCATGAACCACCTATGGTTTGGGAAGGACCTGAAGGAGGCCATCTCAGCTCCTGTGGTCTTTGTGGACTCCAAAAACGCTCTGAAGTTTGAGCCCGACTTTGACCAGGTGAAGAGACAACATGCGGACCGCACACCTGCCACAGCCGCTGCGCCACCTGCTGCCCGACTGCTCTAAAGGCTTTGAGTGAAAACAGCCGGTCTGAGCGGCGAAAGGCTGGGGGAGCGTTTGGAGAAGTCCATCTCGGCCGTAAGTACGCTGTTCCTGGAGTGCGTGCGGTGATTTTATCACTGTCCATCTCATCTCCAGGACGTGGTGGAGGCACTGAAGGCCCTGGGTCACCGAGTGGAGAAGACCAAATACTTCTACAACGTTGTGAACGCCGTCACCGCGCGAGGGGGCTGCGTGGGTGCCGTGTCCGACGCCCGGAAGCTGGGAGAGGCGGCGGGGTACTGACACGAACGCGCGGCCGAACCTGTCGGCAGATGACCACGCCCGCTCCGACCGTGACGTGTACCCAGACAGGAAGTGGTGTGGAACCTCAGGAGGATGTCAGCCTGCGGCTGAATGCCTGATGCACGGGACCAGAGTTGACACGCGAATCACACACGGTGATCGTGAGCTGTCCTTAATGACCAGCAGAGCGTTCGCACTGTGCTGGGGAGAGCAGCTGAGCCCCAGACCTGAGCTCACTGGTGTCCATCCGCATACCATAGTGAACATGAAGTAGAGCATAGTAAACACTGAACTGTACATATCTGATCACCAGATACTCTCTCCTCTTTATTTGACCACTCGTGAATTATGACTCGAGGAATAAATGAATTTGTTAAGAAATTTACTGAATGAGTATGTGTGTCTCTCTCTCATATGGCCTCTATTGGCTACAGATGAATATTTACATTTACTTCACTTTTTTCAAGCGCCTGATGTTTTTGTCCAAAGGAACGTGCAATGTTAAACTTTTTACACTTATTTACCCATTTATGCAGCAGGGTAATTGTTACTGCGCTACTTCAGGGGTAAGTATGCTACCTTAAGGGTACTGCACAATTGATGGACTTGAAACTTGTATCCTTTGATTGCAAACTGAAGGCTTTGACCATGATGCCACCCGCTGCTCAACATCAATTGTTTCGTTTTCATTGTTAGAGTTATGAACATGTTATTATTAACCATTATTTTGCTGACACCCTTGTTCCGAGCAAATCACAGTAACTTCATCCACTAAGATAACCTTCTTGAAGCAAATTATGACTTTGCACTCTAAACAAATCCCACCTCCTGCTATGGTACCCTGGATCCAGGTACTTACCTTGAAATGAAACAGTAACAGCTCTCTGTAAGTAGCTCAATGTTGTAAGTATCTCTGGATATAAGTGTACGCTGAATATAAAGTGCCAAAGCTCTGTTGAAAGAAGAGACGCCTGCATACAGTGACCTTTCACCTCTTGGTCAAGATGCAATAACTTACTTTTATTTACATTACATTTATTTAACTGATGCTTTTCTCCAAAGTGGCTTGCGGTATTAAGCTACTGACAATAATAGAGCTGCATAATTTCTAGTGGAGCCATTTAGGGTGAGTACCTTACTCAAGAGTACTGTAGCAGATGATGGGATTCAAGCCTGCAACCTTTGGATCCAAGGGCTGTAACCACTCCTTTAATGCAACTATAGCCCCACAATCAATCTTTGGACCATATTGCTATGAGAACGCACTGTAAAGTACACTGGACACAGACATATTTATCATGACACGACACTGGATTAGTGCGTTTGCTGCCCGTGAGGTTCTGACCCGGCCAAATCTGGGGCACATCTTCTGGTGCGGTTGAAGTCGGCTGAGATCAAGAGCCTATTTCCTGCTGTCTGGGAGCCGCGGAGTTCAGCTGACACTTTCTGCGAGGCAGAATAATAGGATTAGAAAGTGATTTGTAGCGAAGCCAAATCCCTGCGCGGGCCGAGTTTCCGCCCACAGTGACACGTGTGTGTGTTTTTTTAAGCGTGTTGTGCGTGTGTCGGCTTTTCGGTCTTAAACCTTTACGTGTTTTCAGATGTTGGGAAGATACAAAGAATAAACCCCTAGGATGCTGGACATTTTCATTTCGGATGCGTTGACATATCTAGCCCATTGTTGCCATTGTCCTGCTGAGTTCTCTGGAATTCTGTTGTTTTTAATTATGACCACTCGTCCTGCGAAGAACCCGTCTTTTATTGACAGTTATGTTTCCATCCTGTAACAATATGCCGTTCAGCTCACTGGACATTGGTGTAGCCTCACAGGTCTGAGCAATAGGTGTAACTCAGCACCAGGAAGTGGCAGAGTAGTTAGCACTGCTATTCTCTGCACAAAGGTCCTGGGTTCAAGTCCCACCTCCTGCTACAGTACCCTGACCGAGAGACTTACCCTAAAATGATACCGTAAAAATAATCGGGTGGTACAATTCGGAAAGCCGGTTAATGCGGGAAGTTTCTTTGGACGAAAGCCTTGGCTAAATGATGAAATATAAGGGAGTTACCATGAGGTGATGATATTCATTTAACAGATGCTTTTCTCCAAATAGACTTTCAATGAACTCTATATAGTGTTACTATCAGCCCACCCACCTTATTCACCGTGGTGACTTACACTGCTAGATACACTGCTTACACTGGGTCACTCATCCAAACGTCAGTGGAACATACACGCTCTCTGACACTCACACCCATGTTAATCAATATTTATATCACATTCTATCATCAGCTTGGACACAACCGGAAATATGAAGATACCGTTCAAAACGTAAGGGATCGTGAGAAAATTCCATTACAGGGGTTCCGCTGTAGCACTGGCAACTCCGGGATGCTGGGATGATGTGTTCGCACGTGTTGTGCGTTAACTGCTCCGCCTCGGTACAGAAGGAGTGGCGTTTTACTCCGCATCACTTCCGCGGACGTGCGATAAACTCGAAAAAGGCCAAACAGCTTAAGCCGAACATGTGGAGAGCGGAATGGAACTGGGTCCCGAGGCCTTTAAAACACACGGGTCCTTCATATTTAAATAAGCTGTACTCTCAAAGCTTCTCAGCTCCGTTCTACTCCCATGAATTATTACTGAGTGTAATGAGAACGCTGTATAAAATATTTAATTGCTTTTCGGAGAGCAATAGAAGGAACATATTAAATTAACATAAAATTAACATATTAAAAAAATAACCTCTTGAGAAGCTGTCAGTCATTCCGGCTGGTGTCTAAGGTGAAGGCAACCAGAGAGCAGGACACAGCACCGACTTCTACATAACAGAACCAAAACCAACAGGTCACACGTATCCTTGGCCATGGAGGAATAAACAAGATACATTACAATACTGTGCAATGCCAGGAAAGTTCTGGAAAGAACTCCAGTATGAAACTTTTGTGTGATGTTAATATCAAGTCACCAAATCTCACGTGAACTGAGATTTTAGAAACAACAAAAGAAGAACCAATTAAAATAACACCAATTTGTTCAAAAATGTTTAATAACAAGCATGGCGGGAGAACAATGTATGGTTTAAAAAAAAAAAAAAAAAAAATACACGAAGTGCCTTCTTGTAAAATATAATGTACATTTACTTCTTCGGTCTTACTTGATATTAAACATTAACAAACTACTTCATGTGTGTCTGTTTTCACACAGCATCATAAAATAATTATTTTAAAAAAATTAAGAAAAAAATTGCTTTTTCCCAGAAGAGGACACAAACGGGAGGAGAATGCCAGTGTAAACGGTTCCTTCGTTCCTTAAAACCACAGCTCAGCCCAAAACCTGTAATCGTCCCAAACTGCAATTTTCACGGTTCAAGATTAGAGTTCAGAGATGGAGTTCAGTTAGAGCTGAAGGGGGTGTCACAGGTTCCCAAATAAGAGTCTCTCCTGTCTTTGGTTTAGGGTTAGAAAAAAAAGGAAGAATAAAAAAAAAAATCCCTGTAAATGATGCCCATTCATCGCAGCGGTACTCCCTGAGAAGGAAGGTGCGGAGCCCTGTGCTATCCAGCCATGCTAAACACACTGCGCTAAAAATGCAGTGGACAAACGGGAGGCCCCGTGGTTGGACCCGAGACACCCCAGGAGACGCTATGAGTGTGTACCGGGAGAAGTGGCACGTAGATGACCTACTGCATGCATGCGCAGTCCCATACAGTGGGACGACCCTGAATGTGGACGCTTCCCCCAGGCCCCTCTCTTCTTTCAATACGTCTTCTATTTGGAAAAGAAAAAATGAAGCCAAAAGCACCTTAACGTTCGAAGATCCTTGACAAAGTGTTCTGCCACGGCTTTTCTTTACTTTGCGCTTGTTGAAGTCGGGCATCCGCATCATCTCTAACCGGATGGAGAGCAGGTCGGGGACGCCCGGTGGTATGCTTGATGTGACGATGCTTTCGAGATACTTTCTAGAGGACGTGCGTCCGTGGTGCTCGAGATCGCATGGTACTCGTTTTAAAAAAAAAAAAAAAAAAAAAACGCCACTCGTAGGTCTGCAATCTCAGCTGCTCTCAAACACAAGGTTAAAATACAAAGCGCCCGTGACAGACAGTAAGCGCCGCTTCAGTGCGCAGTTGGAGGAGATGGAGGTATTGAAACAGACCAAGTGGTTGACCCCAGAGGGGTGCTTGAGCGAGCGAACGTTCGACTCTTGCCGAGGAGGCTGCGAGGGGTCTCTCGCAGGGGGTAGTCGTTGACAAGAGAGGATGTGGTCCCGGTTCTGTTCCGGATGCCATCTGAGGAGCGGAGAGGGAAAGATGGGGGAGGGATCTCACCCGATCGTCCCGTGCTCAGTACCCGGCTGGGTACCCACCCTTTCGGGGGTCCGACTCGGCGCAGAGCCGGTTCCCTTGGCGCATGACGGCCTGAACCACCGCCCCTGGGGTCCGCAGCAGCTCCGTCACGTGATTCTTCTGAGCCAGGCCATCCAACACGCTCTGTCGACACACAAAGGCACACACAGAGGCTGACTCGTACCGCGCTGGAGGTCCTGGCAGGGCGGCTTTTCGGAGGGACTCACCTTCTCGAACTTCTCTTCCACAACAGTCTTGTTGGGGTTCAGCTGGTTGTGGACCCGGGGCTCCGACACGGCTTTTTTCAGGTCGTAGTTAAAGAACAACGAATTGAGAATCACCTGCCGGTGGAAGAGGAAAGCCAGCCAGTGTGTAGGCAGGAACAGCGCGTTGGCGTGTGGAGAAGTGTGTGGGCAGAGCGTCAGATCTTTAAGTGCGCATCCCTCACCAGGGCCGTCGCCGTCGTGATCTTTGTCCCTCCGGAAGCTCCCACCACCATTTTCACTTTGTTGTCTTTGTCAAAGATGATGGTTGGGCACATGGAGGAGAGGGGCCTCTTCCCTGGGAAGAGAAAGAGCCCACATTTCAGGGTTCCACGTCTTAGAACAAATACAAGACGCAAGCGTCTGTCGATTCTACGTGGGACTAGTTCAGGCTCGACTATTTCAGGTCGGAAACGATTCCAGAGGGAAGTGCCTGTCTCACTCTGCGTTCGCTTCCCTTTGGCTCTGTGTTTTGCTGGGACCAAGGTCCAGGAGCAGGTCTGCACACCTGGCTGGATGAAGTTGTTCGGGGAGGGTGGAATCCCAAAGCCGTTCGTGATGTAAGGGGAGCTGAAGTCGTCCATCTCGTCGTTGAAGATGATGCCGGTGGAACGGGAGATCACTTTGGAGCCAAAGCTGGGGAGCCCAGAAGGGCCGAGAACAAAGGTCAGATATCCGAGACGCCGAACAACATCTAACACATTTACGGCAGAGGTAGGTGTGTTTTCCAGACCAACCCAAATATGTATCATACACTGCACTGTCCAAGCCACTGGCAAATTTGATGCAAGCAATTAAATTTTATTCGGTGTAATAGACTTAAATTTACTTTTATTTATGTGGCATCTTTCTTAAAAGTGACTTACAATGTTAAGCCACTTACCCTCATTTACCATTTATACAACAGGGTAATTTTTGCTGTCTTAATTCAAGGTAAGGCCCTTGATCCAGGGCACTACAACAGGTTGTGGGATTCTAACTTTGGGCCTTAGAGTTCAGGGGGAGAGCTCTAAGCACCACAACACCTCTGTCCCATATTCAAACATCCCCAAAGCGCTGCACTGTTGAGCTCTTTCAGCAGCTCTGTGCGGTTAAGGAATCCTGGATGCCCTTACTATAAGTTGATGGTGCTGGTTGCTGCCACTGCGCTCCCGTCCTCTGCAATGATGGAGAGGTGGGCTGTCCCCTGGCTGTCGGGCACAAAGTACTCTGGCTCGTAGTAGCTGTCCGGGTGGGTGGTGTCATCCGTGATTTTGCTCCGGATCCCGTCAGCAAAGTAATCAGATGTCATGTTGTGGAGGAGCTGGGGAACAAAGGAACGAGGAACGGGATGCTGCTTTTCCTATACGACCCAACGTTATGGCAAGTGACTCACAAATCTAAACTCTGGCAACAGACTGCTGCATGAGAACCATGGTTGCAGGAACTTGATGATGTCACACGGGACAAACAGGAGACCCAAACACAACAGCCACACGAGACCTCCTCCTCAGCCAGAGGCCCGCTCCACAAGCTCACATCGGTGATGTTGAGATAGCGGGGGTCCCCCAGTCGGCTCCTCTTTGCGAAGGCGAAGCGGAAGGCTTCCACGATTCGGTGGTACGTGAGGGTCCTGCTCTCCGACGTGGAAACGCTGAGGCCCGAGAAGTTGTAGCCTGAAGACAGGAAGGCGATACGTGGGAGCTGCTGTCAATTATTTGAAAGGAACCCTGATTAGTGAAGATTCCCATCACATCTGCACATTTTAGATGTTTTCCAATGTGGCCAGGTGTGTCACTCGGTGAACCCATCAGGTAGAGGCAGCTCGTATTGGCACAGCCAAGTGAGTGCTACATGTGACATTTAACAGATATCCAGTTTTGAAATTCTCATGTGTAGGACCACCAGAAGAACCTGTAAATGAGTCTGCATGTAGGAACCACTCTCTGCATCCTACATTCACACACGCACACTGATTAAAACAGCTTCTCCCAAGCAGGGTTGCAGCGAACCGAAGCCAAATCCGGCAATGCAGGGCGCAAGGCTGGAGAGGGAGGGGATGCACTCAGGGTGGGATGCCAGTCCGTCACAAGGCACCCCAAGCGGGACTCAAACCCCAGACCCACCAGCAAGCAGGTCCTGGCCAAACCCGCTGCGCCGCTGCGCCACTACGCCCCCCCAGCCTAGATTCCTTACAGCAAAATATCAGCCTTTCTGCCATTGCGGTTTTTCTGTTCTGCTCCTAGGAAGTATTGTAGTGTAAAGTGGAAATTCGACAGGCTCACGCACCATCCAGGATGTTGAGGATGAGCGCCAGTACCGGACCACTGGAGGGGGCATCGGGCACATAGATGGTGTACCCCCCCACATGTAGATGCAGTGGGTTTTCGTTCAGCAAGGGTTCGTAAGTCAAAAGGTCCTCCAAGGTCACAATCCCACCTGGAGAACAAAGACACAACCACAGTGGAGCAATGACGTTGCCTCTGGATCCCGCCTCGGTCACAAGACATTTAGCTATGTGGGCCAGTCGATAGCACAGCGGTTGAAGCTGTGGCCTACCACTCAGGACTCAGGTTTGAATCTCACCTTCTGCAGTAGTACCCTTGATAAAGATACTTGCCCTAAACTGAGACAGTCACCCAGCTAGCTGAAATGAATGAACCATTTTAAGCAGCACCAAAACCCAACAGTGTAAGTGGTCTTAGATAAAGGCATCAGTTAATAAATACTGAAAGCTATTTAGATACAACAAACTAGAGCTAATTCAGCCTGGTTTTCGACCGGAGTTATCACTGCCCACTGATACTGGATTCTGCCATAATAATTCTTTGACATCTTACAATTTCCTCCGATTCTCTCATAGATCACACTTTTTTCCTAGATAAGCTGGAGTCCTGTCTAAGTGCTTTGGCTGTTATATAGACAATCGCTTTCTGTGTGTGTCAATTCCTGATACCGCCGCACCGCTGTGTCTCTAGTTAAATAAGGAGTTCTGCAAGGCTCAGCACTCGGAACAGCGCTATTTTCTTTTTATTCGCTACCTCTAGCCAGGCTCAAAGAATGGCACAAAGCTTATCGCTCATGTAAATTGCCAGGGCAAATATCTCTTTTGAATTTGAATTTACAGTCATGTCAAAGGATGCTGTATACTATAAAAACAGAACTGAACCGTACCGAATAAAGCAATTTAATAGAAAACGTGACTTTTTATATCTGGATATTTGAGGACAATGACTCAAGGGTACAAAAGCAGGGTCCCTTCCGAGAATCCTTTTCAGTCAGAGGTCCATTGTCCTTAACCACAGCGTTACCCTGCTGTCCATTAGTGCCCATTAGTGCCACTGTCATTGTTAAACACATCCTTCTTGCACTGGTGCTCAGCTTACTTTGGACAGCTGCAATGGGTTATTTATTCAATGTTTCCAGAAGCCAAAAACAAACTACCGTATTTCTGTCTCGATCCTGTTCTCATTACCAGCATGGCACCTTGAATTATATCCGTGACACGCAGTGACGGATCAGGACGACGAATGACCTGCCATCTGGATGTCCTCGACGATACGTTGAGCCATCGTTCCGTTGTAAAACACGTCGGGGCCCTCTTCCGCAATTCGCTGGTACGTTTCAGCCAGTCTGGGGAATTTAATAATATCGTTTTCCTTCAGAATGTTTCCCTGTGAGTCACAAAACACTTCGCTGAAATGAAGAAGAAAAAAAAAACAAGAACAGAGAAAATGCCATAAGGACCTTTGCACTTTATGCTTTTGTCAGGGGAAAAAGAATGAAATAAACTCTGGCTTCACCTACAGTTACCTTGTTCCCCTTCAAAATACACACTTCACGGCTAAGGTGAGACCTCCACAAAAACAGTTTTGTTTATTACAAATAACACAGATTGTGAGCCTGGGGAGCAGGAAAACACAGATTTTGTTTTGCTTTGTATCGGAAGCATAATGTCCATAAAAACCAAGTCATTTGCACAGCAGCAGTCTCAGCGGAGAAGTGATGATTGTTTCATAATTTTGTTGCTGAGCACAATAATGATGTACATGCTGCATGAAACAATGAACAAATTTCAGGCCTTTTAAGAGGAGCGTTACGGGCTTGTACAAATAATAAATGAAACGTGCTTTCTGAACTTCATTTGGTTCATTTGAGCACTTAAGGCAAAAGCACAAATTAGTATCCGACTTAATTAGAGCTATTCGGCGATTCGCAGACGTAATCGTTTAAGGACTAACAAGCAATGTTGCGAGTTAAATATTTCATTGATCATAATTATGCTCGGCTCCTAATTATTATTCAAGGGACAAATATGATTTATACCATTTAGATTAATTGAAAAAAGATTTAAAAGGTTATTCAGAGATGAAGGTCAGCTAAGACCAGTATTTAATCCACAAGTGATAATTAATTAGGAGGCTCCCCGGAACAAAGATGAACATATAATGTCTGAGCGCAAAACCACAGCTCCATACCACCGGCTGACTAGATGCTTCTAACCAGAACAGCTAACATAGCTCAGCATTTTACTCGTTCATACAGCTGGCTCAGTCAAAGTTAATATTCCACTGGCTCACTTAGGGTTAAAAGCTTTCTCCAAGGTTTATCTGCAGAGTCCCAGGGATTTGAACTCGGAGCCTCGATGATGATGAGTCAAGGTCCGTAACCATCGTGCTACTGACCGCTTCGCGCAGCTAGGCCTACGAAGATATGAGAGAGGTCTTCAGACGGCTGCGGTGCAGACCTTACCGCAACGCCACATCTCCCTGGATGGACTCCTTGTTCTTGGCGATGGCGCTGGCCAGCGCTTTGCCTACGGGGAAGCCGTGGCGAGCCAGCTCGATGCTGGGTTCGAACAGCTCTCGCCAGGCGAGCCGGCCGTGCCGTCGGTGCGCCATCTCGTAGCCGCGAATCTCCCCGGGGATGGCGATGGACAGGCCCCCTGCGAATGAGCAACTGCTGTCACCCGGGTCCCACGTGCCCTAACTGGGGTTCAAACCCACATTCTCAGCTTTTGTTGGGTTCAGGTGAAGAGATCTACTGACAGACCCAGTGCGTTATGCCTAAAAGTACAGTCATACTCCGAGATCCATCCATTCAGGTTACAGGAATGTGATTTTTTTTTTTTTTTTCCATTTAATACCCTTACCTGGGCTTATGAAACATTTCTGCACGTTTATGACGACCGAATTTGGATTTCTCACACCTCCCAACACCTGAGTGGTGTGAGAGAGGAACCACCATGTGGTCTTAGTTATAGTCTGTTACAGCTTGGATCCTGCTGAGTTAGGCTCTCAACCTCCAGTTCGCTCTTGTTTGCAATTTTGGGGATTATTTTATAATCATCCGTTCGTAACGTTTGTTTGTTTGTTTTTCCATTTCAAGATTCAATTAATACATTAACGCTGAGTGTCATACGTGTATGCGTGTTCTGTTTTTGAGCGTTTATTAGCGAGCGGTACGTCATAACTACAACGGAGCAGAAGCAGACACCCGTACAGTGTGAGTAATTAATGAGGGAAACGGCCTTTTTATGCTGCGCTATAAAAACCAGTTCAAACCATTAAAGTAATTGTGTCAATTTCAATTAGTGATTTAATGTTATTTTAGTATAAATCTGGGTCAGCTCTGGAGGTCAGGAATAGCCAAAAATGTTTACCGTCAAAACACATGGGGATTACGTCTTGGATTTATGAAAGTCACCTTACGAAGGGTTTTTTAGGGACAAATTATCGTGGTGAAGTGCGAGAAGACAAAGGAAGTGGATTAAGACCAAGTAAACTGACTGCTTGCTCAAGGTGTGGTGAAGGACTACAGGGGTACACCGCCTTCCCGCGGTCATTGGACCAGTTCACACTGTGACCCTCCACCTCTCCTGGTCTCTTGGACATCGTGGGTTTTCACCGTACGCGTCATACGCTACGTTGACTTTAAGGCAAGGTCGAGCGGTCGCTTCGTCAGGGTTCACCCAGCATTCCACAAGCCCTGTAGCGGTACCTTTCCGGGACAACTGGGTGTTGTTGCCAAACATGTCCTCGGTGGCGTTGAGGGGTGCCGTCTCCCTGGCATCGATCGTCTCTACCTTCCCTGAGGGAAAAAGGCAGGGAATGACTGTTTCCTCTACAAAATCTGTTATCCAAAGCAAAACAAATCTGCATGTATATCATTAATCTTGATATTTTTCTACAACATAGCGCTGCCTGCTGCTTTATGCCCCTACCGGGTGCGCAGAAAGGCCACATAAATGAAATCGCCGCGAACGTCTTGGCAGGGAACGTACCGGTGGTGGCGTTGTAGATGGTGAAGAAGAGGCCTCCCCCAATACCCATGCTGTGGGCGTTCATGAGCCCCACGCAGAGCAGGGCGGCGATAGAGGCGTCCACCGCTGTGCCGTTCCTCTTCAGCACGTCTCTGGAGAAGAGAGTCGCGCAGCTGAAGAAGCTGCCAACACCTTCGTGTGCTGATGAACCCTGGCGAACACCACACGTCCTGTACCCTGCTGTCCAGGCCTTGTTCCATCTGAGCTTCTCCACCTTTTACTTCATTACTAATTCATTGCGTTTCGACCTGGAAATCACTTCCTAAGCGAGCTCTATGCCTGCAGACACATCTATGGTTTCTGTAGTTTCTTGCTGTATTTTTGCTGATAATTCTTAAAGTTGCTTATTATTATTATTAGTTCATTTAGCTGACACTTTTCTGCAAAGCGGCTTTCAGGGTAAGGTTAATATAACCATTTGCACTTCACGGTCGTTTTCACTGTATCGTAAGTACATTTTCAAGGTACTACGGCAGCACTTGGGTTTAAGACCAAGTCCATCAGTTGCAAGGCAATGGCTCATATATCTAATATGGTATATATCTACTCTCATATCTACTATATCTATACTATAGATCGGGCCGGTGCCACAAATTACCTTTTTGTGATCTACATTTTAATACCTATGTTATCGATTTATTTGCAAATGTCTTATGTCATGGTGTTGATTAATGTAGGTTAATTAGCCATTTGTGTTTACCAAAATGCTTTTTATTCAAATTTTTATGAGGACAGCCGTAGACCAGAGGTAGCAGCGTTAGCTAATACGCTACACCACCTTTTGGTTTTACAATGTTGGATAGATTTCTTTACGCTTCCTACAATCATTCATCCATTTCCACAGCAGACCAAACACACACACACACACAGGTAATTTAGAGTGCCCAGTTTACTTGAAACATGTCTGTGGGATGTGGGAGGAAATGAGAGCATCTGGAGGAAACCCACAAAACTCGGAAAGAACACGCAAACTACGCACACACTGAACCAGGTTCAGTGCCATGTCTGAGTGCGCAGCCCAGGAACACCGGCTGGGTGTTAGTGCTTTTATTGGGTTCAGTTGGGTTGCTTGGAAGTTAATCCAAAACAGCAAAGACTGTGCTCGACTCATCTTTCAATAGCACTTTTTGTGGCTTCTGCGTTGTTTGATGCTGGAGAAATGTAAAGGGAGAGAGGTCTTTCAACTCCCATTGTGCATGAAAGCGGCAGTCCACTGCTCTACTCACTACAGCGTCAGGCCCAGCTGGGGATGTGGTCTGTGCTTTGGCAAACCACCGAGGTGTGACAAACGGCATGCTTGGCCACTCGCTAACTCCATCTGCTATCATTTTCTGAGCCACGCTGCACTTCATGCCAATTTATAAAGTTATAAAGGAGTCATGCTGAAAAAGTTTGGCTGTAACGGGTTTAAGCAATCGTGTGTAATGCACTATGAATTCCACTACTGCCCCACTACAGCATTCTTAGCTGACTTTCAATTACATACATACATACACACACACACACACACACACACACACACACACACACACACACACACACACACACACACACACCATCTGAAACCACTTGTCCCAGGCCAGGTCCTGGGGAGCCAGAGCCTAACCTGGCAACACAGGGCGTAAGGCCGGAGGGGGAGGGGACACACCCAGGACGGGATGCCAGTCCGTCACAAGGCACCCCAAGTGGGACTCGAACCCCAGACCCACCAGAGAACAGAACCCAGTCAAACCCGCTGCGCCACCGTACCCCCCGACTTTCAGTTACATAAATTATAATTAAACTTACATTAAGCAGAAAAGATTTATTTCCCAAAATGCCACACAACCTATAGTGAAAGTCTATGATTTAAATAAAGTGTTTTTTTTTTCCCTCCCAAGGAAATTATATTCTGCTTCCAAGACTCAGAAATAATTAAAATTCATCTGATTCCCATGTGTGTCTTGCCTGTGGCACAGTTTTAATTTACCTGGAAAAGGCTTTAAAAAGCTCCTCAGCGTTCATGGACGGGATAAAACCCTGGGGACCACTCCGTGCTGGAGTAAACACGAGTTCACTCCCTACCACCTGCTTTGAAGTTTGAGATCTAAGGCGATGGTGCCAACATCCGCATGACATTTGCGTTTCTGCTCGAGTGTGTACCGCAGGACACTGCCGAGTCACCCGGGGGGTACCCCTTCCCGCGGTTGCCGAACCCCTTACCTTCCGATCTCGGAGCACCTCCCCGCATCCGTAGCCACGGCAGCCTTGGGGTAGAAGTTGTCCGATGGGAGGGAGGCAGTTTGTTCCTTGGTGCCGCCCCAGAAGAAAGAGCTCAAGAAGATGCAAACCGCAGCCACCAGCAGAACCACCAGACTGGCGACGACTGACTTCTTGACCATGTTCCTGCCCGGAGGAACCCCACAGTTATGTTTCACCCCTGGATAACTTCTGTGAAACAGGTCAATCCTATCCCACAAAGCCTTTACATAAACAGTAAAAAGGTATTTTTATCTTCATGTCACGTTCATCACGTTTACCACTGGTTATCATTGGTTGTTCCGAGCAGCATAATTCTGTAAAAAGCTTTTACCTTTTCCCTATTAGAATATGAACCCTCATCTGCATATTACAGGAGCAAAAAAAAAAAAAAAAAAAAAAAAAAAAAAAACAGATACAAAACAATTTTAATAGTTTTTTTCTTCAGGTGTTTATTAAACTGCATAGCAGACATAATCCAAAAATCTGGAACATGGAACTAAGCAAGGAAAAACAGATAATGAACCTTTCCATACCAACGATCAAGCTCTATATCTCAGGATGTGAACGATCTTGTCGCAGCCCGAGGTCCACCTGAAATCCATATAATTAAGCCAGCGCACCTACTGTCAATTAACCTCATCAGTTTGCAGCCCTATAAAGGGGTTGAAATCATATCACTCATTTGTGGCTTTTCCATCAGTGACTATTGGTTGCTGATTTGAAGCTTGTGTTTGTGGGCCAGTCCCTGAGCCTCTGTTCTGTCTTTACTAGTCTATTATGACCCTGTCCAGGTACTGTGTATCACCCTGTGTCTTTGTGTCAGCTCTGTTCACTTAACACTGTTTCACTTATTCTATGGCACCGTATGTGTCTTGTTCCATGCCCATCATACCTCTCGTGCACTTTAATTCCTGGTTAGTACTGTATAGTTGTACTTATTCTATGCTTGGGATCATTGTGCTTCATGCGAGTGTCTGTAAAACACACTTGTGTTTGTTTTATGTCCAGATGTTACAGACCTCAGTGAATGAGTAAGAGGATTTACACAAGCAAACTCCTAAAAATATGGAAATTTAAGGATATGAAACACACTGGCTCCTTGTCTTACAGACTTGGATTACAAACTTTTCCAATTTATTTTCAGATATAAATTTTGCCTTTCTCTTTTCCAAAATTCCTCTGGGGAACAAGAGCCACCTGTGTTTCCACATCCAGCTTTTTGCTGGCAGTACTTCATGTTTAGCGGTATGATCAGGAGTGAAAGGTATGGTCAGTTGGTTCAGCGGTTGGCGCTTTGGGAGCAGGGAAGCGGGCGATAAGATCAAAACTTGTGGCAAATTGAATTTTTAAATCAGGCAAAAGCTCTGATTGGAGACCTTTACTATGATACTGTACTGTGTTCTGTCCTCTAAAATAATATCACAATAAGAAAGCAGCATTTTGTTCGTGATGGCGAAAAGTAGCAGGTAGCACTTGTATTGGCATTCACAGCCTGTGAGGAAAGCTGTGTAGCATCTTGCAGTTATGGAAGCAGGCAGATTCCAGATTATCTACATGCAGCCTGGAGCAGCTTTGTGAACCAACGTTTCCTTCGGTGATGTCAGTCATGTTCTCATCCCGCAGGGGACCCAGGTTGTGAACAGTAGAAATGTCTCCTCATTAAAGGTAAACTAAATGTCCATAGTTGTAGATTGTTTCTAAGACTGTTTGGTTACTGGTTCAACTCCTCCAACCCCAGAGCACATCAATTCCCTGGCATTAAGCCACTGTGTGACCCGTGCTGCTCGAAGGTTTTTTTGGACACCATGGGCAGTGAGGGAAAACAAACAGATGGATGGTGGATCAAATCAAATCTGAACTCTCACTGGGAGCACAAATGGTGAGAGCGAGGTTGTCATACCTTGGACGTGTCATGCGAAGACTGGATTCTCCTGAAAAGATGGTGATAGGTGGAAAAGCTGGAGGAGAAAGAAGAGGCCGAGCAACAACCCCATGGATAGTCTCCATCACAATGACATTTGACACAGCCCTTTCAACAGTGAGGACAGAACGTTCTGGAGGAAGTCCGTCGGTGTTCAGTAGGAGTCAGCTTGAACTTAACAAGGATAGCAAACTGGTGTGGTAGGACCATGGGCAGGACATTCTAGAAGAACCAGTATCAACCCAGCTTCTCTGACTGACAGTTCCCAATAGCGGTGTCTGCAAGTGTATTGGAACACAGAGCAGAACACAGCTGGCAACGAGGGACATGTTGAACACAAAATAAATATACGTACAAATTTACATATGCATTTGTACGTGAAAACAGATGGGTGCCTCAGTTTGGCAATAGATACCCTCCACATCCCCCTTAGTTACAGCTGTTGGGTTACCATAGACCAGCAGCACACCGTACTGAAAAAGTAATTCTAGTTTTTATTAAACTGTCATTTTTAATCCTTACTGGCATCATTTTATCTAATAATATCCTGTCTTTTTCCCTGTGAGTGTGTCATTGCATTCAGAGGCACAAACACAAGTGAAACCTTACCCCAAAAGCCATATGGCAAACTACAAAACCTTCCTAGCAAGATATTGCAGGAATGGTTCTAATTTCCCTTATTTGACCACAATTAATCTTTCCTTCTGTGTGCAGACCTCAACCGCCTTTAATATTCAAATGCTGAATCGGGTGAATATTCATGACGAGAAATGTCTAATCCTATTGGACCCTTGAGTCACACTGGGACACCCAGGTGTTCGCAGTCTCTCCTGGCTGGTCTTCCCTCCCTTGAGCAGCATAACCCAAAAGGTGAAGGACAGGTCACGGTGCCTCTCGCACCCCGATGCTCGGCACAGCCAACCTGGGTTACCTGCAGCTCCGCCACACGACTGTACAGGACAGACCAGGTTTTCACACGAAATGGATTCAAACAGACGACCTCCCGTCGGACACATCGAGGAAGAGCGAGAGGCATGCGTGTTGGAAGCTCCACCTCCCGCTGAACCACGACATTGGACGCATCCTGACTGCAAAACACAATGACCAGCTTGGGCCAAGCCAACTGGTAATTTTGAAAGCAATCATAATTTAAAAAAAAAAAAAAACATACAAGCTGATTTGCCGTGAGCTTTGAAGGTGAGCCTTTGCACAGTCCGAAGGCAGCAGGAAGAAATTAACAGTCCTTTTTGACAAATGGACTAATTACCCTGCTGTTGGAAGGGACCCACGCAGGCCTCTTAGATGCATTAGGCTCCGGAGGCCAAACTTACAAGAAAACACAAGAAAAAATGCCCACATTTTCCAGACTGCTGCAGGAAAAAAAAGCAATTTGGTCGCAAGGAGCAAATTACAACAGACAGATTTCATATGCGTTTGATGTTGGAAAGCGTCTAATAAGGAAACGGCAGCAGCAGTTTGTTGCCTCCACTTGTTTACTGGACACTAGCGAGGATATTATGCTGTGTATGTGAATATATTTTACATATACTACTGTTTATTTCCGCCAGTGGCTCAGTCGCCTGGATGGATAGCTGTCGGCTCAGACACCCGCTCATCGTGCACATCTGGGCACATGTGTCAGAGCGTAGCCTGCGAGTGTAAACAAACACGAGAACATCCGAAAGCAGTCAATATATTCACCCCGGTCTCAGTGCTCTCTGAAATCTTGCTACATTTACATTTCATTCAGACATATTCATTTAGCAGACCCCTTTCCTAAAGGAAAGTACAACTTGGAGTAAACAAAAGTGCATCGACAACACACAAGGAGCTTTAGACACATATACGAGATTATGGACACCGCTTGTGTGTCTGACACCACCATGTTGCTGGTTCACGTCCCTCCAGTAGCTCCTACAGAAGTGACATTCAAATAGCAAAATACATAGATAATCGTAGCAGATGGTGTTGGACTCATTTATGGAGCTGTCAGGAGTCCAGGAGAGAAAAGTGGCTCTCAAAGAGATGGGTTTGAGAACCTTCTTGAACGTGGGAGGAGGGATTCAGCAGTTCTGAGGGACACGGGGAGCTCATTCCAACTGAGGAATTTTGATTTTGGACCCTTTGCGAATGCAACGACCAAGTATCCAGAAGTGGGGGACTGCTGTACACGTACTGGTACTGGTGCAGTGAGTGATCAGGTCCTGCAGGTACTGGACTAAAGATCCTTTGACCATCCTGAACCCCATGCCCAGGGTGTTGAACTTGATACAAGCAGCTGCAGGAAGCCAGTAAGAGAGAGGAGGAGGTGACATACCTGGGAGCTCTTTGACATAACTTACAGGGTGGTGTTTTGCACCTTTGGTGGGATGAGGCTGAAAGACAAGGCAAGAAGTTTCCAGTGGTCCAGGCTTGATGTCACTATGGCCTCGACTAGGAACTTCTAACTTTATAACTTACAGTGAGAAATGAGTGAGGAATCTGTTATCCTGGTTTAGAGGAGACGAGAGACTCTTAACTTTTCTTCATGCCCCAAATACTCAAGTCATACTATCATGATTGCCTCCTAGCTGCCAAACTCAACTTGCCCATGTACCATAATTACTTGAGACAAATTGCCCGCATAGAATTTTCAAGAAAAAATAAAGCACCGCAAGAACCGTTGCTGTAGTTGAATGCCGTTGACTCAGTGTTCCTCCAGGAAGTTCTGCCCACCACTCGTGTCCTCAATGCTGAAGTACGCCATGTTCATTACTGTTCGTATCCAATCCATTGTCACCGTGACTGAATCCATCCCTCCAGTTGGTGTTCATCCTCTTCTTCTTTTTCCTGTGTGACCCGGTAGGCGTCCAACCCTGGACGGGAGGGACCATTGAGGTGGACAACTCCCAAGGAGCCTCCCCTGCACTAAATGAATGATGCAGACCAGCTGCTCCCACTTAAGGGCCATAAGACGGATTATTAAAGCAGCTGGCCTGAAGACTTTGGGAGATATATTGGGTGAAGGACTGTCTGGAAGGGTGGCCCTAGAGAAGATTGGGTTTTGGGTCAATGGTGTTGTTGCCGCCATTTGTTCGGAAGGACCTATCTTGGTTCTTTCTGGTTTAGAATAAAAGCCCATTTTTGACTGAAATGCCATGCTGTCTCATGCCTGGGTTCTGCCCTGGGTTCGCCTCGGCCCCACAACTGGCCACACCTGCTACATTACCAGTTTTTTGAGTGAATCCAGTCTTCTCGTGACATGCCCAAAGTATGATGGCTCGAAGCTAACACTTCTTACTTTTTTATTTGATGCTGCTTATCTTTTGTTTAGTGCAAACGCTTCCCGTTAAAGTCTCATAACTTGTCCGTAGCCCGTAACTCCACTATTACCGAAGTCAGCGAGCATCCGAGGCTCCGGCAGCCTTTGCGAGTTTAGATTTAGCGTGAAATATCACAGATGCCCTTGAAGATCCCCTGCTGAGAACAAAGCATAGATTCCTTTGTTTTCAGAACAACTGTCAGCCAGCACAGTTTCTTATGTACAGTATATACCTCATGTTGACAGATATAATAGATGCTGGCATTGTGGTGTCGCTCTTATTTAGCAGGACATCCTGTTTACAGTCCAAACTCCCGCAATATTCTTGCATTCTCATACTCCCTTCAGAGCGCCCAGTGCGTATTCTCCTCCGCCACAGGATGGGGAATGGGAGATACACACTGACTCAGCTCACGGGAGCTCATATCCGTTTTACCGAAATGCATTAAAGCTCATTTTACATCCATTACATCCCTCCGAATCGCCGCACACTCATTACGAAATACCACGTCCATTTGTACCGTTACTAAATGGAAAAAAAAGTCTTAATTGGTGCCTCACAGGTGGAGACGCAAGAAGTGTGTGTGTGTGTGTGTGTGTGTGTGTGTGTGTGTGTGTGTGTGTGTGTGAGACAGAGAGGGAAAAGGAAACTCCGAAGTGTTCCCCAAAATCTCGCCTGGGTGCCGGCTAATTTTGGTACAAACAGAGTAAAATAATGAGATGCCATGCTCTTCCTGCGAATCCTTCCATCTCCTAATTAACATTCATCCAGAGGCAAAGGCTCGCTGCTCCCTGGGAACCTGCACACACACACACACACACACACACACACACACACACACACACCACCAAATCCCCATCATGTGAACCAGAGCAAATCCCATCAGCTTTTACAGCGGAGACGAGAAAGAGATGAGAAAATTCAAGTACTTTAAATTTCGCTCCAGATCAGCAGTCACCGCTTTTAGAGACAAGACAGACGGGCTTCTCGAACCCTCCCCTCACATTCCTCTGGTCTCCGGTTACAAGCTGTTGGTGTTTTTCTTAAATTCCCCACATACACACACCAGCTCCTTTCCCATCAAAAAACAGTACATTTACTTTTTTAGCAAAGGGAGGGGGTTTATACACAGCACAGGAGTTATGAAGCCTCATGATGACGAGTCACTTTCATTCCACAGCCAAAAAAGAACTTTAATTGGCCTTAATAAAGGCCTTGTGCGGAGTTGTCCTCGGAGTGAAGACCACGCTCAGACCACGCTGACCTCGGCACAGTGACCCTTAGAGGCTCTTCACGAGCCCCAGTGAAGCCCCTATTGCATGACGGACATAACGTGGGTCGAGGGAAGTGGTTTCGATCCAGTCCCGTTCACAGTTTCTTTCTGTTTGAGCTCCTCAACTACACGTTCAGTCAGTTTGCGATGAGCCGCACTGCTGGGGGTCGCTGCCCGCTTCCTCTCGTGCGCTTCCCCTGCTTTGCGGCCGCGTCCCGAGGGATCCGCTCCGCATTCCCTTCCCGTATTTTCAGCCCTCGCGTGGTGGGGGGAGAGGGGAGGGGGGGTAGGGGTCGTGACTCGTACATTGTGCTCCTTGTACGGGAACAATCAGTCTCGACGCAACGCACACGCTCCTCTCTGGAGAAGCGACAGATGGTGTTCGGCTTAAAACGCTGAACTTAAGTGGGTTTACACAACCGGAATATTCGCAGCAAACTGACAAGTTATTGAACAATACAGATTACATATTGTCATTGTGGAAGGGCCTCAGGGTTGAGTGTGTTGTGGAGCCAACAGGCACACTGTGTGTGAGTCCATATGACACTTGTTCATTTAGTAGAATATTAAACTACCAATAATTATTTACCCATTTATACAGCAGGGTAATCTCATGAGAGTAATTTACAGTACGTACCCCGCTCCGCTCAGGAGCACTACAGCAGAAGGTGAGATTCGAACCTGTGACCTTCAGATCCAAAAGCAACATCTCAAAGATGTTGTACATTTCACTATCATTTGGAAGACACACGGAAAGACGCATCAGAGAAGCAAAGCAGACGGAACTGTGTTTTTACTTCTAATTCCTCCTGGATTCCTCGACTGGGCGGGGGTTCGAACGCGTCTCGTGTTCTCCTTGTCTTAATGTGAGTTTGCTCCAGATTCTTGTTTCCTGCCGCAATCCAAAGACGTGCGTTTCACGTGAACTGGTGACTGCTATTTGCCTGTAATATGTCTCTGTGTGTGTGTGTTATGCTGTTTTGCAGAAAAAAACATATCAGTGACTAGAGAGTTTGTAATTTAGTGTATGGAATGATCCTGTTAAAAAGGTGTCTTCTAAATAATAATAATGATGATGATGATGATAATGAAGATCATAGTTCGCCTTCTTTATTCCCTGTGGTTTTTTCACTATCCCACTGATTTCTGACCATCGGGTGGACATCGGAGGGCGGTCCGGGGGGTGGGGCTGGGGTAGCTGGGGGGGGGAACCCTTCACAGCAGCCACCCGTCCCGAAGTTCAGGCCACGCGCGGCCCGTGTCAGTATAAACAGAGGCGCGGGCTCGGCTGGTGCTGATTGGACAGCGGCCGCAGGGCGCGTCACGTGGTACGGAGCAGGAGCGCAGACACAAACAGCGCCGTGTGGACGGCTCGAGAGCGGCGGCGGCGGCGGTCGGCGGCACGAGCGCAGCGCGAGCGCGGCGAGGCGAGTGCGGACGGACGACACATTGTTGCTTCGCGACCGCAGCGCGCGCGTGCGCTCGCGGCTCCCGTAACAGCGCGAGTGAAACAAGCGGCTGGAGAGCGGAGGGGGGAGGAGGAGGAGGAGGAGGAGGACGGAGGACGGAGCCGGGCACTTTGCGGGGACGGGACGCGAGCGCGCGCTCGCTCCCCTCAGTCAAGTTGAAAGGGTCGCAGCCGCGCGGATCGTCGCTCCCGTCCTTCCGTTCGTTCGTTCGTCGGTGCCCTGCTGCAGCTTTCGGCGCCTCGCGAGGATGGGCTCCCGGCTGAGCAGACAGAGCAGTCTGGACGGCGACGCCAAATTCGCCAGGAGGAGGCGGGAGCCGCGCGACGGCCCCGGGGACGCGCAGGGGGGCGCAGGGGGGCGCGCCGCCGGGGACCTGCTGCTCGCCTCGCTGATGCTGCGCTCCGACAAGCTGCCCGGGATGCTGCGCAAGCCCAAGCACAGCCCGTACGTGCGCAGGGTGGCGTGGATCCGCGAGATCCAGAAGCTGCTCCGCGAGTGCAAGGTGGAGCAGGCGGTGGACGTGCTCAAACTGCTGAGGAAGGTGGGTATGACTGAGGTGGAGAGCGGCGGCGGCACCGGCGTCGCCACCGTCGCCACCATCGGCACCGCCGTCCCACGTCCCAAAGGCAAAGGCAAAGGCAAAGCAAAGGGCGCTGCTCGTGGGGTCACCGCCGGTGGCGTCGCAGCTCTCGCTGCGGGGGTCATCCGGGGTGCCGTCGCGAGTTGACCTCATCTCAGGGTCGGTCGGTGTGTTGGGTGTCGGGTGTCGGGTGTCCTGTCCTTGGGAGCAGTCCTCGGACGACAAGAGTTCGCCCTGCTTAGACGGCAGGGATCACCTCTCCTCCCGGTACTCGAACGTGTCGGTGCACGCGTGACCCTGTCAAGTGTCATACACAGGCTGCGAGAAGGCAGATCATGTGCCATGTGGGGGAATGAATGGAGATCCTTTTCGTTCCGTGTGTGAACTGTGATTTTTACTCGGTTCACTCAGACAGCAGACACTGGGCTCTCTGGGTGCCCCCCCACCGGTGAAGGGTTTTCATCGACCGCTTATTGATCACCCGCTGATCCCCTCCCTGAGTGACTCGTGGGTAACGCTCCCCGATCCCCGGCCCGCGATCGGATGTTTGCCGCTCATCGGTCGGTGTGTGTGCCAAGTGTTTTGGAATTTTCCAGCGCATCCAATCGCACGCCTACACGCACTCGGCGCAGACAGAGGAAAGTTGAGGCGGCCGGTTCGTGTCACGATTGTGGGCTCTCTCACGCGGGTCGCGGGGCGTTATGTAACCGCGCGGGTCCGAAAGAGCGCAGACCTCCTGAGAGTCTCCATCAGCTGCCCACCTGCACCTGGGCCCCACAGCGCACACACGCAGGTCTTATGACGCTCATTCCAAAATTGCATCGTGTCGATGAAATCGATGTGCCTGGCGAGCACAGGTGTGGTTTTCCAACAACCTGTGTGCGCGTGTACGTGTGTGCTTTCTCCTGTCCTCCTCCCGCTTGGAAGTTCTCCTGGCACGGAGCTTAGAGCGCGTGGGCGTCCGGGTCCTTGCCCGGAGCGGCGTCGCTTGGAGACGGGGGGAGCGAGCCCCATCTGCTGCGCCCTCCGCAGGGGGTCCGCGTGCGATGCTGCCTCCGGGGCAGAAGAGTGTGGGCGGTTCCAGAGGGAGCCCCAGGAGGTGAGGTGAACAAGTCAGGCCTTGCCATAAGGATGATGGGAAAGCGAGCGTCTGGCCGCTTACCTCCCCTCCTGAGGGTGGCATGGGGGTTGTGGGGGTGTGTGGGGGCGGAGGTTGGACCTTTGGAGCTTCCCAGTAATCTAACTGCTGCAAGGCATTCCTTTCCACTCCCTGACCGTGGAAGACGAAGCGGGAGGCGGGGCGGAGTCCAACAGCTGCGTGCTCATTGGCTGAGGCCCTCATTTGCATCGGTGCCGAGTTAATGTGCGCGTTTTCATTCGTCGTGCTCCTCTCGGCTGCCTGTCGACTGCCAGCGGGACGAGTGCTACGACCATCGGTGCCGTGTTGGGACCCGAGTGGGCGCTGCTGCGCGTTTTCCACTTTCTGCTGGTCATGCCTGCTTCTCGCAGGTCATTTTCCATCTCCTGTTCACCGGCCGCCTCTCGGGACATCTTGGCCGCCCCGGGGGGGGGGGTCAGGCAAAGCCTGGCTGATTGATTTCCTCGCCTGAGCTCGCCCTGCCTTGGCCTGAGAACGTCGGGTCCGTTCCCAGTTTGCCTTGTTTACCTGCCAATGGCCGACTCTCCCAAGCGGAGCCCCCACGTTCTGGCAGGAGGTTTAGTCATCGCTGCGCTCTGGCTTCTTTCTGCCAGCCAGCATCACGTGCTTCCAGAGGGGCATCCAGGCCCGCTGCAGTTCAGGCCTCGCAACGTCTCTGTTCCGGGCGCGAGACCTCGTCCAAATAGGCTGAGATTGGATCATCGGTGGCACACGGGGAGGGGTGATGAGTGACAGTCAGTTATCGGTGTCCAGGCTCCCAAACCTCAACCCACAAAGATAGCACTGCTGCCTATGGATCCAAAAGTTGCAGGTTTGATTCCTGTTTCAGGCTGTTGTAGCCTTGGTCAAGGTACATACCCTAATTTACTCCAGTAAAATTACCCAGCTGTATAAATAGCTAAGTAATTCTAGTCTTAACAGTGTAAGTTGCTTTGGAGAAAAGCATCTGCTATATGAATAAATGCATCTCACCTTGTTTTGTTAACGTACTGCATTCAGCTCCCGTTACTGATTAAAACAACGCAAATATATTTTCTACAGGTTTTCTCTCAGTTTGACCTCTTTTGCATTTTTATTTTCCAGATATTATCAAAAATTAGGTTCCCAACTGCTGGTTCAGGTATTGTGAACCACTTGTATCTAACCCCTTTCCCCAAGGTGACTCACAGTGTGAGGTTTGTATATCAGTCAACTTTACAGTGATTTGCAGTGATTTACCCATTTATACAGCAAGCTAGTGTTTACTGTATTGATTCAGGACGTGTGCTTTGATCGGTGGTGCTACAGCAGGGGGGATTCGAACCCAGACCCTTCGATTACAACGCAACGGCTGTAAATGCTGCATCAGCCCACTTCAGTTACATCCAGCGAAGTACATTATGGTACCAGACAGTATGAATCTGCAGCACGAATCCATCATTACAGCGGTGAAAGTCCACCTATCAAAGGTCATTCTGCAAGACATGCATTAGGAAATATCACGCAGCAAAAGCAAATTCAGCCTCTCACCTCATCTAACGTGCAATTTGTAAGTAAAATGCATCTCTCCTTTCCCTAATTATATAGCACTTTAAAATTCATAGAGGCGTCTGCTTTGCCGGACTCTATTAGTGCGTTATCAACCACATTGTGTCAACAGATGCACTCGAACATAACGTATACGTGCAACTCAGCCGCGAAATCTGGAATGGAATTGATCGTTTGTTACGCGTGTCCTGCTGGGGATCTTCATGGCTTTTAGTGTCCCTTTGCCTGTTGTGTTCAACGTACACAAATGCAGGTGTGTGTGTGTGTGTATTCATTTGTGTGTTCATGTCCGCGGCCGCAATTGCTATGTAATATGAAACGTTCCAGAATGGCATATCTTTAAGAGGCTAGAACATGTCTGCTCTGGTGTGTATTCCAGAAGAACGTCCAATCTCGTTCTTCTGGAATACACACTGGAGTATGTATGGGCAACACAGTGGCACAGCAAGTAGTACTGCTGTCTCACAGCACCTGGGTGGTGTGAGAGGATATGGGTTTGATCCCCTCTCAGTCTGTGTGGAGTTTGCATGTGCTTCCCGTGTCTGTGTGGGTTTCCCCCGGGTGCTCTGGTTTCCTCCCACACTCCAAAGACATGCTGTTCAGGTTCACCCATAGTGTGTGGGCTGATAACACTACATAGAGTTCATCGGCGGCTGCTTTAGAGAAAAGCGTCTGCCAAATAAATTAATGTAAATGGGAGGGCATGAGCCGCTTGGTTGCAGATGCTCCGAAAGTAGAAGTGTGCATTTTCGGTGCCGGCGTGACCATTATTCATCAGAGCACTCGAGGAGCCCTCCTGACACCCAGCTGCCTAATGAGGGCTTCCCATTATGGGGATTCTCACCACGTTTGTTACCGCCGGGCATATCGTCGCCGTGGCGATGCTCACGCACGGTGACAACGCACTCTCTTGGCAAGGACGCAGTGGCGGTGGCCTGGGTTTTGTTCGCCAGCTCGCAGCTGACAGCCTCTAACTCAAACAGCGGCTGCTTAGATTAATTTTTTTATTTATTTAGAGTTAATTACGTGGAGGGCTTGACAGAGTGGAGTGCAGCGCCTCCTTAATCAACGGGAGGAAATTACCCAGAAGGCCCCTGGGGCGTGGCAGGCTCGTGGCAGGCCGCCAGTACCCGGGTGCTTTGCGTGAACTCTGCCGGCTTTATTAAGTTAGTCTCGACCCTATGTTATCAGCAAGCAAAGAATTAGACGTGTGTATTGTGGGCCGGCAAGGATGCGTGTGTGTGTCTCACGAGGACGCTGAGGATTTATGGCCAGCGTGTGAGCGCGGTAAAGCTTGCCGAAGCCTCTTTAGCGCCGTGACGGAACATTGATGGATGCGTTCGATGATAATGTGGTTGCGCATCCCTAGCGGAGGTCATTGAACCTGTGCTAAACTGCCAGGATGGTGACGCCGCCCTTCGGTCGAGTTCCAGAAGGAGACAGCCGAGCGATCCTAGAAACAGCACCTGTGGCGCATCCAGGTGACGCGAACGAGTCCGTGCTCACCTCACCGGACCATAAGGAATTAATTCGATTGTTTATTTCCACACGAATAGCATGAGCAACAAACGGGAGGGAGCCGTATTTCTGCGGAAGGATCACAGCCGGTCTGTTTTTTTTCCATGGAAAGCATTAATGTGTGACCCCTAACCTCGTGCTCAATCCGTTCATAACCACGAGCCCATTCCAGCCCGTGTGTGACCCCCTTTCCTCGTAATCCCCATCTCCCTTTCCTCGCCACTTTACGCAGCTCGTCTCCCTGCAGCGCCGCGGCTCCGTTTCGACGAGGACGCGGCGGAGCGGCTTTGTCTGAGACGCGGGGGCCCCTGCCGTGCATCGCTCTATTGCAAAAATGAGAACAAGGAAAATGAAAGTGATCGGCTGCGGTTCCAAGTAATCGGTCTTCTTTTTCAGAAAAAAAGAGGCCCTTTGTTTGCTTGTTAATTTTTCATTTGGTCTCAAAGGCAGCTGTGTCCTTGCCCTCGGTTTCAGTCGATGGTCTTGTTTGGATCGACGTTCCCACCTACAGCTCGCGTCGCCTCTTTCTGGTCTTTACTCCCCGCTCTGTCTTCAAAGAGCAAAGCCCTGAAACGTCACCTTGTTTGGGACTGAAAGTCAGGGATGAGGGTGGGAGACCGAGGAGCTGGTGCGGACCCGACTGCCAGATCGATTATTATGAAAACCAAAACAAGGAGTAAGCGAGGATCGTAGTCGGGGCGCAGACGTTGTTCTTGGGACGAGACGGGAATCTAAGTTGATCGGGCGAAACGGGAGATCCGAAACCGGGAAGACGGCAAACGGGGAACGAAGGGTAAAGGATAAAGAGGGATTGGAAGGACGAGGAGGTACGTGGGGTTCTTTCGTTGTTGCGGGAGAAGCGGGTAAACTCAACGAGGCTCCGTAACCAGACGAGCCGGCACGGCTTCCTTTATACCTGGCCGCTCTAATTCGGGGCGGGTGCGCTTGACTGGCACGAGGGCGTGGGCGCGACACCGAATGAGCAGTGCATCTGATGTGTACTTTTTGCTCCGTCGAAAGATATCGTTTGTTATGAACTTTCCTGACGGGAGTGTTTTTTTGGGTTAGGGCCTTTTTTGGCAGGATGGGATAGCGGGAACGGAATCAACGGCGGCACCCCAAGGAGATGCTCCAAAGATAGATTCGGGGCTCGTTTTTTTCTTTACGCCACAATTGCGAGTTATGCCCGCTTGCAGATGACATTAAACTCAGCTCTCGGTCTCGGCACCAAATGGACGAAGCTGGAAAACACTCCTGAAGTTAGAAGCGCTCGACTGCAAACGGTGAATTATTTAGCAAATATCCTTTCGATCTCCATAACAGGAGCATTGCGGGAATGATTCTGGCACCATGATATTCCATAAGTGCTCTCTGGAGGAAATAATGCCCTGTATATTAAAAGAAAAAAAAATGGCCAAACATTAAGGTTCAACGGATTCACTGCTCTGCTTTTCTGCTAATGCCTGACCTCATGAGTTACATCCACAGCCGTGGGAAAGGGCTCCCAAGGCCCCTATATCCTGAGTGGGCCCACGGGGTGCTGCAAGGCACAGTACTCTGGCCTGTTCCCATTTCCTTCAGCTGTTTTTTTGCGTGGGTGCCGTGAGTGAAACAGCAACTCTTGCATACGCCGTCTTTTCAAAGCAAAATTGTTTCAGAGTCCATTTTTTGTGTTTTCTCTATGATATTTAAAGACTTGTGAGGTAGGGTATTCTGGACTGTGGATGTCTTTCAGTTGGTGAGTCTACACACACCTGAAGAACACCTTGAAGGGACAGTAGGTCACCCGTTGGGTTGGGAACTTCGGTTACTGTCCCTGTCTTTTCCCCTGTGTGATGATTTATAGACAAGTCCGTGCATCACGATGTGAAGCCTCCGTGCCTCGGAGCCTGTTTAACACCTGAACACTCAACTGCTTGCCTCGACACTCACATGCAAGTTGTCTCCTGTAATTTGTGTCTCTATCTGAATGGTGTGTAAAGGCTGCAGTGTGACTCAAGGCACAGTGCTTCAATTACACGATACCCTAAGACCGACCCTGTCTGTTGAGCACCGTGCTCGATACCTTGGTCTTCTACGGTTCAGCACCTGTGTTTACACAAATTTACTTGTGGCCCTAGCATGCACTGTGGTCTACCAAGCTTTCTGGTTAGGTAAGGTTCACTGCTAATCTGAAAGGCCCTTTAGAGATAATGGAACATGACCAATTTGGGACCTGCAGGTCCAATAGTGTTTATTCAGTTCAATTCAGTGCAATTTATTTTATAGAGCACTCTTCTTACCAGAGTGACACAGAGCTCTGAGCAAGGTTTTAATCCTAATTAGTACAAATACCAACCAACCAACCAATTTCAATAACTGCTTATCCCGAGCGGGGTCGTGGCGAGCCGGAGCCTATCCCGGAGACATTGGGCGCAAGGCTGAAGGGGTTGGGGGGGGGCACACTCTGGATGGGGAGCCAGTCCATCGCAGGGCCACAACTATATACCCAGGTGCACAGCTGGGCAAAGGTACTGGAGCAATTGCAAGGCAAACACTTTGCTGAAGGGCACTACAGCCGGAGGCGGGGCTCAAACCGGCAACCTTCGGAGCCAAAGTCTGCCGTTCCTTAGTACAAATAGTAATAACAAAATTACAGATATAACACAAGTAAGTTAAAACAGAATTCTGTTATCGATATTTGACTTATAAGTTATGACTTGAGTGAACCAGCAGAATAGACTTTTGAATTCTTGTTCTTCATTTGAAATGAATGAAGTTGACGGTAAATTAGCAGACTGTCTGTAAATGGTATCCATGTACAACACAATGTTTTACAACACAGACAACAATATTCAACCTTTTGTCTTGCAGGATCTGGGGTTAGAAGGTACCTCTCTCAATGACATTCTTTACAAGAACGCAGCCTTCCTGAACCTAGTGGACCCAATCTCCCATGAGCTCCTGCTCAGCCTGGCACGGGACATGCAATGCCCCAAAAAGGTGGGTGCTCTTCCACGGGGTTGAAGGTCTCCTGAGGGATGTTTCAGGGATACCGCTGTCGTTATTCTCATGTTTGTAGGTCAGTTAGATCTTCTCATGGCTCCTCATGTTCATTTCTAAATCCTGTTCAAAATCCATAAACACAGCTTTGAAAAGGACATTTCAGGTTAATGTTGACTTGCCCATGAGCCAAGCTCTATTAGCTGAATGGGCAGCTTAGAATGAGTTTTCCTTGTCTTTCATCTGCCTCACAAAGATGTGAGATAAATCGATAGAAGAATTTGACAAAGCGCTGTGCAGTATGGTTAACCTTTCCTTTGTATCGCCCATTTTCTGTGTCCGGTGTTTAACTGGCAGAAGAGTTAAGCAAATTTTTGCTAGTAGTTGTAAGAAAAGTCCTATGATGTGGAGCTCATGCTGTGCAGCAGAATGGGTTTTGATTTGTTGGGTGATTTTCTCTGACGGTTGTGTGATTTCATGTGAACCCCATACGGTTTGAGTTGTGCACCTGTTCAAAGTTTGCAACGTGGGATCGACAGAAAGTCACATGACATACAGAGAAGCCCAAATCCGAATGCACTTTTACTCCCGAGATGGGTCGCTTCTCAAAATTCTGCTGCTGATCCATTTGTTGTCAAGAAAAACCAGCAGCAAAAGATGGTTCAGGTTAAAAGTGATGGATTTCAGCTCATTTTCTTTCTTTTAAGTCTGTTTAAGCTGCAGCAAAACCTCTGTTTTGATTTGCAGAATTATTTCCCCCCTCCTCCCCAGCCAACCTCTCCCCAAGATACTTAGACAGTCCAGTGCAACATGGGCTGCCGTCCTATTTACCCAATTAGTGGCTTCGTAACAAATCGTTGCCTGTTCCACAGGGGACGGACGTGAGGGCAAGGAGGGCGCCAGGAGGCAGCGAAGTGGGCGACTAGCAACCGATCTGCCTCGCTGCCTGCCATCCCACAATCCTTAGCACCGAGGGGGTGCATTAGTATATTTCCTTCACGTCTGAAGAGTTGCCTGATAGAATTGCCCGCGAGGCTCTGCAAAGGCCATCCCTCATCGTGGGAGATCTGGGGGAAGCCGGAGGGGATGTTTGTCAAGCTGTTGTCTGCTGCTTTTATTTCCTTTCCCTTCCTGCCTGCTGGAGTCCATTACATTAGCGGCTGATTTTTCTTTCTTTCTTTTTTTTTTAAAGTAATTTAAAATTCAGCGTGAGCCTCATTTCTGAACAGCATCAGAAAATTGAATTCAGATGCTGAAGCGCTTGGATCGCCATCCTTCCTATTTAGACTGCATCACGGTCTAGTCTGGCCTTTGTTTATTCCGCGTCAATTAGCTGTAAATATTGAACAGCACTATACCTTTGCATATGGCCTCGATTGAGCGCATGTTGCACGCCATGTGCGCGGCTGTGACACGGACATGGGACCGGAGGGAAACTGACCATGTGGCCGCTTTGCAGTCGTATCAAATGGACAACAAGGCTGTATTATCATGTGCACCTAGGAGATGGAAATAGCTCAGGCTACTATCAAAAGTCTGTTAGGCATGTTTGTGTGTTGGAAGCTGTGTTGAATTGACCTTCTCTCGAGTTATTGCGGCTCCTTAACTCTTTTCGGTTATGTTTTCGGTTCGAGGACAAACTGTAGTTAGCACTTCTCAGCGAGGAGGAGAGAAGGCCAGGAGAGCAGTTCTCCAGATAATATTAAAGCTTCCCTCCCGTTTCGTTAGATGTGGCGGATAAGTCAGAGGTCTGGACAAGAACGAATGACCTCGGCCTCACCGGTGTTGAGGAAACAACAGCCGAGTCCTGTCTGGATGTAGGGAACCCAAAGAGGTTACGGTGATGGGTTGGAGGACCACTGGCTGATGGAGACTGGCAGCTTATACGTTGAGCAGATCCCCAGCCATGTGGCTCTTCTGAGTGGCAGTTGGTGGTTCTTTTCCGGTCACACCTTTTGTTTCACGGGGTGGGGGGGGGGATGGGACGAAGTGCGACGGGGCTCACTACAGGCTTTGTTGCAGGATGCCGACACCCTCAAGAACTCCGACAAGATCTGCCGCCAGCTCATCTACCACCTGACTCCACACTCCAAGTGGCTGCGACAGAGTATGCCCAGGAGGAAGTCCCAGGCGTGGTGAGTCTCCTCCCGCCCAGCCGTCTGTCACCGGCGCCGGAGCCGCCCCCCATGCCGAGTCGACGGAGCGGCGTCACGATCGCTTATTTATAGCACCTGGATCCGGCTCGAGAAAAGCTTCCGTCACCTGGACACAGTGGTCTCTCATGTGGCGCTTTTTAGCGTTCGTGCCACTTTATTATAACCCCTCTCCGCATACGCATTAGCAACCAGGCTATAATTCCGAACAAAGAAAAGAGAAAATGCTATCAGTTAGCATAACGGACAATACTGCATTAGACGTTAATGAAACCTCGTTCTCGGCGATCTTATTTTGATCGACTACATTTTAATTTTGTTTTCATTCAACAAGCTACTCATCCAAAGGCCACGATTTTGCGTCGTAATTCTTGTTGTTTATCATCGCCGGGCTTTTTCCCTCTTCCTCCTGGGAAGCAGCTCATGGCAGTATCGGCGCTGCGTACGAAACGCGGATCGCTTGAGAAAGTCTGCCTCGATCCGTAGCGGCGCGTTCCCTCAGGCCTGTTGAGAGACACGGGCGGCTCTCTGTGGTTTACGGTGAAACCGGCGTCTCGGCCTGCTGGCTCCTTCTGGCTTCTGACTGTCGGCAAACGGGCAGGAGAGTCGTTTCTGTTGCTTTATTGCTCTGACAGCAGACAGTCTGAAGCCCGAAGAGATCTCTGGAGATGTGCGAAGGTCAAAAGTCCATCTTTGTCCTCCACGTCTCCTCTTCTGCGAGAGAGCCATCGCCTCGGCAACGGCTCCCTGGTCAGGTGCAAACGCCGACCAATACAAATCCACCAAACCCCAGTTTCCGTCAAGAGAACCCGTCGATATTTTCAGCTAGGTAATGCAGAACATCCAGAGAACGTCCTCTGGAGAGGGTATTACGTGCAAAGACTCTCTGGACTTGCTTTTACAGCATCGGTAAAATGATTTTACTGGTGCTCACCAGTAATACGAGGAGAGAATCGCGAGTAACCACTTGAGCCTTGTGGACCTCGCCAACAGGTCTCCAGTTCTGGTGTTGATTGTAGTGAAATTCAGTGTCCTGTCAAGGCCTAATGGACACATGTCATCTATCAGAGCCGGTGTCAAGAAGAGCTGGAGGGGGAAATTTCGTGTGTGTGTGACCCACAGGAACTGATGAGCTCCCCAGGGAGAATGGAGATGGGAGGCAGTTGAGGTGCAGTGTAGTTGTGGCCAACATCATTGTCATGTCAGGGATGATGTCTTTCCTCTCAAAAGCTTGAATATAGATGGAGGTAAGGTTTGCCAGACACATGCATCAGGGCTCATTGATCACTTGGCCACTCCATGGACGAGTTGGCTTCTGGTGTCTTGTTTTCCAGTAAATGAAGTGGAAGTGATGTACTAGAAAGCTCTTTGGCTAATGGGTCTACATGAAGGGAGCAACTACACTTTTCCTGGTGATACACACCAACAGACCGAAACTCACCGGACTGTGCAACCATGATAGAACTCGGCTGGGATTGTCTAATAAAAAAAAAGCCAGTGGGTCTGCGATCTCGGTAATGGGTTCTACAGAAGTGATGAGTTCTTCTTCCTGATGAACTTGCTTTGGTAGCCCTGGAGTGTAAAACTGTAGAGATTAGACCTGGGTCAAACACTAACACCCTTTTGTACTTTTGTCTTTTCATTTACTTCAAGTACCATTGTCAAACGATATTTCAGAAGTTGTAAACTTTTCGACAACAAGTAGTTGTACTTTAAAATGTGTCTAAAAAATGTGCTTTCAAATACATATATTGCTAGTATTTTAAAATTTGTGTTCTCATTCGTCAACAGTTCAGTTTCTGGATGTTCTTTGGTAAAATAAGGTCATTTTTATATGATAAGTCTGAACTCTGCACAATGAAATGAACACAGCGAAACAGAATCTGTAATTCCAAACACACCCGGACACAAAAAGTAAGAATAAAAATAAATTTGCATGAGTTTTCACCCACTTTCTTATGCCTGTGCAATATGTGGCAATATATAAGCAAAAGTTTTCACTGTGATTTGAACTGATGCATTTTGTGTGCTAATTATGTTTTTTTAGGCCATGAACTTGACAGCCCAAGTTGGAATGTCAGATCAACCCAGTGAAAGGCCTTGTGTAATAATAAGAATATTCATGTAGCTATTTTACATCAATTCATCACCTGAGTGGAAAGGTTGGCTTTCCGTTAATAAGGTTCTAGAATGAACCCACATTACGAGGTGCCTTTCAGTTTTTTGTGCCAAAAACATGTAAAAGCCAGAATGTGATCAGTTATTTAAACAAATGTCCCAGTGTGACCAATTTTTCAAAGGACCTTAATACCGAAGAACAGGGAGTCTTTCAGCAACAATTTCCACAAGCCTACAAACTGTCAAACCCAGAGCCATGTTACCCCCAGGGGTGTCTGACACGGCAAGATTACTCATTAGCTGGATAGGTTCCATTAACATACTGAAAAATATGCATTTTTCCACTCTTTTTTTTGGAGACAGGGGATTATTTGCAAACACATTCAGGTCATGTTGACTTTGATGAACACAGTCTACCTGAGATGAGGATTAGTCTTACAGTATCTGTGTACTCAGATTTTTTTACTTTCTGTCACATCAATAGAAGGTTGGATTCTCTCAAAAGGACAGTGATGCTTGGAAAAGTTTGAATTCAAAAAAAGGGATGACCATCATCCACAATAGACATAGCCCTTTCAACAATACATTTACTTATTTAGCAGATGCTTTTGTCCAAGCAACTTCCAATGAACTCTATGCAGTGTTATCAGCCCACACACCTTATTCACCATGGTAACTTACACTGCTAGATATACTACTTACACTGGGTTACTCATCCATACATCAGTGGAACATGCACTCTCTGTCACTCACACACTATGGGGGAACCTGAATAGCATGTCTTTGGAGTGTGGGAGGAAACCAGAGCACCAGGAGGAAATCCACACAGAGACAGGAAGAACATGCAAACTCCACACAGACTGAGCAGGGATCAAACCCCTGTCCTCTCACACCACCCAGGTACTGTGAGACAGCAGCACTACTCACTCTGCCACCATGCTATTCAACATTAAGAATACAAGTGGAGGACAGAAGTTTCTGGAAGAACTCTACATATGTAGTCAATAGGAGTCTGCATTCCCTTGACAACCCTTAAGAACAATTTCTAACATCACTGTCTGTGTCTGGATAAGCTGGGAATTCAATTGCTCTGACTTTCATAATAAGCTGACTTTCCCAATAAACCCCAAATTGAAATCTGAGCAGTAGAAAGCACAGATTTTCAATCACTATAAAAAAAAGTGATTGAAAAATAATTTGCAAATGCATTTCACTCATTAGAATAAAATAAAATTAAACTAAAATAAGTTAAGTAATAATTGTCAAACACAATACAGTTAGTGATAACTAACCGCCTTGATGGTCCCACTCTTGAGAGGCCCAAAACTGAAAGTCTGTAAGCTCTTGGTTTTGGTTCCAGTATGGTATGGTCCCTCAGAGCTGCTGAATCCTTTTTAGCATTCAAGAAAGGTCTCAAATCCCATCTCTTTCAACCAGTTTCTCTCCTGATCGCCTGACAGCTTCATAAACTTGTGTTGAATCATCTGTGATTACCGTTGTGTTCTTGTCTGAGTCAATTCTATATGTTTCTGCTGGTGTCACATGCGTCGGCAAAACAGTGGTGTGTTTCTGGTATCTACAGCTCATCTGCTGCGAGGTGCACTTTGTGTACCCCGAGCTGTACGTCACTCTGGAGAAAAGCATCTGCTAAACAAATCAATGCAAATGTAAATGTTAAATAACTGAGATTCCAAAAAATATGTCTTTGACCCGGCTCTAATGAAGATGGCAGAGAAAGAAATGCTGTGGTTTTCATTCCAGAGTGAGAAAATCTTGAAAGTGCAAAAGTTTTAGACGTTGGAAATCAGCGCTGCGGAGTCCGAGTCGGAGTTGGTAAAACTGTACCGACTCCAACTAAATGTACCGTATATGTCGACGTATAAGTCGATCCGCCGTATAAGTCGAGCCCCAAAAATCAGACGTGTTATATAGTTTTAGGCCTGTATGCGCAGGATAAGCCGACCCCTAAAATAAAGCGTAACTTTTGGGCCAAGGATAGGACTGCGGACACGTACGCTTACCGTTTGGGTTAGGGTTAGGCAGCAGAAGTCAACAAATAGTCCCGTTACATATTACATTACATTTTGTTTTACTTACTGTATCCTGTTATATGATAGGTTAGTTTATTATTTTATTATATGATAAATAAAAGTGCCGTAGCGCTGGAGTCGGAGGTTTTGTGTACCGACTCCACGGCCCTGACGGAAGATGGCCGACGGCCGTCGTTGGACTTCGCTAATGGAGGCAGCACGTGTGTTTTGAAGGGTTTAAGGAAAAGGATCGAAGAGGCACGTGCGTCCATCTGAGGAGACAAACTCAGTGTTCAGCTCCATGTTCTTGCACCCACTGTTTCTCTGGCTCAGGCTGCCCCCCCCCGGGTCCTCTGCCAGTGATGTACGGCCTACAACCGCCATCACCATGTCTTTGTGGCTTTTTACACAACTGTGGTGATATCAGCCCCCGTGTGGCATGTCGTTAATCTAGACGGGGCGACTTGCATGATATCTGCGATAAAGCTGTCGAAACGGCGCAACCGGCAACTGCCGATATCGGCGGCGCCATTAATCTGAGAGAGCGAGTCGCAGAACGTGAGCGATGAGATAAGGGCGTCTAAAGCGGGCCGCCGTTCCCATCGGTGTGCGTTTGAACCTCCGCGGAGGCAAGACGGTTGGCGCTAAACAGGACGTCCGCCTCACGGAAAGGGGGGAACACCCGCCAGGGGGTCCATTATTAAAAAAAATGGGCCTCGCTGCAACCGCCGGTGAGCGGCTCGCGGAGCCGCAGAAGTCGAATTAGCTTCCCCTTCCGTTCGGCCTGTGCTCTGCTGTACTGCTCTGGAGGATGGGAAAATCAGAAAGTGTCTCGCTTTAAAAAAATTAAAGGGAAAAAAACTCTGAAGCGCAGTCTGTTTGCATTCCGACGGCTGCAAAGTCTCCTCTGCGGTGACTCATGTCGCGGTTCCTGCTGCTAAGTGAAAGTCTGACACCTCCAGAATCCCGGGGAAGCGGCCAGCATTAGTCACCGCGTCCCACAAAGCCCGCTAAAGCTCGCTGAATGCAGAGGCCAGCACCGCCACGCTAATTCTCTACAACTCTGAGTGGTTTAGCAGCATTCCGCAGAATCGCGGCGATGGAGCGGCACGCCGTCGCCGCGCGTGCGACCGTTTCCGGCGGCTTCTACGGCGGACCCTCGGACAGGCTGCGCCGCGACCCCGATCACGTGTCCTCAGCGTTGCTCTCGCGTGTGATTTTACTGCTTGCTTGCGGAGAGTCTCTAACCACTGTGACCACTTTACCCACAATTCCATAGCTCCAATTACCTTATTCCATTATTGTTGCCTGTTTACATTTGCGCGTACAGTTCATCCACATGCCTGGAGCTCAGGTGCATCACAATATTATATTTTTAATATATTTTCCAGAATTTTTTTAAAAAAGGAAAAAAAAAATCAGAAAAGCGGAACAAATAATTTTATAAAAATCACTTCATGTCAATTCAAGTGTATTGCAAATATACAACACAAAAATTGCTATTATACCGTATATTGAAAGCAGAAATGGCAAAGGAATTGTCGTATATGCTGCGCAAGAAACTGCGAGGCGCCTCTTTTTGTTACACTTTCCTCCGAGTCACAAAATCACATTTGAAAAAAATCACAAATACGATACCCCGGAATGACCACACACCCCGATTAGTGTAGTCATGTGAACATGGTACTTATTTGCAGTAGGAGCTCATTTACATTTGTCTGACACTTTTCCCCAGAGCAATTTACAATTATTTACTCATTTATACAGCCAGGTAATTTTACTGGAGTAATCCAGGGTAAGTAACTTGCTCAAGGGTACTATAGCTGGAGGTGGGATTCAAACTTGCAGCTCCTGGCGGGGTCATTTTTACTGTGTTAATTCGTACTCGTATTCATATTTGGCGCTATTATAAACATGTGACAGTGTAAGCTGCGTTGCAGGAAGGAATCAGACAAGTATAATAATCATTCTGGTGAGTCAGTAACTGAGATTTGAGCTCAGGCCACACCCCCTGTAACCTGGCAGCCAATCAGAGTGCCCGGTGACCCGCACATAATTCACCTGGATGAGGCTCATTGAAACAGGCATTTTGGGCTGCAGGGAGTCTGCATAACTGGAACAGCGTAACTCCGGTTATTTCTCTTCAGAGCCCTTTTCGCCCGGCACCCCAGGGCCGGCTGTGTTCACGCTTGAGGACGAGCCCCTGGCATCCTTGTTTACCGCTCCTATCACGTCACCTCTGTGGTGCGGAAGGCTATCTGACATGGCACCGCTGGGCTCCTTCCTGTCCCCCGTGTCTCTGCCGGTTTGAACCTTTCGTGAGCACGCAGCGCGTGTGACGGCAGATACGGCTTTAAGCTCAGCTGCACACGAGAACCGTGTTTTCACTTTTATTATTTCGTACAGTGCCAAACCTTTTATTCAAAGCGACTTGAAGCATGTGACCCATTTATAAAGCTGGGTATTTGTACTGGAGTAATTCAGGGTAAATACCATGCTCAAGGGTACTACAGTGGGGGTGGGGGACAAAGAACAGGGCTTTAGCAGGCAACCTTCACATTAAAAGTTACCAGGGCAGTAGGTGGCATAGTGGTTAAAGCCACACTTCTGGACTAGAAGGAGCCAATTTTGAACCCCACTATTACTCTAAGACCCTGGATCAAAACTGAACTGATGAGTAAAAAAGATGATGCTCTATAAATGGGTAAGTAGCTCACAGGGTAAGCTGCTTGGAGAAAGGCTTTAGCTAAATTACTAAATGTAAGTGTCTGTGTCCTTAACCGCTACCTGCTATCTCCCACATGTCAGTTCAGGTGCTGCTTTGCCACCTACCCCCACGCAGAGCCCAATGTGCTGCCCAGTTTATGTCCAGGTGTTTATCGAGTCCCTGACAGCGTGTCACACTGTTTTTTTAACTTTCAAACATCCCGTCCACCTTAAATAGCGCTCCTTTTTCCTTCGACTCCCCCTCCACCCGGCGCCCCGAGGCATAACGGCCGGTTCGGCAGCCACGTGTGGTCGATGTTTAAGGTACAAAGACGGTATAACAGTTGCTGTGTTCATAGCCTTTAAAAAGGGGAACCGCTGCACAGGTCCGCAAACAGGGTAGGGGAGCCAGCGGTGATAGTGCAGAGCAGAGTAAGCACATGTAGGACTGCAGTAAATCCATGGTGTGCTGTCTCAGGCGTTCATAACGCGCAAGTAAATCCCGGCTCGGCTCACGTTTCTCTCCTCTGCCGACAGAGCCGATCTTTTACTTACAGAGCGGAGTTTATCTACTTAGCTAATGCTGTTCTCCAGAGAGAATTACCATGATTTACCCATTTCTGTTTATACAGCTGCACAATTTTTGCTCAGTTCAGGGTGAGTATCTTGATCAAAGGTACAGCAGCAGGAGAACGGGATTTGAACCTGGGCCCTTTAAGTACAAGACAGCATTTCTAACCGCTGCGCCACCTGCTGGGCCACATCTCCGGCTGGTCTTGATGAGACATCTTGCCATACGTGTTTACACATACCTAGCATGATGGTAACTGTTGTTTGCCTCCTCCAGTGCTTATGAACAACATATTGCATCATCTGTAGGACCGCAGCGCTAAAGTTCAGGGGAAGCGAATCTGGATTCGGGCCCTCCTGAGGGAACGGAGCTCATTTCGACAAGATCGTCTGCAACTTTGGGCAGTTTATGAACAAATAAAAAGACAAAAGTCAACCCTGGGTGCAGTGGAGGAGCTGTCGATGTCCAGCTGTGGCACGATGGAGCTGCAGTTCGCAATGTAAAACCAGCTGGGATGTTTGCCTGTACCAGAATGTCGTGATCTCCCCGAGGGACGCGGCCGTGAGAAAAATAAGCCCCCATGCCGTGTTCTCATTAGTCGTGCCATCCCGTTGTTTCGCAAAACATCGGCGAGCCCTGGACGGATAAAGCTGCTTCAGGGTACGGCGTTTAGGAAATGCCAAGTCGGAGAGCGGCTCTATTTTTAGGAAGTGGGAATTTCAAACAAAGGGTTGTAGGCTCAAGTCCCAAGAGGCGCTGTGTTTTTATGCAGTGCATTTCGGCAGGTCTCCGTAACGTGAGCCGCTCCGGCGAAAACCCAGCGCTGACGTCGGGTAAATTGTTGTATGCTGCTCTGCTTAAAGTCGTGGGGCAGCCTTCGAACCTCAGTCGAGTGAGTCACGGAGCGCATATCGGGAGGCGGGAAGCCATCTGATTGCAGGTTCCATAAAGGACCGACTGCCAAGCCTAACGGCCCGCCTCCCGCGTCCCGATCAGAATCTCAGACCCAGCGCAGGTGCAGACCTGCTTAATCTTGCAGACGAAACGAGGCCTTCCCGGGGTGGAAGGAGCCGGACTCGGCACACCACGCCTCCGCCGCTCTTCTTCTTCGTCACACCTCCTCTCTCGCCCTCTGTCCAGCGGCGCCTCGAATCGCACCTCACCGCCCGGTGTTTCCAGCAAACGGGCGTGCCGGTTTGCGTCAGCTGTGTTTCTCATCAGCTCGGCTTCACGCCGCTCTTTCCTCCTAACGAGCTTCACCACAAGAGCAGCCATTGCTTCCAAGACCCTCATTCATTTCGAATACCACTGATAAATTTACATTTATTTACCAGACATTTAGCAGACTGTTTTCTCCAGTTACACACAGCTTAGTGCGAACAAAAGTGCATCAACAGCAGGTGAAGAAATGCCAGTCGGGACACGTGATTCTCGAAGTACAGTTACTGAATCCAGCTCCGCCTTTTAAGCAGTACACATGACATGGGTAGCTCCGTGTAGAACTGATAGGGAGTTAAATTGTTTTAACAGATAATGTATTGAAAGGGGGGGGCGCAGTGGTGCAGTGGGTTGGACCGGGTCCTGCTCTCCAGTGGGTCTGGGGTTCGAGTCCCGCTTGGGGGGCCTTGCGACGGACTGGCGTCCCGTCCTGGGTGTGTCCCCACCCCCTCCGGCCTTATGCCCTGTGTTGCCGGGTAGGCTCTGGTTCCCCATGACCCCATATGGGACAAGCGGTTCAGAAAATGTGTATGTGTGTGTGTGTGTGTGTATTGAAAGGTTATGGAGTAGATAGGAGATCAGGAGAAAACTGGCTGTGAAAGAGACCTGTCTGTTTAGAGACCTTACTAGAATTTTGACAAGAGATTCAGCAGCCCTGAAGGACAGGAGACGCTCATTCCAACTTATTCCACTGTGTGCCTGTTGGTATCATTAACTGTTACACTGTGTGTTTAAAGCAGCTCATAGTGTCTTATAATGAACTTTTTACTGATGTACCTACAATATTGTACAGCAGGGTAATTTTTACTGTATCAGTTCAGGGTAATCACAGTAGCAGGGCTCATTTCTGTTTGCAGGAGGACAGCTCTAACCACCACGCCACCCGCTGTTTCACACATGCTCTTTCTGTGCTACATGGGCAGGGTTGTCAACAACTGTAGCTCGTTTGGTTTGCCTGCACCGCCACCAGCAAGGAATTGCCGCAGACGGAGGCTGAATGACTTTATCAAATTTCTCTCCGAGAAAATGACTCCTTCAATCAGGTTACGTAACTGGATGATGATGATGGAACAGCCAGCGAGTGTCAAATAAATGGCCTTCGCCGCAGCCGAGAAGGAGTCCTCGAGGCCTGCGCTCACTTCAAATTACAGAGGGAAAAATGTTTTTTTGCTTTATTGCCGTCGTGCTCGGGAGCGAAGCTGAGGCCATTTTGTGGCTGCACCGACGCTCTGTGTACCGCGGTACGCTCCTCTCCAAGTCTAACGTTTCCTGTCCTTGGAAGCTATGAAATTGCCCTTGTCCTTAGAGAGAATGATCAGTGTCCCACTTGCGGTGCCGAGTCAATAAGCCCCTCCCCTTTTACCTTCACCTTCACGGTTTACTTAAACACCCTGTGAGGTACTGAAAAGCGTACTGAAGGTGGCAAATCTGATCGGCTGTGGACACGGACAGCAATATGTCAGCCAACACAGTACCATGGTTATTAGTGAAGTGAAAAACAGAAGGGCAAAGCAGAGTTACCCAACATGGAAGTCTGCTGGAATATTTAGGAAGGGCCACAAGGTGGCGTAGTGGTCGGAGGCGTTGCCTTGCAAACGGAGGACCTGCCTTCGAATCCACACTCTTGCTACCCTTGATCAAGGTACTTACAATGAACTAATACTGTAAAAAAACTACCCAGCTATATACATGGGTGAGTCAGCATCAGTGTAAAAGTAGTGTAAAACTGGAACACTCTAAATGGTTTTGGAGAAATCAGCAGATAAATAATAAAAGGAACTTTGGTGCTGTAATTGTCAGCGAATTCCCCCAAGAAACTAGATCTAGATCTCAGTTAGTCTCAAATTGAATGAATTAAAACTTTGACACGCTCAGATGGAACCAGACCTGGGTGGTTAATAATGCTTAAAAATGATAAAAACGATTAGTCTCGCGGATTTGCCTCATTCCTAAATGATAAAAACAACAAACGTGTTAATGCCGCGACACTCTGCACGTCCAGCTCTGATATGTCGACGGCGCTTTGATGTCCTTCACTGGCATCAAAACTGTAAACACCGTCCACTTCTTAGGGGATCTTTGACTGCTCCGATTCATTTTATGAAGGAGTTCACGTTATGTGACATATCCCGTTATACACACTTACTGCGTTCCCGGTCAACGTGCAGGTGGGAGAGGTACTACCACCCAAAAACAAGCCGGCCGATCTGTCCGACACGAGTTTATAAAGAACAAACTAATGTCGCGATCTCAGGACGGAGCTGCGCAAAACAAGCTCCTTTCGTCGCTAATGGCCCAGAAAGACGCCATCATCACACTCTGTTTTGCACCTTGATTTCCCACGGTTACGAACGTGTCGAACAGCCTGTTTGTAATACTGGCTTCATTCGAGAAGGTAATTGTGGCGATGGGAGAGACGGGCTTAGCTGCCCTCTGCCGCCAGCGCGGATAATGGGGACGAGTCCCGGGAGCTGCTTCCCCGGCTGGGTAATGAGGAGGACTCGGTGGCCGAGCCGTGGGAAACTGCGGAGGGAAAGGGCATTAATCGCTTTCTTCATTCTGGAGAGAAGCTCCCAAAGGACGCCGATCGCTGTTTAATCTCGGCTTCGCGTTTATCTCCGCGGCACGCGACTGTTACGGACTCGGGGAAAACGGGCCCTCCTGGTACGCTCGCTGAAGGAAGCGAGCGATCGCGCTTTCTCAGAAATTAACCTTCATCCCGCGATACCTGCTGTGTGCGCAGCTCTAACATTCCGTGTGGTAGCATCCTAGCTTCCTGTGTGCTAACATCCTAGCGTCCTGTGTGGTGGCGTCGTAGCGTCCTGCGTGCTAATATACTAGCGTTCTATGTGTTAGCGTCCTAACATCCTGCCGCGCAACCCTGGCATCCTGTGCGGTACTGTTGTAGCGTCCTGTGTGCTAGCGGCCTAGCATCCCGTGCGCTAACATCGTAGCGTTCCGTGTGCTAGCATCCTTGCGTCGTGTTGCGCAACCTAGCGTCCTGTGTGCTAGCGCCCTAGCGTTGGCAAAGCCAGTAGCGCTGTACCGCCGACTCATATAGCGTTCGTGACTCAACACCTCACAGCTAAGTCATTGTTTGGATCTCAGTGTTTATTTTCGCCACAACACAGACATCACTGGCCAAAATTTCAAAATCAAAGTCAAAATCGTGATCGGCTGCATTTCAGGATTCGCTCCGAGCCCCTGTAACTTAGGCCTCTTTCGGAACGACATGCGAAAGGAGGAAATATCTGCAATATATCTGAAATATCGGCCCCGTTCCTGGTCGCCTCTCGATTATTCAAGCTCTGCGCCGACTGTGGACGCAGCGGGAATGGAAGATGGAGGAACAAATTGCATCGAGTAAATGGAGAGAAGCTTGATGGTGTCCATCAATAACGTAAAAACGCACCCCCCCCCACATGCCACTAGTACTAAATGTGGATTTTCTCATCCTGTTGCTGACAATTTGATTGAGTGCAACTATGTCTGTGGGTGAACTGCTCATTTCTACTCCATTTAAATTAGGCTCATTGCCGCTCGTGTCGCCAGCAAACTAGCCGGTGTTTCCTTCGCATTCGCCATCTCGCCTCTGCAGTTTTAAAAATGTGGGTAGTGTGTATTAGCTAGTTAGATACAGAACAAGTCGAATGTGGCGCTGCGCTTGTGCAAATGTAAAGTTGGAAGAATTCAAAGAGCCTCGAGTGGAATCGTCTGGACCGAAAAGCTGGTCGAACAGCGTGAAACCCTCCATGTTTCCCCTTCGCCTGACCTCCGAGTATTAGCAGTATTACATTTACATTTACATTTACTTTCATATTTACAGGTGCGACAGCTGGTAGCATAGTGGTTAGTGCTACTGCCTTTGGACCCACAGGTTCAAGCCTTACCTGTGGCTATAGTACCCTTGAGCAAGGTACTTACCCTAAAATTGCTCCCAGCTGTACAAATGGGTAAATAATTGTAACCTCAACACTGTAAGTTGCTTTGGAGAAAAGTGTCAGCTAAATGAATAAATGTAAACTTTACACCAATCCACCACAACATTAAAACCGCTGACAGGTGAAGTTCTGGCCCATGTTGTGCTGGGAAACCTTAGGTCCTGGCATTCATGTGGATGTTGCTTTGACATGTCCCACCTACTTAAAGATTGCTGTAGACCACATGCACCCCTTCACGGCAACGGTATTTATTCCCTGATGGCAGCGGTCTCTTTCAGCAGGATAATGCGCCCTGCCACGCTGCAAAAATTGTTCAGGAACGGTTTGAGGAACATGACAAAGAGTTCAAGGTGTTGACTCGGCCTCCAAATTCCCCAGATGTCAACCGATCGAGCATCCGTGGGACGTGCTGGAAAAACAAGTCCGATCCACGGAGGTCCCGCCTCGCAACTTACAGGACTTAAAGGACGCGCTGCTGACGTCTTGCTGCCAGATGTTGCAGGACACCTTGAGAGGTCTCGTGGAGTCCATCCCTCGATGGGTCAAAGCTGTTTTGGCGGCACAAGGAGGACCTACACAATACTAGGCAGATGGTTTTAATGTCGTGGCTCATCGGTGTATATTTATTCATGTAACAGACGCTTTTCTCGAAAACGATGTTCATCTCACGGAAGAACACAGTGAGTTCATCACATTAGCAGAAAGAGAGACTTAGATGCGGACGTGTGGTTCTTAAGTGCAGTTTCTTTCCACCATATGAACCAATGTTTAATGCACGAGTAGCTGTGGAAAACTTTATCCGAATATTGACGATTCCTAATCACCTTCCAAGACATATATATATATTTTAATATATTGTATAAACATTTACGTTACATTACAGCAGTAGCTGCGTGAAGGTTTATCCGTTGTATTGCCGATATTATTGATATCGGTCAGGTAAAAACATCTCCCCAGATTGTGGTCTTAGTGGTATTCAGCTGTACGTAAAAGACAAAGTAACGTTCATAGGGCACAGTTTTATACATGTATAGCTGTATGTTTACTGAGGCAGTTCTGGAAAATTCTGAAAAACTCGTTCCTGCGGACGCCCATATCAGCTGAGCTGAGGACTGAAGCCGTGCTCCCCTTTAGAGCTCAAGAGATGGTTTTGAGCTGTTTGCTAAATAAAGGGATTTAAAATTGAAGCAGATGTGGTTAACAAAGGACTTCCACTGTTTAGGGCTGGTGTAGCAAAAGCTATGTTACCATGGTAAAGGAAGTAAGAGGCTGTAAGGAGACTATCCGTGGTAACATGAGGGCAGGTGTGTTACACTGATTTACCTGTTTATACAGCTAGGTCATTTTTTACTGTATCAGTGAGGGTAAGCACCTCGATCAAGGGTACTAGAGCAGCAGGTGGGATTCGAACCTGGGTCCTTTGATTATAAGTCAGCAGCACCAACCGTGACGCCCCCTTCTGCTACTCTTCTAACTTCACTCAGACGTTGTTACTGATGACAATATTATGTGTAGGAATATATATTGCTAAATATTCCTAGACATACGAGTATAATTGTACGCCCCCTCGTCACACTCAGGCAACCTCCCAGCCGCTGCGCCGGGTGAGAGAGAGCCGCACAGAGAGGCTCCGGGAGCGAGAGCAGGGGAAACAAAAGCAGCCAAATGAAAGGCAATTGAGCGACGGCGTTAAACAAAAGCGGCTCTGCGCGTTCTGCGTTTCGGCTCACGGCTGAAAAGACGTCGCCTCTTGTCATCCTCCACGGAGAGCCTGCCCGCTTTGATCTCGTACAGCGGCCGGGGGTCCCGCAGGGTTCCGGGTGGGCGGGAGCGGAGGAGCACAAGAGAGAGGTCACATCCCATCCTGTTCGGATGGACGGCTGGTTCGGATCGCAGACCGGCCCCTGGTTCTGACCCGGCTCTGCCAGCGTCGCCACCCCCCCCCAGCCCCACGCGTGTTCTCTCGAGCTCATCCCCCAACGGCACCCCCTCCCTGCAGGCAGCCTGGCTTGTCACACTTCTGGGAAATGAATGTGACACTTTTGGAGACGATCACGGCAGACCGCCGTCTCCAAGATCTCGGAGTGTGTCAGCAGAGAGTGCCGTCGTCTGTCCGGTCTGCCGGCGAACAGAAGGTCCTTCTTCCTTCTGCCATGAATTTCTGATCCGGAGCTCAAACTGCTCACCACGGCAACGCTGGAGAAGCGGTACCTTTCACATGTTGTCACATTACATCATATTATTCGCCATGAATCTCCCCTCCTCGTCTCTCTCCACCAATTTCCTTTTGTTCCCCGTATTGACTTTGACACCGTGGGTACAACCTACAAGACGGTCAAAGGATCTGCACGCTGACATCTACAGGATCTGATCGGTCCGTACCTCACAACTGGTAGCTTAGTGGTACCGCTCACAGGGTGTCCAAAATTGAAAGCGTTCAGGTTCTCAATTTTTGTTCCGATATAATCGAATGAGCTCCTTCTGTCCCTCATAGCTGCTGAATCCCTTTGAACGTCCAAAAAGGGTCTCAAACCCACCTCTTTCAGAGCTGCTTCTCTCCTGATCTCCTGACAGCTTAGTAAGTTGCATCACATCATCTGTGACGACGATCACCTCAGTTTTCCTACCAGTTCTGTACACAGCTACTCCTCTAAAGTGCACCAGCAACACTGATGGTGCTGAGCAAGCGGACCGTGCATTAACATGTAGGTGTCGTCATCTAAAGCTCTTTGTCTGCTGCAAAATACACTTTTGTTTACTCTAAGCAGTCTGCCACTTTGGAGAACGACGTCTGCTAAATGAATAAATTTAAACGTACATGTGTGGGATGAACTTGACTGACAGGAAGGTGAGGAGAAACCTTCCAGATGTTTCTCTCGCCTGGGTGAGAAGATGAAAGGGACGCCTTCCAGATGTTACTCATGCCTGGTGGGAAGACGAAGTGGAGACCTTCCAAAAGTTAGTCCACTTTGGCAGGAGATTAAGAACAGGGGCTGACAGGTGTCAGAAAGGGGGAGGGGCCTGCGGCGAATACATGGCGGGCGAATCTTCCCGTTGTGGTTAAGGGCTCCTCCAGTTCTGCTGGGCCTATTAAACCGGCTGGATGAATAATAGAGAACCTGATAAAACTTTCATGTCTGCAAAAAAACAAAGCCCAGCGTGTCGAGCCATGTGATCCCCGGGGGGTGTCAGGGAGAAATGGGAGACGCTGAGCTGTTGCTGGGTTATTCACAGTGACCCGCCGCGCGGCTTAAAACCATCCGCTTCAAAACGCACTGGTGATAGTGGCGCAGGGTGTAGGGTCATAGCCCTGTAGCATCAGGGGCTGTGGGTTTAATTCCTATTCTGTCTCGGTGGGTCTCCTCCAGGTTGGGGGTCACACAGGTGCTGTCAAGTCAACTGATGCCATATGGTAGTGTAAGTGTGTTATTCTCCAGTAGAAAGGGATGCAAACGATAAAATAACACTGGCAGAGATGGATTCCTGGAACATGATAAATTTCTCGGAATTTCAAAGGTCTGTTTTCCTTTTCTAGCCACTAGACAGGCCGTACGAGCCACGTTTGGTCAATCAATACGGGAAATGGTCTGGCGGTCGGCAGTTGACTGGGTTGCCGGGTGCTGGCAATGCCGTGGCAGGTCACCCACCGCTCGTGGCTGGACGCTGGCGGTGCCCGCTATGCTGTGTTAATGGGACGCCTGCGGAAGGTCGATCTTGAAGGTGAGGCTCCTGAGGGGCTGCAGCTGGAGGACCAGGTACAGGGCAGACTGTGTGAACCTTATTGTGCCAGCAGGTGGCGCAGTGTTTAAAGCTGTCGCCTCGCAATCTGAACATCCCGGGTTTAAACCCCTCCTCCTGCTGTAGTACCCTTGAGCAAGGTACCGACCCTCAATTGAGACGGTTGAAATTATCCTGCGGTATTAACGGGTAAATCAGTGTAAAGTGGTTAACATTGTAAGTCGCCTTGGAGGAACGCGCCAGATAAATGAATTAATAATAACAACAGGTGTTAGAGAAGACCCAAGAACGTAGATGTGTAGCACTTGATCGGTGGGCTTTATATGTTGATTGACAGTTCACTTTATTAATGCATGATGGCACTGCAGACATGAAGGCAGTTCCAGCAGAAGGTTTCTGTTACAGCCGCCTCATGTATTTTTCACATCGCCATCTCTTTGTTCATCAAGAGGATGGTGATTGTAGGATAAACAGCTCAGTGTCTGTCTTTTCTGCTGCTCGGCCTGTGTCGGCCAGACCTTGGCAATCGATAGCAGAGTGCCAGCCAAGGGAGGAGCTGGCAGCCAAGTGGAGCAGGAGCGGGTGCGTTCACGGAGAACCCACTTCCACTCGGCTCATCCTGTGTTTTCAGGCTCGGATTTCATTGTCGGGCTGAGTGGTCTATAGGGATTGTCCTCATACCGATAGAGACCACACATATAGGACAGCAGTTGGCGTAGTGGTCAGAGCTGCGGTGTTTGGACTAGGAGAACCGAGGTTTGAAACGAGCCTCTTGCTGTAGTGCCCTTGATCGAAGCACTTACCCTGGACTGAAAGTAAAAACTACCCAGTTGTATAAATGATATGATGATGATGATCATGATGAGACTTGATCCAAATGTAAAATCCAAGAGGTTTTCAATGAAGGGGGGCGCGGTGGCGCAGTGGGTTGGACCACAGTCCTGCTCTCCGGTGGGTCTGGGGTTCAAGTCCTGCTGGGGGTGCCTTGCGACGGACTGGCGTCCCGTCCTGGGTGTGTCCCCTCCCCCTCTGGCCTTACGCCCTGTGTTGCCGGGTAGGCTCCGGTTCCCCTGCGACCCCCTATGGGACAAGCAGTTCTGAAAATGTGTGTGTGTGTGTGTGTGTGTGTGTGTGTGTGTGTGTGTGTGTGTGTGTGTGTGTGTGTGTGTTTTCAATGAATCGGTGAGACACTGTGTATGTATGGGGTTACCAGACATCAGCTGTTCTTGATCTGAAGGTTAAGTGGTCGTGAATGTAGGACCCACTGCTGGGTGTGGTCACACCACTGAGGCCTGAACCCCCCAGCCCAGCCCCACAGTTTGGCCCAAGACCTCTAGCTGTCACGCAGACCTGACCTGTATACCCCGACTGTCTGGATTCTGTCCAGGGGTACATCTGAGGGTCTCTGGAATACAGTGAAAGCAGCACTCTGGTATCTCCAGGTCGACTGACCGTTGGTGGTCCATCCATTGGCGGAGATCCCTCAAAAGTTCTGGCTGCTTGACCATGAAGCGAGGAGCTACGCCTCTGTGAACGAGCAAACTGTAACCTGTGGAAGATTCGCTACATGAAAGAGACCCCTAGACAATCAGAGTAAATGATTATATTATTATTATACTATTTATCTGACACTTTTCTCCACAGCGACTTACACTTCATACACTAAGCTACTTACACTGAGTTACCCACTAACACTTCAGGGTAAGTTTTAATGTGTCAATTCAGGGTAAGCATCTGTGTGGTGTAATGGTTAGCTCTGCTGCCTTCTACTTGAAGGACCTGAGTTTGATTCCTACCTCCAGCTGTAGTCCCCTGGATCAGGGTACTTATCCTGCACTGATACAGTAAAAGTTAACCTGTAGTATAAATGGTTACATGAGTGTGAGCCACTTTGGGGAAAAAAATGCCAGAGAAAAGAAACGTACCTCTATCGAGGTTTCAGGAGCAGGGATTTGAACTGCTGCGCTACCCGCTGCCCCTTGACTTTAAATCTGTCCAACGCTAATTATGAATTGTTGCGCAATCTTTGTTACGTGTCACACGGTTCGTCCGTCCGGAGAGCCTCCTGTCAGTCCACGTGTCTCTCTTTGCCAGTTGCCACAGTGCTGGTTTGGACCTTTCTCAGCATCCATGTGCATCCTGGCTCTTACCTGCAGGCCTTGGAAAGCCAGTGGACTGGACACAACAACGGAATGCTCCGGAAGACAGCTGTGCTCAGAGCGCTCTTGCTCCACTGCCCATTTCAATGACTTGGCACCCGATTCCCATGGAACAACAGGATCCTGCCAGGGATTGCCGGCTCCCACAATCCTCCGGGCAAAGGGTGGCCTCATTTTTATATATCACCCCGTCTCAGTGGAGCTTTAAAAGCGCATGAGACAGCGGTGCTGTGTGAACTCCCGCCCATGTCTCTACAGGCTGTGTAAAAACAGAAAAGGGAGTCATTTACCCCCTCGGCCATTGGAGTTGGGGACTGGGAGGGGGTACGGGGCATAGGAGCCAGAGCGCAGTGATGTCAGCAGGGGATTTTACAGTGCTTTGTGAGTCGGGGGAGGTGAAACTTTGGGCTGTAACAGACAGCAAGGACAGTGCAGTGTCAGTACCTTAATCAATGATACTGTAGCAGGATACAGTAGGATTCGAACCCCTATCCTTTGAATGCAAGGCATCAGCTGTATCCTGTGAATCACCTGTTCCTCGAAAGAAAAAAAAGGCTAATTTTGCTCTTACTACGGCGTCGCTGGACAGAAGCTATTATTCAGGCCGACATGTAGCACGCCGTCCTTTAATTATAATAACATGCAATATTAATGAACGTCCCGACTGTGAATTACATTCTAATGTACTTTTAGGCATAAATGACAATTTCTGAAATGAAATCGTCATTAATATTCCAACTGTTCAAGGTCGCAACAAGCATAGGAAGAAAAACACTGCAAAGAATGAAGAATCGTGCGTTGCCGTGTGAAAAGTTTGAATAGTTACTGGGGAAATAGGAACCCATGAAAATGAAAAACGAGTGAAACTGAAGTAATTAAGGGAGATGTGATCAGGGAAGACTTTCAATAGGAAGATAATAGCGTCCTTTTTTCGAATTCTACATTTCAGAGCTTGGCGTTTCTAATCTCAATTTGCGATTAGAAGGTGCTCTTCATGATGGGTTTTTTTCCTTCTGGCCGTGTTGCGCTGTGATACCGACATGGATCTCAAGTGCGGCGCCCCCGCGTTCCCAGCTGCAGTGTGTCCATCGGCGTAGAACAGGCAGGCTGCCGGCAGCAAGCTGTCCTCTGCTCCATCAAAACCACATTGCAGCCTTCAAAAGTCGGCTACGGAGGAGCATCGAAGCCTGACGGCTTTCGAATCGAGACTCGGGACCCCTGCCTCACGGGACCCAGGTGTCACACGAGCGAGGCTCGAAGGGAGGATAACTTTTCACTCACCTGAGAGGCATTTCTTAACATAGTAAGATCATTCACCTCTGCAGGGAAGATGGTGAAAACTGTGCGTGACAAAACACCTTGAACATCTTGATTGCTGGTTTTCCTGGCCTTGGCTACAAAATTAGAAACACACAACTACATGTACATTTATTTATTTAGCAGAAACTTTTTGCCAAAGCAACTTCCAATGAACCCTATGTAGTGTTATGAGCCCACACACCTTATTCACCATGGTAACTTACACTGCTAGGTACACTGGGTCACTCAGCCATACATCAGTGGAACACACCCTCTGACACACTATGGGGGAACCTGAACAACATGTCTTTGGAGTGTGGGAGGAAACCAGAGCACCCAGAGGAAACCCACACAGACGCAGGGAGAACATGCAAACTCCACAGAGACTGAGCAGAGATCGAACCCACGTTCTCTTACACCACCCAGATGCTTTGAGACAGCAGCGCTACCTTCTGTGCCACCATGCCTCCTAGTAACAATAGTACTATTAGTAGTTATTTGACCTACAACTGAGTTTATCTACACCAGCTCCTCAACTTATGAACACGAAAGACTTTTCACAGCTAAGTTTCTTCATAAGTTTAAAATCACTGTTACCATAAACTCTCAATCACTAACTGATTTTGTAAAAAAACTTCAGATATAGCTATATTTATAAAAGACTATGCAAGATTTTTTAACTGTTTTAACTAAAACGTACAGCGCTCCTCATATTGTCGTTGATCACCAGCACTCGGGAACACCGGATACGAGATGTAAACACTGCGACAGTAAATTGTACTACACCGGTCCCACATGCCTATTTGGTTTGGGTGTTCTTTACTGACATCTGACTTTTTGGATTTTAGACGCAGGTCTTGTTCGCTCTGTAGAATGAAATTTTAGAAAATAAGAAGAAAATGCCTTTTTTATTATTTCGTGGCTGAGGACAAGTCCGTGAATGCCCCTAGCGGGTGCAGTATCCAGGAGACGACCTCAACTATGCTCTGCAGACAACGTCCACGTCCAGTTAGCTTGTCTGCCCCCATCCTCTGCCCTGTGTGTACTCAGCCTCAGGAGCACCAGACAGGGGTCAGGGTCAGAATGGATGGGGATAGCATCGATCTCCTTTTCCAACCAACCTCGCTTTGGTGGGCCCCCAACCTGGGGCCATAAGTCATGTTTGGAAAGCAGGACCAGGTCCATATACAGGCAGGGAGTCAAACTGGGGGGACACAAATATTTATTTGTCACCTGTCCTTTAAGGGCATTTCAACCACAAAGCCAGGAGTCTCTGAGACACTTTCGAAGGCTTGCAGACATTGGAAAATGCCTTTGAGAATGCACAGTATGAACCCACGACTGCTGCGAGCGGTTCTGCTGTCAAGTTTGCAATATAGCTTTCGTGCCTCTGCTCTTGTTATTCCGATATGATCCGCACTTATTAGTATAATACAGAATCATGTGGCAGTTGAAAGGTGGGGAGAGAGCTGAAGCTAAAGTAGAAGGGTCGGGAAAGGGTGAAATAGCATAGAGGAGAGAGGTCACTCTCATTGTGGCACCATCTAGAAATCAATAGCTTCACAAATCTCGACTTTAGCTGAAGGCACTTTCCCGGTCACTGCAGACTGGAGTGTGACAGATATAATGACATGAGACAGGCAGGTGATGGGTTGGTCGTAAAAAACGATGGCTTGAAGATTGTCCAGGTGATTCAGGAGAAGATGAAGTGAGCTGGGGGCGGGGGGTGCAGCAGTAGGCCAGCCAGATCTATCATACACATCTGAGCCATGTCCTGAGAAAGTGGACCGGCTGCACAATAGTTTTTTCCTAAAAGCCCGTTTGTCTAAAAACAACAATGGTGACAAACAGGCATGGTGTTTGCTTTCTCATTAATGTAATTCATAATTCCAGATGGGTTTCCTTTTTTAAAGTCGTTCCTCTCCACGGGCTTCAATTAGTGCTGTGAGAGACGGTGAGCAGAGCACCATTCGATAAGTGAAATATTACCGCTTAATGTCCCCTTTAGCGAGCCCTGGAGGGAGCATTCTTCTGCAGACAGAGTGACGGCGATGCTGTGCTGTCAATGAGCTTTTCATCTGAACGTGCCACTTAGATCTTGTCTCTCTCAGTCTTGCATTCAGTGTTTGTCAGTCACCATTAACTGCAGGGGCACGATGCAACCCAAATGGATGCGTTCCGAATTGGAACTGAACATCGGTAAACGGTTCGCACATGATTTTAATATGAGTGCTACTTAAATACACAAAAACCCTTCCTCCTCAGCGTGTGTGTGTGTGTGTGTGTGTGTGTGTGTGTCCGTGTCCGTGAGTCTGTTTGAAATTACAGCGCTGCGATTATGACCGTGACAGTAACGGAGAGCACACAGTGATGAGGGTTTCATTTTCCTATGTTTCCCTATTGTTCTGTTTGCCTGTTTTTCTCCTATTCCCTTCATTGTTACCCTTTTTCTGCTTTACCGCAGATGCTTTTGACCTTTCTCCCCTCCCATCCTATTCTCATTTTGACCCCATGGTGCAAGGCTTGCAGGTCAGGGAGTGTATTATGACAGCGATAAAGTAAAATGACGTAGTCACTAAGTCCCCAGTACATAACTGGGACAAAAACATCCCTCCCAGCCCCATCCACATACACACACACACACACACACACACACACACACACACACACACACACACACACACACATATACACACACAATTTAACCTCTACACATTGTTTAGAAAGACCTAGATCATTCTTATCCGTTTCCCTGCATCCCTCACTGCTGTTTCAAAGGGAAGGTTAGGTTTGCACGGCTTTAATTTGCTAGTATGTGCCGTCAGGCCAGGTTTCCTTCACGATGTCCCATCATGCTTTTTCACCATATAAAATCAGGGTCCCTTCACTGTGCCCCTTTTCCATTGTCCAGTGTATCTCCATTGTCTAGTCGCCATGTCCCATTCCCACAGTCCTTCTCCATGTTCAATGATCCTTCTTCATGTCCCATAACGAGGCCCGACACCTTGTCCAGTCACCATTTTGCATCGCCGTGCCCCTTCTCTATGTTCCATAACCATGACCCTTCTCCATGTCCAACGTCATGTCCAATCACCATTTCTCACTGGTGTCCCATCACTGTGCTATTTCTCCACATCCCATAACTGTGCCCAACATTATATCCAGTCGCTGTTTTCCATCAATGTGCCCAATTGCCCATCCCATTGCCGTGTTCATCCTTCATCCTCCACGCCCCATAAACACTGTCCCATCACCATCAGTCCATCACTGTGTCTCTGGAACTAAGCCTTCCCATGCCAGGGTAAACCTATACTATGCACTCATTGTAAAAACAGAAAGGCTAGTTTACCATTTGTCACAGTGCATCACACTAAACCACTCCGTCTTTCATTTGTCCTCACACTCAATAAGTACCATTAAAACAGTAACTTCTCCAGCTGTTTGTCATTTAAAGTTGTAATTCGTTCCTACACTTATTTAGCAGATGCTTTTCTCCAAAGTGACTTCCAATGAACTCTATGTAGTGCTATCAGCTCACACACCTAATTCGCTGTGGTAACTTACACTGCTAGATACACTACTTACACTGGGTCACTCATCCAAACATCAGTGGAGCACACACACTCTCTCTGTCACTCACACACTATGAGTGAACCGGAGCAGCATGTCTTTGGAGTGTGGGAGGAAACCAGAGCATCCAGTGGAAACCCACACAGACACGGGTAGAACATGCAAGCTCTACACAGACTGAGTGGGGATCGAATCCACGTTGTCTCACACTACCCAGGTGCTGTGAGATAGCAGCGCTACTCACTGTACCATCATGCCTCCCCAAGTTCCTAACAGGGTGCTTGCTTAGCCAGTGGTTCAATCAAAAGTATTTTGCAGAATGTAGAAGCTGTTGGCAAATAATTAGTAACACACTTTTTGTTCTACCTTCCCAGTTTCAGTCTTGTTTAGTTCCTGGGTGGCCTTTGTGATGTTCCCAGGCATGTCCCCAGTAAGCAGCATTTCAGTTCCCAAGCATGGGATGCTGCCAGATTAGGCCCTGTTTGGATGTCCTGTTCTTCAACTTGGACCATGAGCCACCGCCATTAATTTGGCTCTTGCAGTGCTGGCCTGCTGCCTGACAGAAGCGGAGATTTAGCAGTCCTCGAGGGCACTGTAACAGCAGTCCATGCAAGCAGGACGCGCAGTGCAGACCCAACACGGCCACATTTACAGCAGTAAAGGGCAACCACTAGTCATGGTTAGACAAACACTGCTTAAGCACTACCACAATTTTGGCTTTTAAGTTGACGCATTAAGGATGATTACCAAAGAAAAAAACATCCACCAGCACAGATAAATCCCACAGGAAATTACACATCACATCCTCAAAATCAGGCAAAATGAGGCATGGATGGGTTAAGAGAAAGAAGGACACTTTCCCACACACAGATATCTCGCAAGATCTCGCAAGTAGAAAAAGATGACACATCAGCTATGAAATTAAAACTTCTAAAATGTCTCTTTCTCTCCCTTCTTTTGCTATAGTCTGAAAACCACCTTGCAAAAGAAGCTGTGTGATGACACGGTAGACCTGTCTGGAATCCCTCTGTCCACCAGAGATGTCCATCGGGTGGCCTACTACCTGCAGAACAACGGCGACATGGTGGCCTCCGTGGACCTCAGCTTCACTGAGCTTCATGACGAGAACCTCAGGTTGCTGCTGCCTTTCCTGGGCACGCTGCCCAAACTGGCCACGCTGGCTCTCAATGGCAACCGGCTCACCCTCGCCATTGTCAAGGATCTCACCGAGGTCATGAAAGATCCCAAGAAGTTCTCCAGCCTTGCCTGGATTGACCTGGGGAACAATGTGGATATTTTCACCATGCCACAACCTCTTCTGGTGGCACTGCGGCGCCGGTGCAGCCTGAAGAGCAGCTTGCCTACCATCTACGAGTATACAGAGGGGCAGCCCTACAGCTACCACATGGAGACCTCCATCGAGGAGGCCAGCCACTATGAGGAGGAAGAGGAGGAAGAGGAGGAGGAGGAGCCAGAGGGGGAAGAGGAAGTGGATCCAGAGGACAAGCTGGACCTGGAGCCTTGGGGTGTCGGAGAGAAGAAGGTGTCCCAGAACTACACGCTGCACTACTGTGAGAGGTGATCGCTCTCCCCACGACGACTCCACCAAGCTGGGCCTGACCGCCATACCAAAGGCCCTCCTCGGTTTTCCGTTACCACGTCAACAACTCTCCCCCTTGCCTCCACCGCCACACACCCCCCCCAAACATGAGTCCAGCAATCCATATTGGCAAACATGAGTCAACGGCGTATGGAACATGGACCTTGTTTCATCAAGGTGCCCAACAAGTAGAACCATCATCCCAGAAATGCGGCTCAGAACCAACCAATGTGTGGAAATGTGCTGCTGCAAGTGACTTACCGTGTTGGTTGATGGTGCTCCTGGTAATAAGGTGAGGTTTCATTGGAAGTGCACCAGGGAGAGTTTTTTTTTTCCTTCCCCGGAAGGCACTCCCACTTTTCTCCAACAGCAATGGGGGGAGCGGATGCCCGGGACCTTGTCGAGAGGAGCTCAGATCAGGCGGATGGACTGAGGGCCACCATGGCGATGGCGTTGATCGGAGCCGTCGCTGCTTCTGAAGCCATAGACCCAACGATGTTTTCTACCACGACCACCCGTGCCTGCGGCGAGTCGGGCCTAGCTCCACATTGTGTGCGCTCTGTTAATCTCCCAACAAAGGCCATGGAACAAGTTCAACAGACTATAGAGCCCGCGGCCGGTCACGTGATACGGGCAAAACTGCTAAGTCGAGACTTTTGCTTCTCATCACCCCCAGCCCCTCCGTTCCCACTCTTTCGAAACATTCGCTGGTGGCCGTCCGTGGATGTTGGCGATGGTGCAACAAAAAATGGGAACTTCTGTGTTGTGTTTGGATGTTTCTTTGTTAATGAGCAAAAAATGCGAACAGTAATCGTACAAGACGGACTGACACGGTTTGAAAAACATGGTCCTTGTTGAGAGTCTGTTGACCAAAAGTGACCAGAAACCTGTCATCAGTTGTGTTTCTTGTACTTTTTAACCGTCGTCAATATTCTGAACAAAACACACAGACAGCTGAATAGTGATTATGGTGTCAATAAGGGCATATATTGTATTGTACAGTATGATAAGTAGGCTTCTTAAACAGAGGCCTTCAGCTATTGAAAAGAATGATGTGAAGGAGGAAGATTTAATTTAAAAGCAGATTATCTCTGCCATTTCTTGTCACGTGTTACAAAAGTATGTGCCTGGAACAAGTCAACTTAAGCTGAAGGTCTGTAATGTTTGTAAGGAAAAGTTTGATGAATGTTGACCAAAATGAGCAGCTGCTGATGTAGCGAAGGGTTTTGAAGTTCCGCTGTAAGCTATGATAGAATATAACTGAGCTGAAGAAGCGAAGGACTTCAGAATTTGACGAAAGGAAACACCTAGATGAGCGAAGTAGTGATTGTTCAACACTTTGCTGCTCGGTCGTAACATGGCCAAAGAGGATCAGATGAAAACGAAAGGGATCAAACAAAAAGGATCCAGCAGAAATGAGAAAAACTGATTGAAAGCGAACTGGATCGAACAGAAATGAAAGGAATTAAATGAAAGATCGTACAAAAACGAAAAGGATCGAGCGAAAATGAAAAGAATTGAACTGCAGGGCTCAAATGGATCAAGTGAATGCGAAAAGGATCGAAGGAAAACCTAAAGGAGCATTTAGAAGGTGCTGGACTTCTAAATGGACGGGTGTCTGGAGACAGAACTCAGAGTCAACATTGCTGGAGGAAAAATCAGTGGTTTGTTGTTTTGTGTGTGTGTGTGTGTGTGTGTGTGTGTGCGCAATGCGAAAAGGACACTCAGTTAACAGTTGCAGTGTAGCTCATGAGCAAAACCATGAAACCTCCTTCCAACAGGCCATGTAGCACTATACCAGTGTCGTCATATGGAATAAGACAATTTGTGTGGCTGAAAATTTACGATTTTCATCAAACTTTGAATTCAATGGTCTCTTGTGCTGAAACGTACCTGCGGCTGTTGTCTCTACGCCAACGTCCCACACGGGGACGTCGCTCTGAAGACGAGAGAGACTCGACTGTTAGCCTCAGATCCCTGGCCGTTGCCGGGGCGTCCGGAGGAATTCTGGGAACTCCATCCAGCATGTGAGACATCGACCGTCCTCTGCTTTCTGTTGTACGGATTTAGGGCCGCAGCGCACTTTAAACACGGTGCGTGTCGTCAAAAGCCTCTCGTTGTACCACTGTGAGTACTTTTCATATATAATCTGTCAGTGTTCTCTAACTTCACTTTTACTATGGTAACAATGACATCGGCCCTTCGGCGTGGCATCATTTACCTGCCTTTGCCAACAGCGGGGGGACAACATTCGTTCAAGGTGTCTGTCACTTATATGAACTCTATGTGTTAATATGTGTTCATTATGAACTGAAGGACAATTTGAGGTAAATAACTACAGGCTGTCGTAGTACTATGGTTAAAATTTCACTCCTGCTGTTCTGTGTTGTGTCTTGTGCGAGCGTGTGTGGCTGTGCGCCGCCGGCCTGTGGTCAACGCTCGATGGAGTGTCACCGTGCGTTTATGTACAGGCGACTTAAACATCCAGCTACTGTATTAGGTAAATCGGTACCGTCAAACAGGCATCCCCTGGCTCCTCGTGTTATGAACAGCTGAGATATGAATTTTCAACGGTAACAAATATTTCCCAGTTTATTCCTTCACGTTTATTTCAAAAATTTTTGTCTGTGGTGAAACAAATATGTCCTGCGTTTACCTTTTGAGCCAATAGGAGGCGGTAAAGGGCACCCAAGCAGAACAGGAGTGTGGGGCTGCCATCATACAACTCGCTTCCGCGGTGTTTATCGTTCGTGTCCGGTTTTTGAGTGCCGGTGATCAATAAGAGGAGGGACGCTGAGTGCGAGTTTGGGAGCGACGTCGTTTTCGGTCATTGTAAATTCGTTTTAATTTTTATTAAATTAAAATAGTAAGATACAAGTACCTTTTCTTTTATTATCGCTGTATCGGAGATTCTTACAGAGCCTAAACTGAAAATAAATTGATGGAATGCTATATTATGAAGCTTTTATTGGTCGTGATTTAGTGGTAAAAGTGATTTTGGAATTACGAACAAAAAGACTGCAAACAGACTTCCGATCTCGGACGTAATTCCAAAGTCACTTTTTTTTTTTTTTTTTTTTTTTCCAAATCTTTTTTGCAATCTTTGAGGTGGAGAGCCGGTGTCTACTGTGTATAAAAAGTGAATCAAGCTGGATATGTTGATTAAAAATACACCAACTTGCTAACATTCTGAATTGGACCAAAAGAGTGTGTGTGTGTGTGTGTGTGTGTGTGTGTGTGTGTGTGTTTGTATTAGGGTCCATTTCCTGTGCACGTTGTCATGGGTTAATATTTATACACAATATACTGTAAATCCCATTTTTTTTCCCTCTTTATAGTCCATTGAGTAATAAAATAAAACCAGTAAATCACACGCTGGTCTTTTTGATTTCTTTGGATGAAGTGCAGTTGGAACAAAACAAATATGAGGATCCCGAGGGCCGAAGAGCCGCTCCGGGTGTTTGTGCTTACTGTGGGGAGTCTGCATTAGTTTGCTGCCCATGCAATATGTATGGGCCGGGCGGCGATGCGGACGTCGTGACGGATGAGCCGAGAGCGTCGTGAGGAATGAGAGGATGCTCGCTCGCCCACTCAGGCTGCGGCCTTTCTGGCTCCTCGCTGTACTACAGTGCGGTCGTCAATTTCCCGCGAAAGGCCCCTGTGCGGCAGGAGGCCCCGTGACCCGGAGCCGGAGCCGAGGGGCGGCGGTTCCCATCCCCGTTTCCTCGGCCAAGATGCCGCACAAAAAGGACGGAAAAAGAGCAATGGATCTGAAAAGTTTTAGCAAACATTTTGATTGATGAGTCTCACAGAATTCCAGTTTCGGGGGAACGGAAATGGAGAGGGAGGAGAGGAAGGAGAAAGGAGAAGACTGAGGATGGAGGGGAGAAGGTGGGGAGGTGAAGGATGAGAGGAGCTTCTCGGCTTGGTCCCTTAGTCGTCCTCATGTGACCGAGACCCTGTGCGCTCCCGCACTCCATCTAAGGTGACGGATTCTGTGCTCCTTCACGGCTGCACGACCTCCCCCGCGGATCTCTAAAGGCCACATCGTCCTCCATTCCCCAGCTGGACCTGACAGGGGGCGCGAGCTGAGCAGTAAACTGGAACCTGAACATTCAGCACCATGATTGCGGAGATCTGATCCATGTCGTTCACGTGCGTTTCAGACTCCTCTCCTGCCCACCTGCCACCTGCCACCACCACCCTCTTGTCCTTGAAGGTCCAGGGTTCAAATGCCACCTCTTGGTGCGGTAACCTTGACCAAGGTACTTACTCTCGCCCACCTCCCTCCCTCCCTCCCTCCCTCCCTCGCCAGGCCGTACAAATGGGTAAATCACTGTAAATAGAGGAGAGCAAGTAGAGCTTTTCTGTGGAGAAAAGCGTGAGATAAATAATTAAATGTAAATGTAGGTTTTTCCTCTGGTTCCGTTTCTCTCCTACACCAAGTGTGAATCTGCTTCTGTCTCGACTGCCAGTCGCACCATCTGCACGCCTCCCTTTGTCCTTCTTTCATCTATTATATTTATTTTGCTCATTTGACAGGGTCGGTGAACACTTGCTTTTGCTGGATTATTTAAATGCTCCGTTTCCTCTGCTGCCCCTGGACGGTTATTCAATGACAGCAAACAGCTGAATAGAACACAACTTAGTAATGCAAGTTCTGAGAAAACAAGTACAAATATACAGAAAAATAAAATGTTTAAATGCGCAGCTAATGTGTCCTCAATTTTGAAGCCTGACAAGCAGTAAAATTATCTTTCATATCAAGCATTTGCAACAAAAATAAAAAATAATTCTGAATAAAATTAAATAAATCTGTATCATAAAGGGGGGGCACGGTGGTGCAGTGGGTTGGACTGGGTCCTGCTCTCTGGTGGGTCTGGGGTTCGAGTCCTGCTTGGGGTGCCTTGCGACAGACTGGCGTCCTGCCTTGGGTGTGTCCCCTCCCCCTCCAGCTTTATGCCCTATGTTGCTGGGTTAGGCTCTGGCTCCCCGCGACCACATATGGGACAAGCGTTTTGGACAATATGTGTGTATCATAAAGCTCTAGTTCTCACATTCGACATTTTGTTAGTAGACTTTTGAAAGCTTCTTTATTCAAACCACAAAAAGATCTCAGAATTGTTATTCATGCTTGGCACCACTTGTAACGCAGTATGATAAATGCTGAAATATTTCAAATACAATATAAAATTCAAACACAATCTTGCAGCACCCGTTGACATGAAATAAATTCTAAATTCCCATAATTAAATTTCACTATGCTGGTGACCTTTCTGGTATTTATCCAAAGATAAGGGAGAATCAATAACATCCCAAGACAGTTGAAATGGGATACAATCTTAAGCCTTTCAGCCTAAAAAAAATAAATCAAGCTGAATCACCTCAGTTTTCAATTGAGTAACACCCACATGCAGTTTGAGTCACAACCAGGGTGAAACAATACTGTGCGAAACAAACAAATGCTAGTTATGGTAATTTTCTTAGTTTTCATTTATTATTATTATTATTATTATTATTATTATTATGTTGTTGTTGTTTCATTTCAAATTTTTTCCCTCTTTTAGCATGTCCAGTAGTAAGAATGTCATTTGTATCTATTGGTGTTTATACCTCAGAAAGTGCATAAAGAAGCTAAATGAGAGTGGCCCCAAGACTGAGCCCTGAGGGACACCAAAAATGTAAATTAATGAAAAATCAGCAGTATCAAGTTGCTTCTTCATTATTAGATATTCATCCATATTCTCGGTTTCTAAAAATTACAATAATTCAGACTCTCATTAAGGTCAAAGGAACTTATAATTTATCATTAAAATGAAACATTAGGATCATAATTTAAATTATGCTTTTCTAAAATCACATCTACTGAACAGAACCTCTATCAAGTTTTGATTTAACTTGTTCGTTACAGTAATTAGCTGTCTCTACTGAATGACATTTTCGGCACACTGGTCACACTGGATAAAGTCCAAAAAAGTCTGCATTTATATTTTAAATTCTACACGTTGCTGCTACTTTTTATACTATTGGACCATTAATTAGCCGAATAAGTTGGATCGACAGATCAGAAGACAGGTGTCAGGTCAGTATGTTTCCAGGCGTTTGGAAAAATAAATGTTTGTTGACAGAGGCATGCAAGTAGTGTTTATTCATTTTAAAAAATGTATCGTCCAAACTGTGCATTTTCTTGACCTTCAGATCTTTCGAAACTTGTTAATCACAAGAAATGTCTCCCAAGAGAGTTTCCTCGCTGTGGGGAGGCATTGAAGCAGGTTACCGTCGGCGAGCCCCCCACGCATCACATGTCCCGCACCAGGGATACCCCATTTCTGCATCACCCCCCCCCCCACACATACACACACACACACACCCCCGCAGCCTCCCGGTTCCCACAGCGAGAGATGGAAATGTGGCATTTCCACCAGGTGCCTCTGAAAAGGTCGCAGCATAATGTCAGTGCTGCCCAGGCGGCCGCATCCACCCCGAGTGGTCCAGCAACAGGTGACTTTGAGAAGTCCAACATCTCAGATTCTTCCCACTTGTGTGATGCACCCACACAACAAACACAAGGCAACACCAAGCTCTTGGGCTATTCATAGGACATTTCCAGAGGCATCTCAGCTGAGTTTTACAGTCACTCCACGCACTCTGAGATGTCTATTCAGGGAATACGATGGGATATCGTGTCCCTGGAATGGCGTTCCGTCAACCGTTCAAACATCACCAGCACAAAGTTTGATTTGTCCTCCTTTGTGTTCCTTTCAAGCCACAACCCAAATTCTTTTTTGACCAAGTTAGGAACGTATGATGGTTATTCCTACATATCTGACAAGAAAATGCATTTTACTGTGACGGCCCACACCTCAAGTTCCCTCTCTATGTGCGTATAAATATGTGGACGGCTCAAATGTCCAACTTTCTTCTCAGAGAAAAATGAACATGAAATTTTTACGACAATTCTAACAAATTCTCGATTATCTGGACACCCTTCTGGAACTTCTGAGATCGTGCTACATGACCCCCGTGTGAAATATCTGCACTTTCCCAGCATGCCCTTTCTGTCTTTGTGGTGCGGTGACCCGCTTCTCTTCCGTTTTCAATTTAAAAATTTTTTACAAACAACATTTCTGAAATTAAACATACTGCACCACTTATTACTAACCTCACTAGTGTATCCATCGCCTCACACCACCTTATCCAACTTCTTCCCACGAAATCCGTCATTGGAAACCTGTGCTCCTATTAGGAAACGTGTCCAGTGTTTGTTTGGATTAACAGAATCCTCCACCTGCTCAGCCAGTGTTGGAGCCTACTCTGTTTTTTTGATCATTTACTCTTTATTTACTCTTATTTACCTACTATAGATTCTTCGAGACATTTCTCATTGTGTCTCTCATTGTTCTAGAGTGTCACGGCAGCACAGCACCTGGGTGGTGCGAGACAACGTGGGTTCGATCCCCACTCAGTCTGTGGGGAGTTGGTTAGTTCTCCCTGTGTCTGCGTGGGTTTCCTCTGGGTGCTCTGGTTTCCTCCCACACTCCAAAGACATGCTGCTCCGGTTCACTCATAGTGTGTGAGTGACAGAGAGAGTGTGTGTGCTCCACTGATGTATGGATGAGTGACCCAGTGTACGTAGTGTATCTAGCAGTGTAAGTTACCACGGTGAATAAGGTGTGTGGGCTGATAACACTACATAGAGTTCATTGGAAGTTGCTTTGGAGAAAAGTGTCTGATAAATACATGTAACTGTTTTACTCCATTATATCTTTTTCATTTTTTTCTTTTTACTGGCTGTGCATATTTTGGTGAATTGTGCCCTGCAGAAAGTTCCAGAAAGAGGCTTTCACACTAGGAGACTAAGACTTTGCTTTGAGTACAGCTTAAAAAGTAAGCTTGAGGCTGCATTAAAAGACGGAGCAGAGACGTGCAGGGAAGCAAGAGGCGCGCAGGTGATGGACAACACCTGGTGACGTTCTGCAGAACAGTACTGGCGTCGAGACCTTTTCTCGAGTTTTATTGTGCCTCCACATCGTCCCCAAAGAACCCGGGAACGTCTGAGAGAGATCAATGGGAGCTCCAGCTAACTGTTATGCAAACCTCTGCCGCTTTCGTCGTTTATTAATTCTACCTGTAGCAAGTGCAGCCTCTCGTGGCTTCTAGGTTGCCTAGACAACCGCCTGGTGTGAGCAGCATCGCTACTCTCTGGAAGTGGCGCCACGAGACAAAGGTCACCATCACGAGGCCCCACGGACGCAGCGGACCGCCTTTGTACCACCGCAGCGATGTAAAAACAGTTTACACACATCCAAAGAGCTGACGCACCAGCTCATAGACGCCTGTCACCGGAGCCAGAGAGGGAAGTCAGAGGGACGTCTGTAGTCAGAGTTTCTATAAGCCTGGACTTTCGCCAAACGATTTCATTTCACTCGTCCTGACAGCGAGACCCCCTGCGGGCAGCTGAGCGCCGTGGGACGAACCCGGTAGCGAAAAGCAGCTGCAAAGTGGGACTGATGCGTTGGACTCATGTTTCTTCTGCTCTGCTAGACGGGTGTTCCGATGTTGGGTCCTGTACTGAGGACTAGCGCCCTCTGTTGGTGAGTCCATTAAGGTGTGCTCTCACCCCCTAAGTGCTTTTTCAGAGCAGGGCCACAGTGGTCCCGAGATGGGTACATTGTGCATGGGACAGATACAAGGCACTCTCACACACACACACACACAATTTAGAGTCACCAATTCCCTGAGACAAGTGTCTTTGGAGTGCTGGAGGAAACCCATTCGAACCCACATCCAAACCTACTCGGGGCCCACAAGGTGTGAGGCACCAGTGCTTCCCGCTGCACCATTGTGCCACCCCAAGGAGAAAACGAGTCATACTCGGTATGGATGATCATACATACGCTTCACACCTCTGCTCGGTGTTGGGCCATGCAGGAGTCCGAGCGTGTGCGTGCGTGCGTGCATGTGCGTGCGTGTAACACCTTTGTCCAGGTCAATGTCCTCACACCCACCCAACATCTCACTGTGTTTCTTACTCCCAAACTGTTTGTTGTGCACAGACAGAGATAAATAGAGCTGGTAAATCAGTATAAATAATTGGCCTCCACCCCGTAAACAGATGAAGGGATGGGAGGTGATGAGGACAAGTCCCTGTGGGCTTCCTCCTGGAGCTCCCAGGAGATTGAGACTTTCCCAGCATTCATCCCACACTCCCTCCAGACTCGGTCAACACAACATACCCCCCCGCCCGCGATGCATCAAGAACTGGAGACGGAAGTGCTGAACATGTCAAAGTGCTCAAGGAACCCACACGGAACTGAAATGGACCCCAGAGCCAAACCCCACCAGAACTCTGATACTTCCTTTTATTTACATCCTCTTTTGTATTGTGCTGGAATATTTATTCCCTTCCCTTGAGGAACTTTATTTTCTTGGCATCAGGTCAGGAAGAAATTATACGAGAGCAGCAATAAAGTAAGCTGTTAAGGAGATAGAGAAAGAGGGTGAAATATAGGCTCATACAGCATCCGCAAAAGAAATTAATCAAATTTGAACGGCAACAAGAAACGTCCCCGTCCGATTCTCTGCGCAGGACTTGTGTTTAAAGACGAGTCTATAAAATATCAGCAATTGTTGCATGAGGGCTGAGTGTCTGTCAGTAAAAGCCCCGGCACTGGAGTTACACTGGAGACAGAAATTCCTAGCATCAAAATATTTAGACACACATTATTATTATTATTGTCCTGCAGGACATACTTTTATCCATACAGTTTTGTCATATTTGACCCATTTACCCAGCTGGGCATCTTTACCAGAGCAGTTGAAGTTAAGTACCTCACTCAAGGATACTGCAGCTGTAGCAAAGTGTGCAACTCAAACCAACAACTTTTAAGTCCCAAGTCCATCTCCTTCTTTTGTAGAATAATACAGACCACTGTGAAGCAACACGCTGCGTGCCAAACTTAAGGAGAGTCGAGGAAGCGCTAATCCGATTGCCGGGAGCACGGAAAGTGAACCGGAACCGGATTAGACCCTGCCTGTGCCAGGTTGCTTTGTCTGCATTAGTCCCGAGCACGCGTGCATGCGTGCGCGTGTCCATCGCAGACAATTTAAAAGAATAAAGCTCAATAACTGGCAATGAGACGGGAACATCCATCCCCTACAGGTTGTAATTGTGGGGTTTAAACAAAGACGAGCAATGGGTGGCGGTAAAGCAAAAACAAAAACCACACACAGAATAAACTGAATTTGTGCACCTGCACAGATATTCAATTTGCCAGTAAAACGCTGAGCAGCAGCTGTCTTTGTGACACATCATAATAGCCAATTTGCAGCAGCTAGAGCTGCGAAGGGGCAGAGTGGGAATCCAAACGGTATGACCAAGGAATTGAAGTGACCGGAACAACTGCACAGAGGCCAATAACCATCAAAGAAACTAATGAACACCATGACCAGTTTTTTAAACCATCTAGTCTGTGTGCGAGGTCCATATGTAGACCCCACAATGTGCAGGTTTCTCTGACCTGGCAGGAGTTTACACAAAAACTGAGATGAGAGCCTTTCTGCTGCTGAGGACTTACTGCTGGATCCTCTGCATTGTTCACCGTTGGCTACATTTTAACCCAAACCAGGTGTTCTTTTCACATGCTGTGTGTGGGCAGACCTCAATAAACAGAGTTTGGCTAGAATAATACAGTACATGTCTGCGTTCATACGCAATTTCATGAAAATACTAAATTTAAAGCATTTAATAAAACGGTGATGTGAAGTACACCGAGGCCCGGGGCTGTGGGGCTCAGCTAAGACCTCAGTGTTCTTTAATCTCTACATTAAAATTCATCATTTATAAAAAGAATGCTGCTGGAAATGAAACTCAACAAGACGGAAAAAATACTAAAAATATCTGCTCACTGGCTTCTAATAAGATTGAATGAGTATGTATGCATGTATGTATGTGCATTATCTCTTCATCAATCAATTTGTTCATCCATCCATCTTCTGTCCCGCTTGTCCTAAAAGGGTCGTGGTGGCAGCAGGGAGGGCAGAGAGGCCCAGCCTCCCCTGTCCCCCGCAACCTCCTCCAGCTCAGCCTTTCCCAGGCCAAATGCGAGATATAATCCCTCCAGCGGGTCCTGGCTCAACCTCGGGGCCTCATCCCAGTTGGCCGTGCCCGGTATACCTCCAAAGGGAGGCGGCCAGGGGGCATCCTTATCAGATGCCCGAACCACCTCAACCGGCTCCTCTCAATGCGGAGGAGTAGCAGCTCTACTCCGAGTTCCTCCCAGATGTCCTAACTCCTCATCCTGTCACGGAGAGCGAGTCCCAACACCCTGCGGAGAAAACTCATTTCGGCCGCTTGTATCCGCGAGCTTATTCTTTCGATCGTTACCCAGAGTTAATGACCATAGGTGAGGGTAGGGACGTAGATTGACTGGTAAATGGAGAGCTTCGCCATATGGCTCAGCTCCCCCTTCACCACAACAGTCCAGTACAGCGACTGCATTACTGCTGCCACTGATCCCAGTCTGTGGCCGATCTCACCCTCAATTTGTTCGTGAAAAGTAATGTTTACTACAAGTCAGAATCAGTTAATGATTAAGAAAAAATTACTGTATAAAATCTAGGGTACACATTTAAAAAGAAAGACCACAAAAAGACTTTTTACTTTATTTTTAACTTTAACCTACATCCCCATTTATACAAATTTTTAAAAAGTGAAAGTAAAAACTCATTGGTTCTACAAACTGATTGGTGACCAATTCATCTTGTTACTGCTCCCCAAAACTCGGGAACACCGGACACAAGCTGTCAACATTTTGGTAATGAGTTGAATGAAGGCGGTCCCACTCCCGTTTGGGTGTTTTTTACTGCCACCTATTGGCACAGTGAGTAAACACAGATTGTATTCATTCTTCAGCAAACAAATTCAAGGAAAGATGTAAGTGGGGGGGGGGGGGGGGGATGTAAATGAAAACATACTGGAAAAATCCTAATAAAACCTTTGAAATTTCACCATTCACAGCATGGGGAGCTCCTTGTGCCCTTACACACTTTTTAAAGTTCACTCCTACCCGCATGTCAAAATGAAGACAAATCACTGCGAGCTTCTTGTAAGCACACAAAATATGAACGAGCCCCACCCGTCTCCATCAGAAAGTTGGGCTGAATCTCAACACGATTCTTCTCTTTCTTCGTCCACCCACCACTTTCCTGAAATATAATAAAAATAATTTCAATAGAATTCAAAATGAATCCATCATATAGCTCCCTCTGGTGTTGCTCAGCCCATAAGCTGGAAGCCATTAACTTGAATCATTTCAAGGCGGTATATCATTGTGTCCAATGTCTTGTCATGGGTAACCATGAGCAACAGGCAAGTTCCTGTGTACAAATGACTTCAGATGAACGGAACCACCCGGTTTCCCACAATGCTGAGAAGGGGGCAGCAAAAGGAGCACCTGACACCTGATGGACCACGGTAAATTTACATTTCACATTTATCTAACTCTTTTCCCCAAACCAACTTATAATGTTAAGCACCTTACCATTATTTACACAGCTAGGTAATTTTTTACTGGAACAATTTAGGGCAAGTACTTTGCTAAAGGGTACCACAGCTGGAGGTGGGATTCAAACCTGCAACCCTTGAGTCTGAAGGCAGCAGCTCTAACCAATACATTACCAGCTACCATGGGGGAAGGCACATTATTAAGCAGTTATGGGATCAGGAGGGACATGGGACTGAAAGACATGGGTTTGAGACCCTTCTTGAATTCCGAGAGGAATTCGGCAGCTTTGCGTGTCAGAAGGAGCTCGTTCCACCACACCGGGGTCTAAACTGAGAAAGAGTGGATTTTCAGTTTCAGACTCCTTGTGGGCGGGATCATGAAACGGCCAGAGGCGGAGGAGCACAGTAGTCTTGCTGGCCTGTAAGGAGTAATCAGGTGCTGTAGGTGTTGGGGTTCAGTCCCTTTGACCATCTCGTAAGCCTTAACCAGTGTCGAGCACTGTCAGCTGCAGGAAGAGTGTAGAGAGGTGAGGAGGGAAGACGCATGGGACGTCTTTGGCAGATCAGCTATAACTCGTACCGTGGTATTCTGTAGCGGGTGAAGAGGGTTTGATAGCAGCGGTAGGAAGATGAGACAGGAAGGAGTTGCAGTGGTCCTGGTGGAATATGACCATAACCTGAACCTGGTGCTCTGTTGAGTGTGGTGTGAGATAAGGGCAGATCCAGCAGGTTTTATTTTGTCTGCGGGACGACGTTGCGGCTTTGGGGCGTCGAGAGAAGCAGAGGCGAGTCAACCGTTACTCCTAGGTGGACAGCTGTCCAGTGGACACACCTCCTGAGAAGCAAACGATCAGTCACCTAAGCAAAGATACAAGAGGAAACATCTGCAGCTACAGGGGTTTTATTTAAAAAATTTAAAAAAATAATAAAAAAGGCATTTCATCCATCAGGAAGACCATAACCTGATAGGCACCGATCTGGTCTTGACCTTCTGATCAACGGAGGACATTCAAAGATGTCCAATGTCACTGCACAAATACAGGGAGAAAGCACCGTGGCCTGCTCTTCCTAGCACATGCTGTCTCTCGCTCGCTTTGGGAAATGCAGCTCTTGTACGCCACCTAGTGGTCTTTGGAAGCGCACACACTTTTGTCTGTTCCATCAGTCCACTTCGCCTTTCAGTCGAATACAATGTTTATGCGCCTCCCTTCCAGAACGTTCTTCCAGAGTCCTTACTGTACCACTCTACAAAAACACAGTGTAACAAGAAGCTTTTTTAAAATTTATCTGACCCCCAGTGTGAGGTTTGTACACTTTAGTTACTTGTATTCATTTACCCATTTAGAAAGCAGGGTCATTTTTACTGTAAAGGTCAGGGTAAATACCCTGATCAAGGGCTGTAAAGCAGGAGGTGGGATTCAAACCCCGAACCTTTCGATGCAAGACGACAGTTCCGATGAGTTTCCTGCCCAAAACCGCTACCTGTGGCAGCCCCCAAAAACAGTTAACGGCTCTCATAATTAATACAACTGAAGGCTATTATAAAATTAATATTCATTCATTTCTTTCGGACACATGAGACGCAGGGGGGAAAAAAAAAAAAAAAGCTGGTTCTGAGAAAAGGCTCAGTACAATTTATCAGCAGTCGTCACCAGCACCATCATTTATTTACTTCAATGGAATCACGTTCCCTGTTCACACTCACAGGCGGGAGCAGGACAAACGGCTCCATTTTTACTCCGCCGTCAAGTTTCTATGGAACAAAAAGGAGTAAAAGTTCACGGCGCTGCCCTTCCTGATGACGACCACCGTTACCGAACTAAAGCGAATCATTTCCAGTTACGCGGCTCCACGAAGAGAGTAACGCTGGAGTGTCAGCGTGACGCCCGGCTGCCTCGGGGTGCAGCGCAGCGCTGCCCCTCACAGGCGGTTGGCGAGGTTGGCGCGGGCCGGCGGCAGTTCCTGGTCCACCATGCGGAAGAGCAGCGCGCACTCGTTACGCTGCGCCGTGTGGCCGAGGGCGTGGTGTAGCCGTGCCTGCAGGTAGTGCGTGTCCCGCAGGCGGTCCTTGCAGCCCATGCGCGAGAAGTAGGCGGCAGCTTCATCCAGCGTCTGCACAGCCTGCTCCAGGCCTGGGGGCGGAGTCGGGTGGGGTGGGTGATGGGCGGTTAATGCCACCGAGCAGAGACGGGGGGGGGAAATCAGAAATGATGACTCAGACCGAATGCCCCGTCCCACCCCTTGAGAGGAGGGGTCACCTGTGCGGCGGTCCTCCCTTCCCCCGGAAACGGCCATCTGGCACTTGGCCACCAGCAGCAGGGCGCGGCCCTTGTCCAGCAGGGCGCCGTGGGCCAGGATGGGCTCCATCGCCTCGTGCAGGATGTTGAGCGCCTGCTCCGGCACACCCAGCATCAGCTACCGGTGCCACGTCCAAGAAGCACACAATGAACACCGGGGGTGCAGTCATCCCCAGAAGAATACAAAGCAACAACCGTCAAACTTCAAAGCGTCGACACCCTGCTGTATAAACAGGTAAATCACTGCAAAGTCGACTACTGAACGTTATTCGACCGATTGGACAGAGGTTTTGCATTTGGACCAGCATTTTCGAGGTCGGATATTCAGATTCGGTACAAGTCCAACAAGAAGAGGTTAAAGTCACTGCGGGGATTCAACCCAACAACCTTCACGTTTAAGTCTGAGTTTGCGATCACTGTACTTCCCGCTGAAGTTCACACTAAACGGTCAAACAGGTCGTTTGCGATTCAAATGAGAAGGAACATTATCTTCATGTCTCCCGCGTCGGCATCTCTGCGCTTCCTCGGGACATCAGGAATGCAGTGTGATCTCACAGTACATGAGCGAGAGTGCGAGTGTGAGTGTGAATGTGAGTGAAACCCTGCATGACTGACCCTGGATCAGTGCGGATCACCAGCTCTTAGTGGATTAGTAGGGTAAAGGGACTGACCTGAGAGAAGGCCAGGTGCAGGATGGTCTCGGAGGCGAGCGCCTGCAGGTGGTGCTGTCGCGCCAGGACCAGAGCCTGCAGCAGTAGCGGCAGCGCCGTGGAGAAACCGGACGACTCCCAGTGGAGCTCGGCCGTGGTCAGCATCACCCTGCCGCCGAGCCAAGGGAGGATGAGTTAACGTTCGGTACCGCAGTAACCGGCAAAACGGTCGTGCCGATCACACGGGACCCGTGTTGCCTGCGCGCGGTAGCGTTCCAACACACCTACCGGATGATCATCTCCGTGCATTTCGTCTTCTCGCAAAGCAGCTGCAGTCTCTGCAGCACCCTGTAGGCATCTGTGGTCTGGTTCTGGGCCTTCATCACCAGGCCTTTCCTATCAAGGGAACAGTGTCGGTAAGGGGTTTGATGGGGGAGGAGCCAGCGGTTTCTCCGGCGGGGGTGGGGTTCGAGCATCCAACACCCACCTATAGAGGCCCTCCATTTGGTCGAGGGCAGCGATGGCGGCGACATGAGGCTCCGCTAGGTGGTACTTGCCGTCATTCATGGCTCTCTCAAACTGGATCTTCAGGTCACACAACATCCAGAGCTGGGGGCAGAGGGCACACGCTCACGCACACGCACACAGCTGCCTTGTGGAACATTCCCGGGGTTGCCGGGGAGAGTGTCGGCATCGACCCAACAATGTAAAACAGTCTTGCAATGAAAAACTTACTTTTGCATGCTGAGTGTGAGGGGGGAACCGCTCCTTCAAGTGCTTCAGGATCTCAGAGGAGGCGCCAAACAGACCCTGAAACACACAGCGGGGTGGGGAGGCAGTCCTCAAATAGAGGACCAGGCCGGACGGGAGGGGGCTATAAACCTAGACCACTCATCTAACACACGGACAGGATTTGTTTATAACTTCAAAGTGTACCATCAATAATAGCTTCCATTTATTCACTGTTCCGATTATGTAAGGATCTATATATAGTTATAATAAATTAAAAACATACTTTCAGATTTTATTTTAGAACTTTTATAAACTTTGATCAACAAGGGTGTGTCAACAAGCATCTGCAATATTACAAGTCTGGTCAAATGCAAATTACTGGGGATACAAGGATAAGTCAAAAAGTACATTCAATAAATTAAATCCAAACCATTTTTTAACGCGGTCTCAACTCCTATTCAGTGTTGACTGTTGAGTAATTCATCCCCTAAACATGTGCAACTTTTCTCATTCTGTTATTCACCACTGGCACTCAGTGACACCAGACAAGAGCTATAAACACTGTGCAATTGAGTTTAATTAAGGCAGTTGTTTCGCTGCTCTCTACCGCCATCTATTGGCTCGGAGAGTAAACACGGGTCACATTCGCCGCTAAGGAGAGAAATTTTACAAAACGGGTCGATGAAAATAATCACTAGAATGAAACAGACTGGATAATGTTTTTACGTTCAAAAATTTTTTCCAACTTGAAATATGAGAAACGGGGGTATAGGAGGGGTTCAGTCCCACCTGGACAATGAACATCTGAGGTTCGAGCAACGTATGGAGAGGCAAAAAAACCAAGCCTTTCTCCAGTCGCTTAGGGCTACATCGCGAAAGCGCTTATTAATTTGCGGTCATCGTTTCTGGCGGATTATCTGAGTGACTTCCTCTGTACCCAGGGTGTTGAGGAGGTGCGGAGGCCCACAGGTGTGTTTACCTGCTCGGCGTGCAGCTCCGCCAGGTGGCACAGGACCACTGCAAAGGCCTCCGTGTTGTTCTGCTGCACCCCAAAGTCAACCTGCTCCAGACTGTTCATGTTGAGCAGCACCTGGGCACACTGCAGCGCCATGGTGCTAAAAAAACAAGGCGCAAGTTACCATCCGGCCAGAAGGGGGCGCTACCATTCATAACCTATGAGCAAAGTCCTGAGAGTTCAAGTACCGCACCCTGGAGACAGACCTCTTGCCATACATCCTCCAGATGGAGGTGGTTTGGGCCAGGCTGATGTCAATCAGCTCAGACAGGCTGTGCTTCCAGTGCAGGATGTCCGTGTCCTTCAGCGCATCCATCAGCATGTTGGCCGCTTTGCCCCCGGTCGCGCCCTGCTGGACGAGCGACTGGATACCCAGGGAGGCCAGGTACTGCGAGAGAGAGGGAGAGAGAGAAGGAAGTTCAGAGAGTTCTCTACACTCCATCCACGGCTTTGAAACAGGACGACCGCGGTCCACAGGAGCTGGAACGCGGTTCGATGTTACCGGAAGGCCAAAGTGGGCAGCCATCTTCACAGAGTCCTCTGTGAGCACCGAGCTGTCCGACCCTTTCATCTGCTCGAGCGTGTAGAGCCAGCTCTGCAAGGCAGGATCAGAGAAACACACACAGTGTGAAACCAAAGCAAACCCTGAAGGTTTCTATAGTAGAGTGGCTGAAGAAAAAATTAAATTACGGTTTTGGAAGAAAGGCTTCACCGAAGTCCTGACCGGAACCAACTGATATGTTGAGAGACCCCAGAAGCCAGTTCACACTCAAAAACATGCAAACGTTGCTGAGCTAAAGCAGTTTGGCAAGGAGCAGCGCGGCCAAGTTCCCCCACGACGACACGAGACCCTGGTCAACAGCTACAGGAAGCATTTAGTTGCAGTCGTTGCAGCTAAAGGTGTTGAACAGTGACTGTGAAGAAGAAATTAATTTAACGTCTGTGACTGTATGTCCGAGAAAATTACATAAAAACAGAAGCGGGACGTCTTCTCTCTCTTGGGCTGCACTGCATTCCTTTAGACTGGGTTGGGAAATCGTGCCCTACCAGGACCACAGCATCTTGTGGATCTCCACGGTTCCTTCGTTGTCACTCGATCCAAAGACCATAGAGCACCATTATCTGGCTTTTGCCACAAAAAAAGTATCGGCCCACCAGAAATGGGGTCCCGCGCATACATTATTCAGACCTGCCCAAAGGAGACGTTTCCTGAGCTGCACCTGGTACCAGTGATCGAAACCCAAAGAGCTTGAGGCCTTTACAGGAGACGATGACATCTAACCCAGGCTTCAAGAGCACGGCTGCTCTGTCAGCACCAGGGTGCGAGAGCGTGCTCACCAGGCAGTGCTGCAGACACACGTGATCGTTGGACTCCTGGGCGATGCGGATGGCCTCCTGCAGGGCGAGCTCCGCCTGCTGGCTGGAGGGTAAAGGTCAACGGTCAGTCTCAATCGATCATTTATACAGCTGGAGCAATTCAGGGTAAGACCTTTCCTGAAGGGTGCTGAAGCTGGAGCAGGGCGTAGGCCTCGAACCAGCAACCTGCAGGTTCCGAGTCCCCGTCCCTACGCGCTACCCCGCAGTTACCGCAACCCGAGAGCCGCTCACTAGTGGCCGAAGCGGCAGTGCAGAGCGGCCAGGTTGAGGGCGGCGTAGCGCAGGCTGCGTCCGTAGCCCTCGTCCCCGTTGCTCTTGCCGTCACCGCCGGTCAGGATGAGCCGGTCGAAGTAGTGCAGCAGGCTGTGGGTGGAGATGAAGACGTCCTGCACCCGCATGCTGTTCAGGTAACTCAGGTAGTGCTGTGCGAGACAAAAGTTACCGTAAGTCCACGGTGTCTTAGTCATCACACCCCCCCGAGATTACCAGCTCTAGGTACTAGTTAACTATCTTAACTGCGGACAGCAGCGCACATCCTTTCAGATGACTTTTAAAAAAAATAAATGAATAAAGAATAAATAAAGATTTGGGATGAAGAAGTCGACATCACCACAGAGGAGGAGTTTTTGGAGAAAAGTTCCCAGGTTTAATTTAGTCCTCATTTTAATGTAGTTAATGAAGCTAATTAATATATTACAATACAGAACTTTTTTAAAAATCATAGGTTTCAGATTTTCATAGCCTAAACCATAAATAAATTGAGACGTTTGTATTACTAGGCTTTTATTGTGATGAGTGACTTTCGAACTACCATGTAACAACGAAAACTTACTAAAAACTTCTTCAGTAAAATTAAGAATTTTTAATTATAACCAAAATGTACACAAGGAATAAACCAACGAACGGACATCCGTTATTTAGCTGTCACTCATTGTAAGGCGGCTTAAAGGCCACTGGAGTTACGAACAAATCGACTTACGAACAGATTCCGGTTCCAACCGTGTTCATAAGTTCAGGAGTCTGTGCATGTGAGGAAACGCCTCTTAAAGAGCTCTGCAGACACAGAGCGGAAGGCGATGGTCACACTGTGGCGTTACGCAGCGTTTGCGGAGCAGCCGTTCGTAGGGCGCCGTTGTTCGCTCATCGCGTTCAGACCCCCAGCGTCACCGATTGCCGTCGGACCAGGTCCTCGGAGCGGCGTAAGGAACTCACCGCTTCGGCGAAGTCGGGGTTGAACTTCAGCATGTTGTTGAGCTCCTCCTGGAGGGCGGCGGGTTTCAGGGCCTTGTTCTCGTCATTCTTCAGGAGGTATGCCTGCGGGGGGCACACCCATGCACGCACGGACACTACTTTAACGATGCAAAAAGAAACACTCAATAGAACAGCCCCCACTTTACAGAGAAACCCCAATATTTGGGAATATTTCTGAACATTTACCGAGTTACAGAAGTTTTTGACATCGACTCCCCACATTTCTGAACCTACCGTCTTATTTCCAAACCTACTGACATTACACCCAAAATTTGAACATCTACCAACACCCTGAATTTTGGAATTTATTGACGTGAGCGACTTACCGGTACCCAGAATTACCCAAAATACTTGTTAACATTTCAACACTCCCGCCGTTGAGGCCAAGCGTGACCTCGTCCTTTCGCCGGCTACGCACGGGTGCGGTTTCGCACGAACCTGTCTGGCGAGGAAATACTCCGCTTGCTTCTGGGAGAGGGGGCACCTCCGCGGGGCTTCGTCGCTGGAGAGAACCACACCAGTGTGAGAACTGACCATCCGGGGGTTCGAACTCAGGCACCGTGACTACAGGGAGAAAAACGACGCTCTCCAAAGGAGGCGGCGTTACATACAGCAGCTCGGAGTACTGCATCGGTCCCGCGTCCGGCTCCTCCTTGTCCATCTTCCCCTCCGCACCATCTTCGGTGCTCGTCAGCTCCATCTCAGACAGTTCCATATCAGCGTCTACCGGGGGTGCAGTCGGCGGGCCCGGCTGGCTACCCAGACAGTCGTCATAGTAACGCTGGAGAGCCGTGTACAGCTTGTACACCTGGCTGAAGGACAGCTTGTTGTAGGCAAGAAGCATGTGTCTCATGAAGAGTCCTGGTAGCGGAACAAACCACCGGCAATCAGTAAATCAATCGATCGCATTTTAATTGCTTCCTTTCTCACTTTCCCACTCTAATGAAGGGTCCAAAATCAAACACCTGCGAGTGCTCCATTTTATCCCCAAAGCGGTAGAATGAGCTCCCTGTGTTCCTCAGAGCTGCCGAATCCCTCCCACATTCAAGAAGGGTCTCAAACCCATCTCTTTGAGAGCCACTTCTCTCCTGATCTCCTGACAGCTCCGTAAATGAGTCCAACACCATCTGCTGTGATTATCTATGTATTTGCTATTTCAGCATCACTTCTCTAGGAGCTACTGGAGGGACATGAACCAGCAACACGGTGGTGTCACGCACACAAGCTGTCAAAGTCGTTTATTTGTCATCTGTACGGTTATACTGGGTACACTGTGCACTGAAATTCTTGCGACGAGGCTCATACAGCTGTGTCCATAATCCAGTGTCTGTGTCGAAAGCTCTTTGTCTGTTGTTGCTTCACTTTAGTTTACTGTGAATTCTAAAATTTAAAAAAAAAAACCCCAACTACAACTAAATGAATAAATACGAATGTAAATGACCTTCAGAAGCGTGCGAACCCATGACCAACACCACACTCACCGACGACACTGGTCTTGCTGGCCTCCGACTCTGCGTCGCTGAACGGGTTCGGAAGCGTGTCGAAAAACGACTCCATGTCCTTCAGTTCGCCGACCACCATCATGTGCAACCTTCAGCGGAGAGAAACAGGTCAGTCTCGGATGCCCTTGAAACATCTTACCTTATGGCCTTAAGTGCAGCATCATCTTACCTGATCCATGCAGAATCACAACAAAAGTAAATATTGTATGTGAACACACTGGGGAACAAGATACTCCATAAAGATACGGAAGAAAAACTACTACTGACTATAAAAAGCGAAGCTCATTGACAGATGACAGCTTAGCGGAAACAAATTAATTAGTTATGACGTCAAAAATAATATGGACAGTTTCCTTCTTTCTTGTACCTTTTATATTTTAAAAAGGTTACACTTTGTAACACAATCACAATTAAATGTGTTCTTTACAGCTGTAAACAATGAAAAACATTATGACTGGAATAGACCTACTGGTTGTAACATTTCTTTTTTTTCCCCTAAAGTATGCAGTTTATGAATTAAGGGACTATAATACATAATGCTGGAAACCTCACGGGTTCTTTAAGGGCACAGTTTCAAGCGCCGTAACATTCGTTTCGATACCTGAGCTTGACGGCAAACGCGGTCTCGGCCGAACACTCCTCCACGGTCTTCAGAAAGTGCCGGAGCGTCAGGTCCGGGCCCTGTGGGTACATACAGCATTCGTCATTCACACCAGCGTCGTCCTGGTCCTGAAGAGCAGCGTCTACCGAGTCAAGTGAACATGATGATCTTATTCTTAATCCATTGCTTTCTTGACTCTCTGTTCAAAGAGACACTCAATTTTAATTATGACATCTATTCCTAATATATAGTATCTTAAATATTATTCATTATATCTTGTATAGAGCCACATCGTGAGGACAAACTCAGAGAAAACAAAACACAAACTGCTGTGTATCAAGTACTCAAGGATCTGCAATAAATATTTATAAAACAGATAGTTTTTTTTTTTTTTGAAACAATGGATACTTTTTGACTTCCTATCATAAATATACAGGTATGCATATCCATATGTACTTATTACACATGAACATATGTATTGTGTACACATAAGTACATACATCTATGGATAGATGTATACTGTAATGACACATAATTTATAACATGTAACTTTTTTGCAGTAGAATATATATTTATTAATATAAGAAGAACAAAGATGAAGACAAAAACAGATAAAGGAGAAAAAAAAAAAAAAAAACTTCATTAATTTGAAGAAACAGCCATCAAGGATGTACTTGACCGTCAAGTTGACGGGCTGCCCAGCCGAGAATAGAATGGTGCAGCAAGGTTGCAGGTTCGAATCCCACCTGTAGTAGCCTTGAGCAAACGTACTTACCGCCACAGTAAAAATTACCTGGCTGTGCAAATGAGTAAAGAACTGTTACGAGGAGAAAAGACGAATAATTAAATGTAAAGGTAATCTGGCTGGGGGGGCACCTGCTGCAGCGGCAGGATGAGCTTGTTGAGACGCCTCCTCTCCAGCAGCGTCATGCGCTTCGAGATCGTCATCTCGTCCAGCAGCACGAGCACGCTGATCTTGTAGGGGGTCACCCAGTCCTTGATGCCGAACACGTTCGCGTGCACCACGCCGTTCGTCATCATCGGGTTGAAATACAGGCTCTCGTGCACGCTCGCCATGGCGCGAGGACAGCGGCGCGCTCAACCCGCGTTAAATACGATCAAATCAGCGCGGCGCGACCATTTGCGGCGAACCGGCGGAACTGCGCGCTCGTCCGCAGGAAAAATTAGAGAGAAAAAAAAATGAAACGAAAGTACCGCTCTGTAGGCTCCTCCTACGCAAGGTAACCAATCGAGTGAGGACTAGTGGATTGAGAGAGAGAGAGAGAGAGAGAGAGAGAGAGAGAGAGAGAGAGAGAGAGAGAGAGAGAGAGAGACGATGCACCGTCCGCCGCAAGAAACAGCGCTTCAGCTCTGAAAGCTCCTCCCCCTCCAGGCCCAGTAGTCGACAGAAGAGAACTGGATTAGGGCAGTGGCTTGAGGGAGATACGGTTCACCGTCCGCCGCAGGAAACAGCGCTTCGGCTCCTAAAGCTCCGCCCCCTTCAGGCCTAGGAGTCGACAGAAAAGAAATGGATTGCGTCACACGAAAACCCTTTCGCTGTCGACAAAATGACACTTGCGCATCCCTCAATTTCAGGACAGAGAGTCGAGTGAAGACTGTTCGATTGAAAGCGCTCTACACTCTCATTGAATTGCTTTGAGCCTCAAATCGTGCTTAGTTTGTGTCTTTGAGCGACTGTCACATTGATACAAGTCTGCGCAGGTTTTTTTTTTTTTTACCTTTTTATTATATATTATTCGTGTTAAGTTGTTAGATCTTTTTCCACGTGTGTTTGTGTTCTATGAAACTATGAAAACTAGGTGGTAATGGAGTGGTGGGTACCAGCAGGATACTGACCCCAAGGTCTGTTTGCAGTCAAATATAACTGATTAATACTGAGAAGACTGAAACTGCACACAGTTACAATGAAAATCATGCTGAGTGTGGAGAACAATATTTTTATGGAAGCAATTGTGCTAGCCGTACATTCAATTTATATATTATATTTTGAGTGCTCTTCTCACCAGGCCTGATTCCTTTTTTATCAACAAATTATTAAGGTATTCCTGGGGTAAAGGATATTACTATGAATACTTTATGTAGGAACATGACTGGACTGTGCAATACAAGCTTTCACACTCTCATTTTTATCTAATTCAGCAGCACAAAATCCCCATCATATTTCACATTTATTCAGTGTGTAGAAGTGGGTGAGTAAAAATTAACCACTGGTGGGTCCCAGTAAACACACGATCACACTATCTGTTACTCTCTACATCAAGTGATATGCTTGCTAGTGTGTGACACACAGGCTGATTGCAAAGTTGCTAAACATATCATCACCTGGAGCTGTGGGAACCAGCTGACCAGGTACAACATCATATAAAAATGACATAGTAAAAGAATAACTAATTTTTCTCAGCTTTGCTGTCATTAAAAAGCAACAAAGACAATACTAAACTGTCACCTTTGATTTTTTTTTTAGTATTATTTCTCTTATTCGTGTAGATATGCACATCTTTGGCCCATTAATTAAGCTTCAGTGTTTTCTTTCATTAGTCATGGAACATCTGCATCAGAAACTGGGAATAGCGAAGGTGGTACCAACAGATTTCAGCACTTAATAATACGACACTGTGCATAATCATTATGATAATGGAAACAGTGAGTGATCTAATGCTGATGTAACTGCAAACCAGTGTAAATATTCAAGAGATTCATGACACTACACTTTCACGGCAACCTGAACCTTATTATCACTGAAAAATCTTTCTCATGTAAAGGTATTTCGCAAACCTTGTCTGAATTTTACAATGTAGATCGATTTTTCACAGAAAAAAAATCGCTCACACAGCAAACGCTTCTGCATCACCAGCGAATACTGTCGCCTACACACGGCCACACGCAGAGAAGGCTGCACCCCTCCCCTGTACACGCCCCTACACAATTATTGGTTTTCGTGAGTGACGTCATAATATATGTTGTGGTGATTGGGGAAGCGCTTGTCTATCTTACGTTTTGTGCTATCATTGGTCTATCCAGCGTCAATCTTATGATGTGAGGCTGTGATTGGCGGAACACGCGTTATGCTCTCCCCCGCGTCACGGAGCTGACTCTTGGCGTTCGTGTGATGCTCATCCTGTCGGTGTATTCGGGAGGATCGCGCTACCCGGAGTGGCTATGAAGGTAGGAGGCTGTGGCGTCGCGGTTTGTCTGTGCGGAGGAGCTGGAGCGCTGGACTTGACCGCAGCGGGCTGCTTCAGGGTCAGCACTTGTTGGCGGAGCCGGCGGTCGGCGCTGTCACGCGCGCCGTGGGTGCAGCCCGCGCGGACGACCGCAACCAAGTCCAAGTAGCAACTCGTCAGAAACGGGAATCTAAAACTGTTGTATTTATTTCCCGAGCCAAGCTGCCGTGGCAGTGCGGTGTCCAATCAATGGCTCCATGTGTGGTTTACTAACCGCGAGGAGCTGAAGTGTCCCCGGGCGCCGCTTAACGCGGCTGAGGTAAAAGTCGGTCCGGTCTGTGTGTCAGCTCGGTTTTGTCGAAGCGACACTTCACTTGTGTTTCCCGGTCCCGCCTCCCTTTCTTCGTTCTTTTTCTTTCTCTTTCTCTTCCTCTTCCAGCCGTCTCCGACTGGAGCGGAGGTGTCCGATGCCGAGTAGTTCGTCGGGGGGGGGGAATAACACGGCCGTGCGCTTGCGGTCGATGCTGTAATTGTAATTGCGGTTTTGTGAATGGCGCGGCCCTCGCGAGGATCCTCGTCTGATGACTGCAGTTGGTCACCAACTTGGTGGGTTTGGGTCTCTCATAGTGGGGGGGCGCTCTGGATCTCGGTCTTAACACTTTTTGGGTCGGGGGAGGGGGCACATTTTGGGTCTCAGCCCTTTTGGGGACTACTGGGTTCTCTTCCTTTTGAGGGCCCCTGTGAATCTCCCTCTTCAGCGGGAAAAACTTCTGAGTCTGAAAAGGACACCTTTCGGGGGGTATTTTGGTCTGTTCCCGTTGAAGTGCGCCAGACCCGCGGAGGTCGGACACCACGAGGCGAGTCCGCGCCCCGTCCCGCCACCGCTTGACCTCACGAAGGAAAGAGGTGACGAGGAAGGCGCGGGACCCTTCGCTCCACTAGTCCCGTTCCCTCCTTTGTTACCTCTTGTGTTGCTGTTCGTTTGTCCGCCTCTGGAATTTCGAGCCCGTCTGAAATAATGGTACAATAATCTATCGTTCCACTGTGAAAACTTGAAGAGGAAGAATTTCCGAGGCCTGACCCTGTCGAACCCTGCGTCGGGGTTCGACCGACTCTGGGAAGCGGCCGTGTCCAGCATCTCAACCGCGGCTCCAAACGCACGCGTCGGCGTTTTTCCTAAACGGCCCGTGCTTCGTGTTTGAGGTCGAACTCCCGAAAGCTCCTGCGGTTACGTATGGTGTTAAAAGTAAACCTGGGGATTAGCGTAACCAAGAGTGAACCAGGTTGTGTAACACACACACACACACACACACGCTGGTTAATTGTGCTGTGAGCTGCGGAGACCATCGCTTGTTTAGCAGCAGGTATTTACCTTAATTTTTTCAGAGTTTCTTCCCCCAGGTATCATAGACCTCGGCTGAAGGTGCACGAAGGAGACCGATTGCTGCGCTGCCGTGTTGTTTCACGGACACCGGCCTCCTCGGTCACCCTGTCACCAGTTGCACGATGGCCTTGCCCCTACATGAACATCCACCTGATTTCCTACCATAACCATGAATCTTCAGAAGTGCTCATTAAGAATGCGGTTCTCAGGGCTTTTATCTGAAGCACTGCTTAAAAATTAAAAAGCCCAGCATGCTCTCATATGCATCAATGAAAACAATGAATTGCTATTTATAATTTCCCATTTTAAACCGGCGGGCTGGTTATGAGAACTGTTGGAGTTACCGTGCGCCTCCCGTACAAACTAACGCCATTCAACGTGTCACTTGGATACTTGCGTCCCAGAAGACGGTGCTCATTGTGACGCTATTGCCGTATCACTTTGAGATGAATGCCCCGTTAGCGCTTTGTTGACCCATCCGTCATTTGTACGCACTTCTTAAGAGCTAAAATGCGCCTCTTGAAAACCTCGCCGTCTTCTTTTGTAGGAAGTGCACTGGATAGTCGTTGCGGGTGCCGATCAGAGCCGTGTCTGCACCGTTTGTCTTGTTGTTTTTCACACAGAGATGTATTCCTCCCCCACCCGCAAACCCCTGTGGTGGGGAATTCACTTGTGGCAGCTTGTCGGAGATGCCTCTGACGGTTAATGCCCCGCTCCGGGGTGCAGCCGGGGTGGGCAGAGGAGATGCGGCTACGTGACGAGTGTGACCAATCCCTCCGAAAACGCCCATGAAAGAGTCGGGGAGGTGAAAATGCTCTGGACAGGTGACTGAGAGCAAGGACCGGAGCAGGAAGTTCGGTCCCCCTTGAGCAGCAGTGGAGGGGCCAGGTCTTCCCTCGTTCTCCCTCTGATCCATCCATCCATTCATCAGCTTCATTCATCATTTTTGCTCCCATGTGCAGCTCTGTGCTGTTTGCCCACCTCCTGGCAGCGATCCACACAGCACTAAGATTTTTTTTTTTTTTTTGCACTTCCGGTGGCTGCGTCTCGGGAGACACGCCACCGAGGCTCCATGGAGCATTCCCTCGGTCGAGCGCTGAGCTGCTTTCGGATATTGTGGGAGTCGGGAGTCAGTTTTACTATGGTATTTCTCTGTTGCCACCCATGTTTTCAGCCAGCCAGGGGATCCCTCTGACTTTGCAGGCCTTTCTAGGTACTGCTGTTGCACAGAACTAGTCTCCCACCCCCACTGTCTCACTTCTCTCTCCCCTCAGCACCCATTTTCAGACCTGTGGGAGAAAACCTGCCTGTAATTAGGGCTTTAATTGGATGCCGAGCTGCTTTAGTAGATTACATCATTACTTATTTACTCAGCAGAAGCTTTTACCCAAACTGGCGTGATGTACAGCTCATGTGTATTTTTCCTTGCCCAGTTTCTACAGCAGGATATTTCCGCGGGGGTTCAGTGTCTTGTTCAGCACTGTAGCAGCAGCTTCCTTCCCTGCTTCCCTGTCTAAATGTACTCCTGAAAACTCCTCAGCAGGAAGTCTAGATATTTTGCTTATGGGTAACACGGGATGCAGTTTGTTACGAGCCGAGGTCTCGGTTGAGGAGACGTAGCTGTTCTTCCTGCGAATGTGACTCCTAGGCAAAAGACGCTGGGTGGCTTCTCCGGCAGCGCCACGTGCTCCGGACCGTGCTCCTCCCACTGTGCCGATAATTGCTCCATCGCGGCAGGGTTTGCTGCCATTTCTCCTCTCTGCCATGAACCCGCAAAGCTCTTATCAAGTCCCGTTGTTTAGGCCCAAAGGCCTCAGTGTCTCATCTCAATGACAACACCTGCAGTCCAGCATTGATGTCCTGCATGTGGTGCAAGAGCTGATTTCTGGACCCTCAGAAGAGTCCAGGACTGTTAAAAACCCCATATTAACACTGTGATAGTGTTTCACCATAAAGGACCATCAAACTCGTGGTGTTTCCTGGTCCAGTCTGAGGTGTGATGGAACTGTATGATGATGCAGCAAGGAGATTTCCAGGAAGTGACCTCATGCTGTCTCTGCCTTGTCCTTCGCAGGCGGGGGCCTCCTCTATGTGGGCTTCGTGCTGCGGTCTGCTGAACGAAGTTATGGGCACCGGGGCGGTGAGGGGTCAGCAGTCGGGCTTCGGAACGGGTGCCGGGCCCTTCCGCTTCGCCCCCAGTGCTGGGTACTCGACCTACCCCCCCACGAGCACAGGCAGCCCCAGCCTTGTGTGCAAGGCCTGCGGCCAGGCGTTCTCCGTTTTCAGGAGAAAGGTGGGTCACTCTGGCGTATGTCCTCGTCCTTGCTGTGTCAGGTGTGTGTTTTGCTTCTCAATGGATCAACCTAGCCTGATTAGTGAATGACCTCTCTGGTTTGGCCGTGCCCAGTTAATCTGCACCATCCAGGACAGGGGAAGCTAAATGTGGGTGGTTACATCACCGGGTTAAGCAAAGACAGAAGCCGTACCGGCAGGGCAGCGCAGCAGATTAATGACATGTATCACACAGCACCACTGAAGGGTTTCTCACCCTTGTTTGTGATAAACTTCTTCTATTTCTCTGATTTACTGGATGTGAAAACTCTTATGGTTATATTTATGTTCTTATTTAAAAGCTGTCATGCAGTTCATGAGAAAAAATCTACATATCACATTGTTCTCATCCCCTCAGTGGTGAGATGCGGACCACCCCAGACCCTGTGACAGTGGTCCGTTGGTTTTGCTGACACTTGACGCTGAAGGAATTCAGGGTGCAGTAGTACTCCTGCCAGGGTGTCTGCTGCAGGACTGATTGGTCTGTTCCTTTGGGAGGATGCCCCCTACTGGCCGCCTGCCACGGTTGTCGGAATTGTCTAGTTCAGCATGGCAGCGCTCCAGGACCCAGTCCAGAATGGCACTGACGGGTGTTCCTGTCCCTCAGCACTGCGTCGCCATGCCAACGGGCTGTCTGTTCAACGGCTGCGCTCCCGTTACTGCTTGATGCTCGTGCACGAAGCAAGGCTGTGCTTCTGGTCCGGGTGTCTGGAGATCGGAGGAAACAGATAGTGTCAGTATGAGAGTGAGACATCTGTAAAAGACATAGATGTCTGCTTTTTAAACTGAGCGCCAGTTTCAGAGAGCGAACACACCAACTCTGGCACGGTTTAAAAAAGCAGCATGTGTTCCTGGTCGACCGCACAGTTGGCGCTGGGAGTGGCACCTCTGCTCTGTTGAAAGGCCTGCTGTTCTTCAAGATTGCAGTACCAGTTCAGATCAGTGCAAAGGGAATAATCACATGGAATGTTTAACCCCCCCGGCAGTTCAACTGCAGACGGGCACATGGGGTGAGGACATCACGCTGTATTGGCAGGTATAATGTGCCCAAGAACCTCCTCATGTGCATTTTCCCACTCCTGCAGCACATCTGTTGCGACTGCAAGAAGAACTTCTGCTCCCTGTGCTCCGTGCTCCAGGAGAACCTCCGCTGGTGCTCCACCTGCCACCTGCTGCGAGGCACGGCCTTCCAACGGCCGCAGCTTATGCGCCTGCGTGTTAAAGACCTGCGGCAGTACCTGCTGCTGCGCAACATTCCCACCGACACTTGCCGTGAGAAGGAGGACCTTGTTGACCTGGTGCTGTGCCACCAGGGGGTGGCATATGGCGAGGATGAAGAGGAGGAGGAAGATGGGGAGGGGGAAGAAGACCCTGACTCAGGAGGGTCCCACTCCCTCTATACCCCACCCCTCACAACTATGCGCTCTGCCTCTCAGGGAGAACTGCTCGGCAGAAGCGAAAGCTCAGGGACCAACCACCAGGTGCGTCTGCCCCTCCCTCACACACAGGTATATTTGCATTGAGGATAGCAAGGGTTTGGCTTGCTGAATGGACTCCCTCCCACAAGGAGGCAGTGGTTGTCTTCATGAGGAGTTGCTTCACCTTTCTATAAAGTGCTTGTCCTGCATCTGCCAAGAATAGAAGTAATTCATTGTTATTGAAGGACTGTTTAATTTTTCCTTGAGTTTCAACCTCTCTCCGCTGCTATGAAGAGGTCAGTTTAGTATTTATGTTAAGAGGCAGTAAGCTTTAAAAGGTGCTTATTTGATTTTGGGATGGAAGTGCTTTCCTAAAAAGGTTCCTCTGAACAGGAAGTGACATCAGCATTTCAGTGTTCCAACGGGTGGGAACTCGGGTTTTTTGGCCTGATGCTGGTTCTGAAGAGCTCCGCAGGAGCAAAGGGGCTCACGAGGTAGGATGGAGTGATTGCCATGTGGCACATAGCCGGAGATCCAGTACGTTCTGGTACGAAGACAAATGTCCTCACAGGGAGGATGCCTTGGGGGTGGGGGGAACACGATTAGCTGAATGACTCTTTTTACCAAGCAATTTTATAACTGGCTCTTTATTTGATTAAGAGCCACAAATGGCAAAGCTGGCAGGCGGAAGTGGCTCTCAGGGAGGCAGGGATAGCAGGATGTTGGGGAGGGGTGCGGTGTGGAAAGAGGACTGCAGGTGTGTGTGTGTGTGTGTGCGCGCGTTAGCACGTGCACTTGTGAACGGGCCTTTGCAGCCTGATGCATTATTCAGACATGCACATGTTGGGAGCTCCTGTCCGGATTCCATTAGGGTACAGTGCCCTGCGGTGGAATGGTCCTGGGAGCAGGCAGTGCAGTTGAGGATCGTGTGTGTGTGTGTGTGTGTGTGTGTATGTGTATGTGCACCTCTCCTCACCAGTTAGACAACCTGAATATTCTGCTTATTATCTCTGGCTCAGTTCAGGGTGGAGCCAAGTGAGCCAGCTTAAGCAAAGGATCCCTTTAGACTAGTTGCAGTTTGGATTAAACATTATGCATCTTTTTTTTAAAATGACTTTTGTTCCTCTTTCTTTTAGCAAGAAAGTCAAGGTAAACAAATATTGCTTAAAAATCCTGGAGTGCTCTTGCTGGACACTTGAAATGTGTTCCAGAAGTGGAACTTGAGCAAAGTGTCTCATCAGTAATTATATTTCTGTGCAAATTCAAGGATGCCTGCACAACTAACAGTTCTAAACTCTCACATTAATGCAGCCAGAATATTTTTACTGGCAGGGTTCTTGTCAAAAGACTTTCTCGGACATTCACTAGGAGGGCCCTCCACCGTGGTCCTTTCTTTTAGCAGTGGGTCGAGTGGCGAGGTGAGGTGTTCAACGGTTCACGTTTTTTTCCTCTCCCTTTGTGTCAGCAGCAAGACCTTGGAGAAGCCACATCCATCTCGCTCTTGAACCTGGAGACCAGTGGGAACACACAGCAGGTGAGACCACTTGCTGAAAAGGTGTGTGTGTGCGGCTCAACCAAGTTGACTGACCCAACAACTAGTCTGAAACGCTCATTATGACGTACAAAGTTCTTCTTGCCACACCTTCAGCAATTAAAGTATTTAATTACACCAGATGTGAAAAATAAACTATGTAATGAATGAGTACTTGCAGTAATACATGGAACTTGATCAGATATACCCTGCAAGTTGCATTGGACAAAGGCGTCAACTGAATAAATAAGAATAATAAAATTGTTTCATTATGTTTGATTAAATGCTTAAATGTAAGTTTATTTGTCCATATCTTGGTAACATTTAAACAACCCCCATCCATCCCTCTGTCCAGAGAAACCCCTTGAATGTCAGAGCATATCGAAAGCATATTAAATACCTTATGAATGCTCCCTGCTATTCCAGGCCCAAAACAGGTCCTGTAATAAAATTCTCTGCCGTTTTTCCACTACTTAATATTTAGTTGTAATTTTTATTAAGACCGCTCTGTGAGAAAGTTGTCAGTGACTGATGAGGTCAGCAGGAAGTTTCTAGACAAATTTGTGACATCTAAAATTCAAGACTTTTGACATGGTAAAATGGATGACTTCCCCAACAAGGAAACCTAGCTTGTCGTGCTGTTGGGGCTTGTGTGCATCTGTGAAGCTGGAAGCTATGCCATCAGTAGTCTTGACAACCAGAAGGGAAACCCAAGACAGGTTCTAGCAGAGGTGCTAGACTAAATGGTTTCCACCCATCTGGGCAGCAGCGGATGGGCAGTGTTGGAGGCAGAAGATCACACTCCATGTGACAACGGCAACAGAATTGAATCTACACTGCGCAAAAGAAAGGCCAGGCAATCTACTTCTGTATCTTGCCAAGAAAACTTGATGGACAGTGAACAAGAAACTCAAAATAGTGCTGGAAGATGGTCCCCTAGGTCAGAAGGCACTCACCGTACTACTAGGGAAGAGCAACTGGTCAGTTCTAGTACGTCTACTGTTTGTGACGCTGATGGATCAAAGTCGCAAGGTCGTCCTGATGCTGATAGGCTAGACCGAAGGAAAGGATCAGAAGCTGCAAGGATATGGTCAAACGAAGATGTTTGTCATATTTCGGTCATACGGTTCGAAGGGAAGGATCACTGGAGAAGGATGTCATGACTGGAAAGATCGAGGGTACAAGGCACAGAGGAAGACCACCAATGAGATGGATCAATGCGATTAAAATGATGACAGGGCGGACGCTCGAGGATCTCATCAGACTAGCACAAAACCGAGCCCTTTTTAATTCATTGGTCTATCAAGTCACCAAGACTCAAACCTGAGTTGATGGCACATGACAAAATAGATGACTTAAGTATATATATTGTGCATCTTGGGTATTTGTGGATTAAATCACATAAAATAAAAACTGTAACTGACTGATGACAACATAAAGTATTGGTACAAACAGCCCATGTCTGAGATGGGTGAACTTTAGCTTATCGGCAGAGACACAGAAACGTCTCGAAGAGCCTCCAGAAGCATCCGTTAAACCTTGGTCAGAAAATCGATGGGCTCAATCAGGAGCTCAGAAGTAATAAAAACACAGCTGATGCACAGGGTCTCCAGGAGCGCGCGCGCTGTGTGTGCGCACCGTGTGTGTGCGCGTTCATTCCTTACAGCTGTTCCCCTCCACCCCCCCAGGCTAGCCCAATGGCACGGAAGCGGGCGCGTGCCTCCCTTTCGGACCTCTCCAGCCTAGAGGACGTGGAAGGGCTGTCCGTGCGGCAGCTCAAGGAGATCCTGGCGCGCAATTTTGTCAGCTATTCAGGATGCTGCGAGAAGTGGGAACTGGTGGAGCGCGTGAGCCGCCTCTACCGTGAGAACGAGCAGAACAGGAAGTCCAGTGAGCAGAGACGTGGCCCGCTACCTGTGCTACATGCTCTGCATGCCCTGCGACTCTGAACAGCGCTGCATTCACACACACTTTACACACTCCACTCCCTCTACATGCTCCTTACACCCCTAGCACTCTGTGTACATGCTCTACACCCTCTCCTTGCTCTCCACACATTGTGTGACCTCATTGATCTAATATCCGGCTTGATGCATGAGGATCCATGTGAATCTCTCAGAGCAGGACTGTGTTTAATGTGTAGATTTCATTTGGAATATTTGTCATAAAATCAAGTGATTTTAACTTGTTTCCCATTTCCTTGCAGTGGAAAATGTGAACAACAGCATAACTGCAGGTAAGACCTTGTTGATTTGCCTGTTGGATTAATTAGTTCTGTACCCACACAATCTGCTGCAGCAAAATGGAGTTGATGCACCGCTGTTTGGGTCAGATGTCTAACAAGCGTTTTACTCCCCCCAACAACCACAAAAGTGGTTGCATACCCCCCGCCCATCTGCAATGGTGGAATTGTAGGTAAGAGACCTCAAAAGCATATGTGCCACCTGTGGGTCCTCACTGCCATCCACCTGTGCTGCGTCATCCCCATCCTGTATCATGGTTTGCAGGAGCAACAGCATGCATTCAGTGGTTGTTAGAACCCATGCTGGGGCATGCCTGGGGATGGGTTAGCAGTCAGGCAGGAAGTCCCCATATGCAAAACTAGCACTTTGACCAAGCTGCCTGTCATACCAGATGGCCAAGATCGCCATCTAGAGCAAACCTCAACATCTAAAAAAAGGCAAACTTAAGGTTACATCAGTGGGTACTAAGTATGGTTGTGTATGTGACAAATAAAAACCTGAAACCTGGGTACCGTATTGCAGCTCTGTGACTAAGACAAGGGAAGGGAGATTCACACACTGAAAGAACTAAACTAGTCCCTTGTCATAAGTTAAGCCTTCACATTGGCAAATGACCTGTCAAATAATGTTTGGAGTTTTTTGATTAGGTTCTTGGTTATAGCGATCATAAACTAGTTTATTAGGTTAATTTAGAGCTACATTAAAATGAAGTCTAATTTAAAATGACTGAAAATGAACATCAGTCTCTACAAACACTTGTTGAATGCAGATTGTTCATTAGGTTATCCCATAAACATGTCCAGCGTTCCTCTTGTTGTTAATCACCAGAGTGTTGGCACCAGATATGAGCTGTAAGCACTGTGGAGGGAGGTGAGTTCATTTAAGGTGGTGCCATACTCCTCTTCTGCTCTAGGTGGTCTTTACTGCCATTTACCAACGTGGCAGCTAAACACACATTATGTTTATTTTGCTTCAGGCAGAAGTTTTGCAAAACAGATAAAATGTGATTAAAACCAAAGTGGGAAAATTTAGGAAAATTCCTAACTCATAACTGGAAATGGATTTTTATCCATCACACCAACTTGATCATACCAGTTGTCTGATGTACAAATATATAGTTTCATATGTGGGGGACAAAAGCAGTGTGAAATTTTCTAATTGGCTTTTTTATGAGTGTCATCTGCTGCCCATATTCTAGTAAACATTGTTTTATATCCCTAGCTGTAGTTTTAATATTATTTAATATTATAGTTCTGTGTTAATCACTTGGTTAACTTTAAAGTTGTTAAACGAAGGATAATTTTTTTACTGTTTAATATAAAAAGGAAATTACTTTTCTGTAATTTCCTTTTATATTTATATTTGTAGTTTTCTGTAATTAGCTTTACATCTGTACAGATGGCTAATCACCATGGTGCTGTTATGCAACACGTAGCAAGGTGTTTAACTGTTCCAAGAGCCTAATTTGTGTGTTTGTCACTGTATACTCACTGAAACCCCCTCGCTACCTGGACCGTCACTTTACCAAAACCAGAATGAACCGCCACACATGCGGCTTGCTTAATCCGAGGGACTCGTGGGCTTGGGCTCATTGACCAGACAGCTCTTACTACTGACAGCATGACGTACTGGTACTTCCTGCTCCAGCTGCGACACCCCTATGGTGCATGATAGTGGCTGAGGAATGATGCATGCTGGGATGACAAATGTCATAGCCTCACCCCCTGCAACCCTTTTTATGTCCTTCATCACATCTTTATTGTCATGATGACCTGTCATGCCTTTAAACATTCCTGCAGAACCGCTTATGGGAACAGTGATATTCAGCAGATATGCCCCCACCCCCCCATGTAGGAAAGGAATACAATAGTTTTGCTTTTTTGTTGCTATTTATGTGGAATTCTGTAAAAACGTGAGGCCCCGCAGCGTCTTTGGACTAATTAATTAGGTTTCTTTAAGCACAGCATGTCCTGCGTTGTTGTTGTCAACAGTGCAGTTTACCGAGGACAAATGAGCAACTTTTAATGAGCTCTGCGATCTGGCCTTCCTGGAAGTTCTCAAAGTCATTCCTTCCCCACCTTCTTGTTTGCCAAACTATTCGCAGGCGTCCTGGAAAGCGGACGGCTCTGCTCGCTGTCTCAAAATCCGCCACCGCTGGTCAGCAGGGGCCGGTCCATCGGCTCCACCGATGTGTTCCCTGTCAGGTTGGGTTAGGGGTTTTCTTTTCACAAACCCACTCTCGGGGGAATGTGTTTCCACGAGAACAGAAAACATAACGGAAGGTGAATCAGTGCTCTGCCTGGGGGAAGGTCTCGCTTTTTTGGGAAATGCTCGTGAAAAGGTGCACGTCATGATCCTGGTGAACTACTATGTTAGCAGGAGCATCGTTCACTTCCCTCATTTCACACTCAAGTGAGTAAACTCTTCTGGGTTTTTGCGCAGTGTGATGTTCCAAGGTTTTATTTTAACAAGTATATTTAACAGTCAGTAAAGTAAATGCTGGCTCTGAGACTGGAGGAAGGTTCCAGAATGCATACATTGGAGCAGCTTGTAGTGTAATGGCTAGAGCTCCTAATCCAAAGGTTGCTGGTCTGAATCTCACCTACTCCTGCAGGACCCTTCAGCAAGGCATTTACCCAAAATTGCTCCAGTAAAAATTACCCAGCTATATAAATGGGTAAACAGTTGTAAGTGGCTTTGGAGAAAAGCGTCATATAAATGGCATTAGCTTCATTTACATTTAATAATTTTTCTTCTCTGGGAGAAGGTGCCAAACTGGGGGAGGCCTCTGAGGCTTTGAGATCTTGTTCTTGGACTTTTTGTAGCAGAGGAGGATAATTAACTTTTGTTGGAAGCTCATCGAAATACCCCCCGAGCTCAGTTCCTCATCACACACCCTGACACTTATCACCTCAGTCCTGCCTCCGAGTGTCCAGACACTTCTCTACAGCCGCAAATATCTACTGTCCAGGAGGAAGTAAGTATTTACGGAGACTCAGCTAGAAGTGAGTACACGTGGGTAACCTTGTACTTTGGTTTACTTTCAGTTGTATGTGGCCTTGGAGAAGTGCTTCTGTCACAAGGAGATGTGTCCCATACAGGGGTTTCCCAGGTTACTTTTACACAAGTGTCCTGCTTCTCTGGGACCTGCTGCAGGAAAGCTGGGAAGGCATGGCTCTTCATAAAACTACTTCTGCAAACAAAATTTGGCTCCACCAAGTGTACTTGCCTGTTTTACTGTTACTTTATGCTTATTACACCAAAAATGTCATGTATGTGTTGTTGTAGCCTGTGTTGCCATATTCCTGCCCATCGTCATGTTGTTGGGGGCGAAACCATAGCAGTGATATTTTGTAAAGCCTTTTTCCCCCCCCTTTTCAGGGCTGTCTCCATAAAGATCTCTCATGTTTGATTGCGGATTAGACTTCTGGAAATTTTTGACCACCTCCCCTACTTGTCATCCGTGTGTGCAGGCGGGGAGCGACTACAGCTGGCCAGCCAGGACGACAACCTGTGCCGCATCTGCATGGACGCCGTGATCGACTGCGTGCTGCTCGAGTGCGGACACATGGTGACGTGCACCAAGTGCGGCAAGCGCATGAGCGAGTGCCCCATCTGCAGGCAGTACGTGGTGCGCGCCGTGCACGTCTTCAAGTCCTAGTGGCTGCACCTACATCGCGCCCCCACCCCCACCCCCAGCTCTTCCTCCCTGAACCAAGGGGAGCGCGAAAGGAGGCGTCGACATGTCCGCACCATCACGGGCCTCACTGTGAAACCGTTCCCTCCACTTCAACCTTCAAGACGAAGCCACGGTCCAATGGTCGCATCACTGGCTCCTTTTGGATTTTTTTGGCTTGAATCAGCTGTCATCAGACAAGGTTGCCAAAGTGAATTTAAGAAAAGATGGATTAACCCCCCCATACACACTGCTATAATTTTTTACAATCTTAAATTTAAAATTTAGTTGACCTTCGGACCTTAAGCCCTGTTTGAACTACTCTTTGACCAAGGAATATGGAAATCCCAAAGTCGGCACCAAAGCGGCAGCGTCCTTCCAGCAGTCAGAGCGCCATGCGCTGCGTCACCCCTCGCCCTACAGCTCCCGTTGCTGTAGGGATTTCTTAAAAAGTTGTCGTTGCACTTTTCCCGCAGTGTTTGTGCACTGGAAACTGTCTGTTGTTCGAATGTGGGCCACCGGTCGGAAGTGCAATAATGAAATGGACCCCATGGACTCCCGTTCCGACCTCTGAGGGATCTGGAGCCTTCCGCCTGAGTTCCGGCTAAGTAGAGGCACCAGTGAGCGGCTGCGTGTCGCTAGGACTCTCTATGCAGGCCTTTACCGGCACTCTGGGACAAGGGTCAATAAGGTGCCAAACCGGGGACCAGGGCAAGTCTCCGACAGCTCCCTGTCAGGCTCTCCACACCGTGGCTTGTGGGGGGGGGGGGGTTAGTGTCTCGCGTTTCCCACAGCGCCGCATTCTACAAGCTGGGATTCAACATCAGCGTCTGTCCTGCATCTCTCTCACACACACACACACACACACACACACACCTGTCTGCTGTCCAGGACGAAACATCCGTGCACATGCTCATTAAAATAAAGTTGCAATATTGTAGCTTCTATCTTCATATTCTTGTCAATTTTCCTGTCGTTTTTCAGCAATGATAGTGTTGGCTGATGTTAAAAAAATTTGACACATTAAAGACAGGTGATATCTCCATTTGCATTCAGTTTTCCAAACTATTAATACTAGTTTGATTTAATTGTGTATCTTTTTTTATATCTCCCCCCCAAAGTGGCAGGAAAAACCTGAAATGTGTTGATGGTTTTTAGTTATCTTTACCAGATAGTAAGAACTAACTAAAGATCTGACTGCAAGTTATTACTGATGCTTGTGGAACATAGAGATGTATAGAGGAAAAGTGAATTGCTGTACAGTTGCATATATTTCATAACAAGATGTACATATATATTTTTCCATTTGCTTTGAATTTTTTTTTTCCCCCTCCTCCTGACAGTGTCCCTCAGATTGACTTTATTTCCAATAAGTAAAGTTGTACTGTTCACTGGTTTTAAACGTTTCTGCGGTTGGTTTGATTCATGTCTGTTGACTGTTGAGAGCTAAGCTCTGTGACTCGGGTTCGTTGCTTCTGACCAGATCCGTCTGAGGGTTGGATTCCGTTTAATTCTTACCGCTTCCCTGGAGGCCTGCGGTTTCTGAGCCGTTTGGTGAAGTTGGGTCTTTGTATTCCAGAATGTTAAACTTTTTACGTTTGTGATTTTAACAACTTTAATAAACACACAGTATATTAACTACAAATACCTCCTGATTTTTTTTCTATGTTTACGTCATGAATGACCCATGTTGGCTTGGCTCTGTAAGACCACACCTCTAGGAACAGACTTCTGCTTTCCATGTTTTTTTTATTTCTTTTTTTGTTTGGTGTTAAGGCTCAGTGAAATGCCATAATGTGGAGCCACAAAGCACAGTTAATGAAGCAGTTTCATCAGGGGGCTGAATTTGTCTCCCCATTTTCTACCTGAAGCAGTCCTCACCCTCATCACTGCGCGCGTCCATTTCCAAGTGTGTTCTGTTGAGTAGCTCTTGCCTTGACAGTGAAACATTGTCGCCTGTTCTGTTGCTGTGCTTTGCTTTTGAATCCTGACTTCACTCTGACTTTAGAGTGTCACACGTACATCTCACAACGGCTACACACACACACACACACACACACACACACACACACACACACACACACCCCAGCTGTGAGGTGTCGACCTGGGCAGGAAGTCGATGTTGGAACCGCTTTTCGCAGGGGGGAAATGGTGCCAGACTTCCTGCATGTGTGCAGAACCAAGTTTGTGGGATTACTGTTTCTCCAAATAGATGTTATAGATAAGGTACCTCTTGCTTGTATCTACCATGATCTTTAACCTATTTAAAATTTGTGGATGTATATTACAGAATTTGAGAGATGCAAGTGGCTGCGTGGCTATGAGATGGGCAGGAAGAGCAGCACCACATGTGTGGGAGGTCACTTTCTTGGGTGGTACTCTGCATCACCAAGGCTTGGATTTTGAACTTAAATGTCTGTTCCTATTACATGTTCCTCGTGTGAGTTGACAAATCATGCAAATTTTAGGTTACAGAGTAAATTTGTTTGTAAGCCTGAATTCTTGCAAAGGAGCGTTTGCTGTAAAAGGGAAGCCTGTACTGCGAAACTAAACACCACGACCATACGGTGCACCGGCTCTGGACAGAGCACTTGCAGTTGCACACTGTTACCAAAATACGTGTAACGTCACGAAATGTGGAACCTCCAATGAAACAGCCACTCACAACCTCTTCATATAAATAGCTGATAAACCTTGGAAAAAAATAGCTATGTTTATTCTAATCAAACAGTGCAAATAGTTTTTTTTTTTTTTTTTTTTTTTCCTTTTTTCCTTTTCCTTTCCTAGAGTTCCCAGGTATAAAGACATTGAAATGGACCGAATATCGAGTGCTAAGAAAGGGAGAGAGAACCTGTGTACCGATATGCTGGGAATGTCCACGTCAGATACAACACCACAGCATAAATTAACATGAACACCTTCACGTGGACAAGCGATCATAGGCAGGACTCTACAGCAGAGGTTCTTCACGTCAGCTGAAGGCGAACATCGACACAGGTGGGAAACGGAACACCGGGGGGGGCCTCCAATACTGCATATATAGAGCTCAGAACACAAAAATATTCCATACAAAAATATTTCTGCGTGATGTATGAGGTTTGCATTGTAACAAATACAATAAAAAAAAAAACAACCATAAAACCCTACATCAGTCATGGTCCTTGTTTCATTAAACACAATATGAATTTTTACAGCTTGACAATTTAAAAGGTCAATATAATTTCAACAGTACAAAATGGCAAAACATGCTTTTTTTTCTTTTCTTTTTTTTTTTTTTTTAAACACATTTTCCAGATACCCAGACACCAAACATGTTGAACGTCATCTTTCGGGCACCCGTTGGCTTGCACTCCCAGTGCACGTGTTCGCGACCCTCCGCTTGGGTCCCAGAAGGGCAGCACGGCCATTTTCAGTCGTGAGCGCTTCCCCACGTCGCCCATCAGCGCCCACCTTCACATTTTCAGACGGGGTTCTGCTTTCCGTCATCGCTGCTGGTTTCCCCTGCTGAGACGGCGGTTCGGAGGCGCAGCGCAATGGCTCGCGCTCACCGGCAGGACCATTCGCAGGACACAAGCCTGTCCTGGCGTGGGGCTAGCTGAGCTTCTGCAGCAGTTTCTCCTCGGTGAGTCCAAACTGCACGCTCACGGACATCTCGGCCACAAAGCGCTCGCAGCCCGTCTTCGTCACCTGCTTGCAGAAGCGCAGGTCGATGCGACAGATGTTCCCGCAGCGCTTGAAGTAGGTTAGCGACTGGTCTGTGACCCTGTTGCAGACTGCACAGGGCAGGGGTGAAAGGTCAAAGGGGAAAGGCAGGAGAGGAAAACGGTGTGAATCCGCAGGCTGTCGGACACAGGAAATTTCCTGAAGAAACGACCCTCCACGATCATACAGAGATCTGCAGGAGGTGGAGGTAGGGCAGTGTGTTCGGCATGAGACGCACAGGTGGCATAGTGCTCGGAACTTCCACTTGAAGACTCTGGCTTGAAACCCCACACCCGTTGATCAAGGTACTAACCCTCAAATCATAAATTAAAATGGGCTTCTCGAGAAGGACATACATGCTAAAGCTGTTTATCCCAAGTGGGGTCGCGGCAAACAGGAGCCTAACCCGGCAATGCAGGGCGTAAGGCCGGAGGGGGAGGGGGGACACCCAGGATGGGATACCAGCCTGTCGCAAGGCACCCCAAGCGGGACTCGAACCCCAGACCTGCCAGAGAGCGGGACCCGGCCAAACCCATCGTGCCACCATACCCTCCTCTCGGAAAGTAGCTTTTTACAATTTTATTTACACGCCTGCTTTAACTGGCCTGATGTTTGCTTCCTAATTCAAGCTGCTCAAATAACCACGATTCATGAAGTACCGCCCCCACCTGGTTAAAGAAGCATAGACACGTATCGAGACTGCGGTGCTAGTGAACATTGAGATGTTCGTTGTTATATATACATTTATTTATTCAGCTGACGCTTTTTTTTCCGAGGCGACTTACAGTGTTAAGCTGCTTGCAATGATTTTTCCATTAATATAGCAGGGTCATTTTTACTGTATCACTTCAAGGTAAGTGCCTTGATCAAGGGTACTACAGCAGGAGGTGGGACCTTTGGTTGCACAGCAACAGTTCTAAACCCCACAGTACCATCTTTTAGAAAGAAAACAGGCACAAGACAAAAAGCGACGTAAATGCAGACCGGAGTAGTTGCGTCCATCTCCTACCTGACAGGTTGATCTCGGTGAGGGAATCGCGCGTCGTCGTGCCGGCCGCCGTCAGCAGGTTCACCGACTGGTCCGTGATGTGGTTGCAGTAGCTGAGGTCGAGCCGGGACAGCAGGGGCATGTGGCGGATGATGAGGCGCAGGGAGACGTCAGTGATGTCCAGTCCCGCCAGCCGCAGGTCCACCACGTTGCGCAGCTTGCTCCGGCTGTCCAGCTGACCTGCGCATCAAACCCTGCATTTATTGGTCTCGAACGTTGTTCGGAAGAGCTCCGGTTAGTTGGATTAGTCTCAAAACACTGCGGTACAGAACGATTATTATGGGGGATCCATGTAGGTCTTGGAGTTCTAGGGTCCTTGTCCCCGGTTGTGCATAAGAAACACCGTTTAAAGAGACTCCCCAACTTACAAACACAACTGGGACTCTGAAAATGATACGCTGCCTCCGTGAACTCCCATTCGATGCTGATTATTGACTGATTTCTTCCAGAAATGTGTGCAGTGTTCGTCATCTTGTTATTGATCACTGACGCCCAGGAACACCAGACACGAGCTGTAAACAGCGTGGAAGCCAGTTGAGCTAAGGTGGTCCCACACTTCTATTCTCTTTCAATGTTCTTTGCTGCCATCCTCCAGCTCTGGCTGTTAAATGAGGTTGAATTCATTCAACTACAGAGATTTTAGCAAACTGATTAGGGAAGAAAGTGTAATTAATAAATAAAGAGGGAAATGTTTGCCCGGTTGTTCAGCTTTCTGCTGAGAAGAGTGCTCTATAGGAAATTAATGAAAATATGAAAAAACTATATGCATTTCACACAGGCAGAAGCTGGAGGTGGAATAGTTTAGGACAGGTTGAGGTTGAGGTTGAGGTTCAGCTCCCCACTCCCGCTGTAGCGCCTTCACTCTGAACTGCTTACATAAAAATAGCCAAATACTGCAAGGCGATATAGATAAAAGTATCAGTTGAGCATCAGATAAATAATTTAAGAAAGACCTCTAAACACAAAGAGAGATCTCAACATCTAGAGCCTGGAGAACCTCTGAACTTGTGTCGCTGCTCTTGGCTCCAGCAGAGGTCGCTGAGGAGCTGCTTCAGAAAAACGACCACATCATTTATTCGCACGGCTGTTATTAATTTCTCAAAATTTGTTGTATATTATCAGCTATTTAAGGAACTGTCTGTCTAAGGAAACCAATTTTGGTCAAGGGTACAACTGCAGGACCTGTGCTGTGGATTTCACCCAGGAGATCCCTGGAGGTCCCGCAGTGACCGTGGGCTAGCGACCGGTCCGGGAGTCGGTTGTACCTGGTCTGTTGTCGGTCGGGGGTGAGAGCAGGTCCCTCATCTGGGCGTCCTTCAGGCCCTCCACCCACTGGACGTCCAGGGTGCGCAGCAGGGGGCAGCTGGAGGTGCAGAGGGCCGAGACGGCCACCCAGGAACAGCCAGCCAGGAGCAGCACACGCAGGCCTGGGGGGGAGGGATGGCAGGAAGGGGTCGCGTCAGAGCAGAGCGAGGAGGGCAACATGCCCTCGAAGGTGTCTGAGATGAAGGAGCACATCCCCCCCCCCCTCGGCTCCTTCTCTTCAAATCCAGCGAGACCACGGCCGGCCCTTCCCTCCCGGCCCATCGAACGCTCCAATCCCACCCTTGGGGGGGGGGGGGGGGGTGATACAGGGCAACAAGGACTCAAACCTCGAGGCACGAAAGCATCTTTTTCCTCCAAGCAGTGTTCCTTATTCTCTGAAGGCCAAATCATAATCCATATTGATGTTAATAATGAACCTTAATATTAAACAATCGGTATCCGGCTAAGGGGTGCGGTGGCGCAGTGGGTTGAACCGCAGTCCTGCTCTCCGGTGGGTCTGGGGTTCAAGTCCCGCTTGGGGTGCCTTGCGACGGACTGGCGTCCCGTCCTGGGTGTGTCCCCTTCCCCCTCTGGCCTTACGCCCTGTGTTGCCGGGTAGGCTCCGGTTCCCCGTGACCCCGTAAGGGACAAGCGGTTCTGAAAATGTGTGTGTGTGTTTGTGTATCCGGCTATTAGCTAATTCAGTGATATCTTTATTAATGCGTCACCAACGACACCTATTTGTTTAATCGTGCTGCCGTTTCCACCTCTATACTCTCTGTTACTTAGATACGCTCGTACACATCCCTCTGACTGTGCTGCACTACTCCTGCCGTTAATGTAACACTTATATGTTATTTCTTTGGAAAAAATACCACTATATGATGACATATGTGGTTCACTTCCACCACAATTTCCAATTCGATGTATGCTGTGCTTGCCTAATAAGGTTGTCTCCACACATGTGGAAACGCTGTCGAGTTCCTGTGCGACTCTCCTGCTTCCAGGCCACTTTGGTACAAGGGCACAGAGACCGTAAAGCAGCGGTCAGGACCCGGTCCCTTTGAGCGCGCTAAGCGGTCAAGAGGAAGGCAAGTTCACGTCTCAGTTTCCATCACCTTGACAACATTGCTGCAGCCTCCGGGCCCTCGACTGAACCTGTGTCATCTTGTGGTCTTTGCCGCATCAGTAACCAGATGCTTTACAGGCGGGGGTGTAGCTATGGATTGTAGGGCCCCTGAAAGTTGACCGTTGCACAGCCACCCCCCCAAGGGGCGATAAAAGCAGGCTGACGCATGTTGCACCTCGTTTTCCACACAGCCTTTGCCTCCCAAGCCGTGCATCGAGAAGGAAGTTTGCGGCGAAGCAGGATGATCGAGAGTCGTCTTTATCGAGGCTCCCAAGCCGACCCGTTTGATCCCGAGCCGCAGGGCCCTCTTTCTGCTCCTTTCCCGGCGACATCATCGATGTTATCAGTCTGTCTCGGGCCCACAGTGACGAATCACTTTCAATTCTCTTTATCTTCAAAAGCATCAACAAAGGGACATTTATCGGGGAAACTTCGACCTTATGGTGAAACCGCTGATTCATTTAGCAGTGGTGTAAAAGTGGTGTATAACAGCGTATTGCGGGAACATAATGGCAGCTAAACTCTCGGACCCTGAAACCGAGACAGCGGGTGGCGTAGTAGTATCCGCTGCAACCATTGGACTCTAAGGGCTCCAAGGACTCAGATTTGAATCCCAACTCCTGCTGTGGGACCCTTAGTCAAGGCACTTACCCTGAATTGACACAGTAAAAATCACCCAGCTATGTACGTAAATCAGTGTAAGCCTCTTTGCAGAAAAGCATGACATAAAAAATTGCGCTCCTCCCCATTACTGAGTCATTGATACCTCGTTTTTCATGTATCCGATCAGTGATTATTCATTCAATAATACCATGAATCGTTAACAGATCCAGATTTTCATAGCTGACGACATTTGGTTCGATGAAATTTATTGAGATCACATTTAAAAATAGTGCTTAGCGGCTCTGTAAGAGACTGAGGCACAGTGCATTGTGGGAACGGTGTACCCACGCTGGCACCCTACAGTCTCGACTGCATAGCCACATGTTTGGTTTGGAGTTTGTGCACTTTTTTGTATCGCTGTACTTTAATTTTCTGATTATTCATTTATTTCAGTATGACACGTGGCCTTTGTCTTCCTCTAGTCTGTCCACACACTATCATGGTAAAATTTACTTCGCTATGTCATTTTTTTAAAATATGTATTATAATGCTGTCATTACTTGTTCTATTTTAATATTTTATACAACTTCTTCCTTATGATATTTTGCATCGTTTAGGGCAGTTTTGGGTGAACCTGGGATGGGCTTGGAATGGATCTGAATTTTTCCCTATTAGAGAATACATAATTAGTAATTTTTTATCTGATTTATTTCATTTTCAGGAACGAATTAGGAGCGGATATTAGGGGAATAAGCGTGAATGTAAATGTACTGACCCAAAATCCCCCCAGCCCCCACCAGCCCCCATCACACACCGGGCAGCCGGTTGATGAGCCAGCTCAGCTGCTTCTTGGAGATGTTGGTCCAGCTCAAGTCCAACGAGACGGGTTGTCGCCGAATGATGCCGCTCAGCATGAGAGGCGTGATGGACTTGCTGCGGTTCAGGTCTATCCTGGTCCACAGCCGCTTGTCGCAGCACCTGCAAGGCAGGACAATTGGTGAGGGCTCATGAGTGACACCTCAATCATGACAAATTCCTCCAGGACTGATATGGACAACACTTAGGCTGCTTCTCAAACCTGGGATGGGAGGCACTGGGGGGTCACGCTCATACTCACCACCGGTTCCAGGTCTTGCAGACACGCATGCAGACACATAGCTCCTTGTGGCTCAGGTAGCTGAAGATGGCCATCCACACCTCTCGCCGCGCCATGTGGGCCTGGCCATCGACCAGCGGCAGGCAATCCGGCGGGGGGCTGATGGGCGGCGGCCGGATCACGTGGCGCTCCATCTGCACGCCCCTCGGGGGGGAGCGACCCCCCTGTGAGCGCCGGGTGACACCCAGCAGAGGGAGCGGTTGCGGGACAGGGCGGCGCTGCTCTCGGGGGGCGCCGTTGGTTTCGCGGCCCCGGGGCCGGAGCCACTCTGCCGCCAAGTCGTTGCCGTTGTTGAGCGACCGCTTGGGCTCCTCGTTCTCGCTCTCGGGCTCCGCCTTGAGCGGCCGGCGGTTCTCATTGGCCAGACAGTCCTCCGTCTTCTGGATCTCCTGGTTCAGTTCCTTGCTCAGCTCCTTGCTCAGCTCCTTGCTGGGGAGACTGCGCCGGCGTCGCGCCCGGGTTCGAGCCTTATCCAGAGGGTCACCAGGGACCTCTCCGCTGGGCCCAGCCCGCGGGGAGCTGGACCGAGATTGGTCACTCTCGCGCACAGGTGTCCGCAGCTGGGGTGTTTGCGACTCTGCTCCAGCGTCCTCCTCCTCTCGGTCCCAGATCGCCTCCCCGACCTCGCCTGCTACTTTTTCATCCCTGTGTCCTTCCGCTGCTGGCTCCTGTTCCCGTTCAGACTCTGCTTCCTCCTCCGGTTCCTCGCACTCGTCCTGCTCGCTCTTTATTTGGGACAGCAGTGTGGGTGACACTGGGTCATCTGACAGCGAGGACTTCCTCTGCGAGTGGAAGGAGGAGACAGGCTGAGGAGGTGAACGATAGCAAGGGTCACTCCATGTTCCCATGGCAACCAAACCATCCCAGAAGGCCACAGGTGACTATGAGAAACATGATAAACCACGAGAAAAAGTGAGACAGATGCCTTCTGTTTGACCTTCTCTTACACTACTTGCTGGAGAGAAACTACTCATTGCAGAGGTCGGGAACATCAGCTATAACACCTCCGTTATTGTATTCAAGGGTAAATATTTCCGGAAACATCCAGCCATACTAAAAAGCATTGAAAACAGTTCCTTTCACTGAGGATTTACTTTTCTCCCCTTTCATCATGGTTGGGAGGTTTTTTTTTTTTGTTTTCTTCACCTCAGTTGCCCGCTGGCTTACTTGACCAATTCAGCTGTATGATATTCCTGTTTCTGCAGCTGTGCTGCTGACATCTGAGCAGGTTGAATGAAGAAGGAGGCAGACGACCAAGATTATCCTATACCAAAGGACTCAGGGACAGCACCACAGCACTGGGACACCACACGGAGGACAACTAAATGCTTAGACAGCACGGCTCTGACCATCTAACCCCGGAGATCCAACTTGGACTGAAGGACCAGAGAGATGGATGGAGAATATTTAATTACTCCTAATCAACTAACTAATGAAATATGTTAAGGCTCATATTTCCCTGCATATGTGCCTGAACATTATGGTCTTGGCAACCTTTTAAAAAGATCATTTTAATCTAATGAAGCTGAACTGCGAGGAGGGGGCAAGGTCTCTGCTGGCACATCTGGTGTTTCACTCGGCTTCGTTTCACTGGGGAATCAGATTCTTGTATAAAAGTAGAAATGCAAGCTTGGAGACAGTAGAACAGAAAAAGATGAGCATAGATAGAGTAGATACACAGCAGAGAAAGCAGAAGATAAATATCAGAGAGCATCGATATGGAACAAAGAAAAAACATGAGTGATCACATGAGATAGAACAGAGACAGAAGAACTTTCCAGATCGCATAGAAAAGATGCGAAATGGAGAAAGAACATTTTATACGACATAGAACAGACACAGGATGACAGAACTTTGGATGCAGCATCTACATGGTTGCTTCATCTTTTCAAAGGCTCCGTGGCTGTCAGCCCAGCTCCTCGACCGCACCCAGCGCCCCCGCAGCTCAACTCACTGCTGCCTCGGTGCTTCGCTGGCAAAGCACTCACACCGAGCAAAGCTTTACTCTGCGGTAGCAGTAGAAAACCTGCAGAGCCCATACAGCGAATCACCTGACGAACAGGTGACTTTGCTTAAAGAAACTGGAATATCAAGAAAAAAAGACACACCCTTGTTGGCGCGAAGAACCCGATGTCCACCTGGGGCAAAGCGAGGAGTGTTTCAGGGCGCAGATGTGAGCCTGCCGTAAGGTCTCCTTCCAAATATATCTTACTGTTCTTTCTCAACCATCTTGTTCCAAGAGGGAATTCGGCCGCACCTTACATCAGATCTTCTCGGCACACGACTCAGAAAAAAGGAACTGAGCTGAGAAGGAGCTTTTATTCAAAGCTCACTTAAGCCATCAGTCTGAAGATGTGTGCAGAAGTATTTCAGCTGTAGCAATTCACCCCCCTCTGGGTGCTTTTCTCAAGCCTTTTTGGTATTCAAACCCCCAACGTTCATGCAAAAAGTCCACATCACCTTTGCTGGATGCCTACTGGATCATGGAAGAGGAAGGTCAAAGGCCACTGGCTCCCTACCTTCTTCCTGGCATTAGGGTCGGATTCATTGTCGAACAGCTTCCTCTTCTTGCGGAGTGGGTTGTCCTCGGACCCTGGCGGAGCCGGGTCACCCGAGGGAACCACAGGGGGGCGCTTCTTGGGGCTCGGCTCCTCAGCCTTCTTCTTGACGGCACTGCCGACCGGGTCCAAGTCCTCCTTAACGTCACGGTTCATCCGCTGCTCCTTCAGCAGCGAGCCCGGGAGGCTGGACGCATACTTGAACCCTGGTCCTCTTTTTTGCTTGTAGGCCAAAAGGTAGGAAAGAGGGACAAAGACAACTTTATACCTTATGCCTACAGCCACTTGAAACCCCAGGCAGAAAGAGGAGAGTTTACCACACGTATCGAAGTATTTGTCACAAAGGAGAAAGGCGTGTGTCCCTCTCTTTGTCATCGAGATGGGGCTTTGGGTCACATGACTGACTCGGAGCTTCACTTAAACAGGAAGCAGAAACCACAAAATAAAGGCAGAGTGTTTGTTTTCTGGCAAACACACACAAGCCCTCGTGACGGAGCGTTCATCGCTCCTTCTGCTCACTTAACTTTGCACCTGTGTTTCGCGGCACACCGGCACCTTCCAAGAAAGCCACGAGGGAACAAATGACAACGGTGATGGGAAGAGCGAGGAAATCATGGCCCAGAAGCCAAGATGTGTGCGTGAGTGTGTGAGTATGTACGTTTCCCTAAACCTGTGGGAATGTTTTTGAGAGAAGCGTTCCCAGAAGATCAGTAAACATGGAGACCCTGGTTTGGTTTGATGTCACACTTAGAGGTCTGAGCATCTGCCTGGATGCTTCAAAAAGAGTGTCTCACTGGGATGACAGCTTTCTTTCCAAGTCCATGGAGAAGGGACTGAACGAGGAGAAGGTGCAGATAATGGAGGACTATGAGGGTTTTGATATACTGGGATGGATTGTGAAAGGTTGAGAGATGTTTCTGAAGTATTTTGAGGTACTATGAGAGTTGTGAGATGTTGGGATGGACTGTGAGATGTTGAGATGTGTTGGTGAGGGATTTTCAGGGGCTGTGAGATGTTGTGATGGATTATGAGGGAGTTCTGGAGTGTTGTACGGGGGAACATCCTTCCTTCCTGACCATGCTCTTCTAACCCTCTTCTAACCCTGCAGTGTTTGCACGTCCTGACTGAAGCCTCCTTCCATGGGAACATCTCCATCTCCTTTATTTTCCTGCAGATGCACATTTCCTTTAAGAAGTTATGACTCCCGAGTACTTCATCAAACATGAGCAAATCCACTGCACCCAAAGTTACTGAGGTCTAACTCTACATTTATTCATTTAGCAGAACTTTTCTCCAAAGCAGCGCACAACCCAGGGTGAACAATAGTGCATCGACAACGAAGAGCTTCAGATACAAAACCCACAGTTATCAGTGATACCTAAATGTCCCAAACAACATTTTTTAATATTATCTACAGCCCACTTCTGTTTTTCTCCATGTGTTGCACTATGGCCAAAGCGACATCTAAGCACAGTGCAAAAGTTGCAGTACAGGACAAGAGAGTAGGAAACAAGAGCACCTGAACGACGGGCAAAAAGAGGACTTTCTCTTTAAACCCACGTAGATACTTACTTTCCCAGTCTTCCCCGCATAGTTGCACTTGGGGCACTCCCAGCAGTTCGGAAGCTCGTCATTCACCACGCCGCCCACGTCTTTGACCTGTGGGGTGCGGGGGAGGGGGAGAGGGGGTGAAGCCACATTGGTGCTCACAGCTGAAGAAGGAGGGGGATGTGCATTGGGGTGTGGCACCTAAAGGGGAAGTGAAAGCTGCAGGAGAGTGACTAGCCCCTCCCCCATTCCCCTCCCTGCACATTGTTGGCACCAAAAGATGGGTAAAAAACCCTAGTTGGATGCTGCTGAACACTACGGCAGTTTGGCCATCTTTCGTGGGAAGACACAATGCTTGAAGCTTGGAGCTGAGCTGGAAACTGCGAGGATTTTGCTAGAAAACAAGGTGGGAATTGGATGAGAACTGGATTTGGATGGGAAGTAGTGGGAAATGGGAGGGAACGGCAAGGGACTGTTGCGTTCAGCCGACAAGACCCAAGTCCAAGCCAGCGATGGCTGCACATCTCCAAAGTGTCAAGAAGATCTCTGACTGCAGACTTGGTTTACATAGCTAGAATCTAACCTTGATGGTCACCATCACAAGCTTGAGTGAAACCTCACAGTGGAGGTCAGTGCATCGAAACTCAACCTGAGCTGGTTAGTTGAACTGTGATAACTTGAGCTAAACTGTCTTTAACTAGCCTGAGTCAGAGCAAGTGTAGCTGAACTAACCTGCTGCAACCAGACCTGGCCTAGTTTGACCTGAGAGGTACTGGTTTGTGACCCCTCACCCCAACCCCTCCCCTAAACAGCTCCATTCTCATCGCTCTTGTTCCTCACCTTCAGGCAGGCAGGGTGCACGATCTCATTGCAAATGGAGCATTCCATCAGCATCACGTTGAACTTCTGCTCCTCCTCCTCCAGGGTATCCTCCTTGCCAGCCTCCCCGCAGACCAAGCACACGGCGGTGTGTGGCAGGACGGGCTACAGGGCCGGGGGGGGGGATATGTGGGGTTAGGGTCAATTTCCAGCTGATGAGTCCTTAAGAAGAGGAAGGCTCTATTCTCCAAAAATTGCTCCGGTTTGTCTCTACTCAGTGTGGACGCACTGCCAGACCGGCACCGGATCCAAGAACGAAAGTATACCGACGTTCTGCAGGGGCAGTCAAAACCCCAATTAAAAATCAATATATTGATTGTTCCCATAAGCTATATGGACGAGCTGGACCTGCAGTTCATCTGCTTTTATCCCAAGGTTAACTGCTGACACATCATCCAAGGCAACCTCACCATTTCCTCCAGTACAAACAACCAGTCACAAATAAAACAGGACCTGGTGTTGAGCCCTGATGCACCAAACCGCAGCTAATGAATTTCTGACTTGTGTGCATGAGTACACACCTACACACACTGCATTCTGTAAGGTCCTTTTTGGAAAAGCAAATCGCCATCGCCCTCCTCGGGCAGGTCCCTCATGAAGGACCTCATCAAAATGGACCATACCCAAGTGACCACACTGCACTGACACGGCTTTGGAAGGAAAAAAAATGCAAATGTCATCTTTCCACACCATCTGTGTTACTAGTAAACAGAAACAAGTCCAGCTGTACACTCAGCCACAGGCAGATTTTAAAGGTCTCTTTTCAGGCACCACAAAGAGATCATGAATTGACTTAATTAAAGCATCAGAAGTAACTCATTAATAAAAGCATCACGATCCATGTAAATGCAAAATGTTAAAATCCTCTGGAAGTAGTTCAGCAACTCGGAAAATGCTGAATGTAGAAAAGAGACACACACTAAACTGCACTTCTCACCACCTTCTGCAGAGAAGACCCAACCTCAGAGGCCCCGCCCACTCACCGCTATGCACTGCCTCATGATGCAGGACTGCTTCATGCGTCCCGGCCCACCAAACTTCTTCATGTCCTTGCAGAAGTGGCATTCTCCACACTCGGTCCTCAGGCAGGCCTCACAGCGGCGGCATCGAGTCCTCCGGCGGCGCGCCCCCGACGGCCCTCGACTGGCCGCCAGCTTGACGGCGCCAGGCACGCCCACTTTGGGAGGCTTTGGCCGATTTGGCGGCCGCTGCTGCTGCAGTCCAGAAAGGTGGGGAGGGGAAAGAGAGGTTTATTTGTGAGAAAGAGAAGAGAGATGATCGAGAGATGGAGGAAAGCTCCATCTACACTCACAGAGTGAGAACTTTCCCATGATCCTTCCCCAGTCCTTCATCCGGCTTCATGGGAGCAGGTTCAACATGCTTAGCTGAAGCCCCCTTTACTGCTCCATGGATTCCTCTACTCATCCCTCCACCACCGTATAACCACCTCCTGCAGTCTCTGTCTCCATCATTACCCAACAACCATCTTTAGTCCCATGGATTCCTCTACTCATCCCAGCGACCGGTGCCACCTGAACCACCTGATGCTTGAAACTTGAAAGACTTTGCTGAAGACATTCAAGTGCTCTACAAGAGAAGGTCAATAGCAGGACCGTCATGACCTTTGACTCTCCACACTTGTGACAACTTGTCAATTAGTTCATAGGCCAGCAGGTGGTACAGTGATACTGGTTAAAGCTACCACCTTTCCCTCAAGGGACCCGGGTTTAAATCCATCCTCCAGCTTTAGCACGTTTAACTAAGGTACTTAACATGAACAAGCAAAAATTACCCAGCAGCATAAATGGGTTGATCACAGCAAATAGTTTATTGTACAAAGCTAACACTGTAAGTCACTTTGAACCAGAGTGTCAAATAAAGGTAAAGGTATAAATGTGTTTGGATGAGTAAAAATCAGACGAAGCTCTGGAAGCCGCTACATGTCGAAAAAACGTTTTTCCAGCAGTTTAAAGAACGCTGACACAAATTCTGTTAGTTTCCAAGTCCTTGTGTGCCAGATGCTTCTGCTGCTGCCAGGTGGCCTCGATCGGAGCCCCGGCTGTTCGGCGTTCTCACGCGGCGACCGATTCTTCAGACAGATAACACTGCACCTGAGCATCGTGGGTAAAAGTACTTTCACTCTGCATGCATCACACGACCAGGTCAATAAGAGCAGCAACAAAAATGGCCCGTCACTTTATGAACGCCGATGTTGTCTCCGATGTTAGGGCGCCCTCTCGTGGCACGGAGCGCCATCGCTCTCCGGCATGTTCTCCAGCAATTCAAACAGTTACATTGTTAAGCTGCTAAAAATAAACTCAGAAAAACTGCTGGCGCCACCTAGTATCATTTTGTCAGAAACATTTTTTCTCGCTTTTGTCGCAGTGGGTGTGGTGTTTCCTCGGCTCGGCGGTGGGCGGAGCATCGGACCTCTGAATGAGGCCACGCTGGGAGTGGGGGGATGGGAGTCGGAGGGCGACTCCCCCCCCCTTTGACGCCGAGTGCATTTCTTTATGGGGTTGCTTCTCAAGGGGTCATGACCCTCTGCATGCTGGTTTTTAGAGAGCACTGGCAACTGGACACGCAGGGCTGTGACGCTGCGGTTCAATCAGAGCATTTTAACAAACATTAATAAATACATTTTTAAAAAGCCATGGGATAAAGGGAACGAAGAGATTAGCTTTATTTTTCCTGTGGGGGAGGGAGGGGCAGACCACAATGAATGTGTGACCATGGCTGGTTGCCAAGCCTCTTGTTTCTGCAGAAATGCTGAGCAGGAGCGAAGGCGGGGCGGGGTCCTCCCGTTGTACCAATAAACCATGTAATCAGTCGAATTTACCTCTGCAAATATTTCCAGCTGTATAAGTGGGGAAACGGAAAACCGTAAACCATGCAAACGGCTACAGACGCAAACGGTCGTGAGGCAGGAGCTAGAAGAACCTGAAGACGGCAGCCCTGCGTTCCAGCCCGAAATTATGGACAGTTAGAGTTTGGGATGACACCCTACGGATTTATAGCGGCCCCTGTCCCCGACTACATGACTCAGACCCCACATGGGTGTGGTCGCCAGTTACTGACCTGAGACTCCACTGTGACCTCAACCCAAAGAGGCTGCGGATAAAGACGAGCTGAGACGTATTTCCACACCGCTCTTTTACCGTAAACACGGTAACCCAAAATTCCTGAGTTGATATTCAGGTCATCAAACAAACGGAAGATGAATTCTGAAAGTGTAAACAAGTCCTGGTGGTCCTGCTCAGGAGCGTTCATTTCATACACAACGGAACGCACTTCCAGTTCACACACTGTTACGTTCGTTCATTTGCATGGTACTTTACTCCAGAACAATTTACAGCGATTTGCCCATTTATACAGCAGGTCATTTTTACTGTACCGGTTCAGGTTAAGCGCCTCGATCAAGGGTACTACAGAAGGAGGGAGATTTGAGCCTGGGTCCTGAGTCCAAGACTGATGGACAGAACAGCTAATAATTTTGCCCCTAACAGTAGTTGCTTTTTCTCTTGTTTTGACCTGGAAAGTTTACCAATGTGTTCGGTAACGGAGTTGTGTTCAAACGGCTGCAATTCTCACCTTTATCACTCAGCTCGTTCTAATCATTTATTCACTTCTCTGACACTTTTCTGCAAGGTGACTTATGCTCTGAGGTCTGTTCATTAAGCTAGTTACACTGATTTACCCATTTATACAGCAGGGTAATTTTTACTGTATCAGTTCAGGGTAAACACCTTGATCAAGGGAGGTGGGATTTGAACCAGGGTCCTTGGAGGCAGGACAGGAGCTCTAACCACTGCATCACCTGCTGCACTTAATCCAAGGACCCTCAGTGTACCAGGATAAGTAGAAAACATCAGATTTTACCACAATGTTTTAAGTGCACAGAGGTTGCAGTGAGAGCTCAGGTTTACCTGTCCCCAAGACGTGCCAAGAGCGCTGGATGTGCTATCCCACAATGCACTGCTCCTCCTCCACACCGAAGCAGAAGTGGATGCTTAAGACTCGACAGCAGGTGGGAACTGAACCTGACCTCTCTGACCCCAAGCTGGTGCCGTCAACCGCTGCGCCCCCTGCTGCACCTACATTCACACACTCAACGCTCCAGGACAGACTGCTGAGTCGCTCTGCGGCCCATGCACCGATGTGCTGACTCATCGCGCTGCCCACGCTGACTCAGCACGCTCTCCTACGGTTTCCCTTCCGAAGAACGTGCTGCACGTTGCGGGTCCACAAACACCCATTAACCTGCGAACACGCGGTGAACCTCCATCCCCGTTTCGGGATGCAGCGGCGCTCCCACGCTAACTGCCGCGGCCAAGCAGGCGGAAAAAATGAAGCGTGGGAAAACCTCCGGCAAGTCCACGGAGACCCATCGTCTGCTCGGCCCAACCAGCTCGGCCCCCGCCGCTCGAACCCGCGCCTGTAGGGAGCTGAAATAAGGGGCAGCTGCCATGAGAGGCTTGTTGTTCAATGTGGGGGGGGTGGGGCATGCTGATCTCACAGTAGCACCATTAAGGGTTGAGAGCCACCCCCCATTCCAGTTTTTCTGGTCTGATGACGGCGGTGATGCCGGGTCACCGTCCCTCTAGCATCGTGCAATTATCTGAACTGAGAATAAACCGGACAGCGCGGGGCGCTAGAGAGCCCAGTGTGTCCAGATACTGCGGCTGTGAAAACGTTGTGCCGCTACGACAAAACGGACTCGTCATTCCTGCTGTTTGACAGCTCTGTGATGACACATCCGTGACTCACGGCACAGACATCCGTGCTTGTTTTCACTTTCTCCCCACACTTTCCCATTGTCCTCGGCGTCCAATCAGCTTCACGCCAAGGCCCACGAGCTCTGCTGCGCAGAGGAGCGCTGCGACACTGGGCCAACAGGGGGCGCAGCGGTTACGGCTGCACTCCTTCGGTCAACGACCTGAGATTCAGTCCCACCTCTTGCTGTAGTACCCTTGATCCTATTTACCCTGAAGCGGTACAGTAAAAATTACCCAGCAGTACTGATGGGTAAATCAGTGTAAGTAGCTGAACGCTCACAATTGCTATGGAGAGAATGTCAGATAAACAGTTCGTATAAGTGCGAAACGAATAAGTGAGAGGCTGAGCTCCGAACGGGTCCAGCTGCCGTCCCGGTGTGTCTCTCGGCGAAGATGATGCTCGTTCGGCGTTCAAAGCGACATCGGGCTCCATTCCCACCGGGCGGCACGTGCTCCTCCCTCTCCTTCATCAGCCTCTCTTAATTACCATGTTTTGGACTTATCTTTTTTAAACAGATGAGTCTTGTGACAGCCAGTGCTGCTCTTTTTCTTTGTAGCAAAAATTACTCTGTTCCACCGCGGTATCTGGACCTGATACACACGGTTGTAAAAGGCACAGGTGATCGACCAGGGAGAGACAACGTGACGCACCAAGTGGCGCAGTGCTTAGAGTGGTCAGAGGACCTGCGTTCGGACTCCCATCCTCCTGTTGTACCTTGTTATACCAAGGAATTTACCCGGCAGTGATACAGTAAAAACGACCCTGCAGTACAAATGGGTAAATGAGTGTAAGTAGCCTAGCGTACAAACCTAACGGTAACAGCAACAGAAACAGACTTTTACACCCCGGCACACGACAGCTGAACAGGGGTTTAGAAGCCCTGGCCCTTTTACAATCAGTACGTCGGGATGCCAGACCCCGCTGCCCCACGCGGGTTCCCGCTCCAACATCCCTCTGTAATACGCTAAGTGAGCTCAGCGCCCCATTACCATATTTTTCAAGAAATGATGATCTGCACGTGTGGATTGCAGCTGTTTCGCTGTGTGCTCAAGGAACACCCGTTCCCGCGTGGTATTTTTGGGGTAAATACGAAGCACAGACTGTTGAACGTGAACTCATTGCATTAAGCAGGTGGAATGGGAGGAAACAGCAGTTTCAAATATGAGACCTTAAAGCAACAACTGGTGTCACAGTAACATGTGCAGCAGGTGTGACAACATGGTCTGGATTTTGAACACCATATTGGTGTTTATTACAGTAATAACTTACGCGACACGTTTCTCCAAAGCAGCTTAGAGCATCAGGGTACTTACACTGATTTCCCCATTTACCCATTTATAGAGCAGGGTCATTTTTAATTTTTACTGCATCAGTTCAGGGTAAGTAGCTTGATTAAAGGTACTAGAGCAGGAGGTGGGATTCAAACCTGCAACCTTCGCATTTAACGAAGCAGCTCCAACCACCACACCCCCTGCTGCCCCACCGAAGTAACTATATCTGTTAAAAACGCCTTTGATGGAGCAGCCGATTGGTCACGTGTTCAGCGATAATGACCGCAGCGTCATTTCCGATCGGCCAAATCGACACTAAAATTTGCCGTCGTCATCATCGTCATCATCGTCATCAGCATCATTCGCTCCGCTGAGTTTTGTGCCGTAAATGAACAGCGTTGGTCCGTTTTGCGCGCGGGCCGGTCACAGTTTTACACCCTTTTAAGTTTACTTATTACTGATTGTTGAAAAATGAACAGCTTATCAAATAAAATTCAGATTTGCTGTTCATATCTTACACTTCGAAGGAGAAAACGCTAACAGAACCAATTTAATTGTTCCATATTTCAAAATGTACAGTGCAGCAGGGGGCGTAGTGGTTACAGCCCCTGCCTTGTGTGCCTGGGTTCGAAGCCCATCTTCTGCTGTAGTACCCTTGATCAAGGTACTTAACCATGATACGGTAAAAATTACAATGCTGTAAAACGGTAAATGTGCGCGCGAAAAATTTTCTCGATGGTATCGACAGAAACCCTGGGCCTGAAAGTCGCTGTTACCATCATTTCAGATGCACCAGGTCATGTGACCAAGGTGCGCGAACCGTGCTGAGATACGGTGAGTCTTCATGAGCTCCATACCATCCCCAGGAGTGTATGTGCAGCTGCACATATGTGTGCATGTGACTTTTACACCAGTACTGTACACCAATATAGCAACTGTTGCATGTGGTGCATGTACACGTTTTACAGCGTTAAATGTGGTATATGTGCCCGTTTTACACTGCATGCGGTGTACGAACACATTTTACATCCGAAGCTGAAAGTTTGCACGGGACCAGAGCGTTAATATTTGCGATATTTGAATTTTACACTTCCATTCCCTCTGCATGAAAAACAGATCTTCTTATATAAACTGTAGCTGCTTCCATGTTGATCGCAAAGCGACCGAACGTCTTCCTGTAACAAGTTCCACCTGTCAGCTGAGGGGTGTGAGCGCAGTGTGTGAGGGAGGGCACGGCGCTCTTGTCCCCCCCCCCCCCACCAACAGCAGAAAGAACCCGGCGGGTCAGAAGGGTCCGCCTCATTGTTCTTCTCCACGGAGGCCCCTCCCCCACGGAGGCCCCTCCCCCACGCCAGCCCGCCGCCTCTCAGATCCCTTAAAGGGCCAGCGTGCCATGAGGCGGTGAGCGAAGGGTTAAAATCCCATCCACCTGACGGCAGAGGTGGCGCATCATGGAGCCGCACTCCTATAGCATGCGTACGAGAAACAGGACGCCTCCTTGGCTGCGGTCGAACGTTTCCTCCCGACAGGAAACACGACAACGCGTCACCTGTCACCTTCCACGTGTTCCGCACGGCCGCCCTCTTTCCGATAAACTACCGCGAGTGTGTCTGTGTCTCGGAGTGTCCGCGAGGCCGTCGTCGCCGCTCGTCCAGGCGTGCGTCCGCGGCGGCCGAGGCTCGCAACCAGCCGGGCCGGTAGGTCAGGGCGAGGCAGCGCTACCTTTACTACGGTAAGCGGACGTAACTGCCGGGGCCCGGAGCGGGAGCGGTGCGTTTCAGGGCCCACGTATCGCAGGGCGCTGGTGGAAAGAGCCCCTGGGCGTCACGCGGTAAGAAGCCAGGAAGCGGCTCCCGCCCACAGCGCCCGCGTGTGCCAGGGGTCAAGGGTCACGCGAGAAAGACGCGGAAATGGCCCTTCGTGCCGTGCCTGGGGGGGGGCTTCCTGCCCAGAAAACAGCGACTCCTCGTACGCGACGAACACACGGCTGGAAAACCACGTGACACAACAGCCGCCCCCTCGGCCCCTCCGCCCCCCGACACGTTCCGGGGCGCCTCAAGGAGCCTTTGGCATCTAACGCACTTGTGGACATGCAGACGCGGGAGATCGCTGGAAAAAAACTTTCAAAGATACTTGGATCAAGTTAGGTCCACTCCGACAGCGCTAACAAAGAGAACACACACACACACACACACACACACACACAGAGCGTGGACGAGCACTCGGCAAAACAAGATCAACACGGCACCCCTTGCACTCAAAAGACGCAGGTTTGAATCCCACCTCCTGCTGTAGTACCCTTGATCAAAGTACGTATCCAGAACTGATACGGTAAAAATTACCCTTCTGTATAACTGGGTAAATCATGGTAAGTAATATAACATGGTAAATCGCTTGGGAGAAAAGCGCCAGATAAATGTAACACACTTTTAGCTCTTCCTTGTGGAGCGATCCACCAGTTTCCCTCCTCCCACCAGCACCCCTCCTCCCCCCTGTGCAGCGCATGGCTTCCTTAGGCATCAGCCCCCCCCTCCCCCATAGGCCCCCCTTTAACTCCTCACACACACACACACACACACACACACACACACACACACACACACACACACACTCCCTTTGCTCCGCCACAAAAAAAACACAAGCGGTGGAACGAGATAAAGGGACGCAGGGAAACGGGAGGAAGGAGAGGAACGTTGAGCCTTCGCAAAACACACAACACACACACACACACACACACACACACAGACTACAGCACACTGCACTTTTCATCGACGGCTCCCTTTCCAAACTGAGGGAGGGTGGGAACAGAGAAACCCCAGCGCTCGAACCCGACACCCCCCCCCCCCCAGGATCTGACCTGCTCGGCCTCGGAGTCATAATCGTCCTCGTCGGCGCTCAGTGACAAGGCCATGGCTGTGTCATCGTCCGCCCCGCGCGCGCCTCACTGACACGGCTCGCGGAGCCGCGAGAGCCTGCTGCCGCCTGCCGCCCGCTGGGCCCTCCCCTCCACGCACGGAGGGGCCGATCGCACACGCAGCCACACGGCCGCCGCCTCATGAATATGCGCCGGGGAGGGCCCTGCGAGGCGGGGCCCAGCCAATGGAGAGACAGATGGCGCTTGGATTACAAGGTGCTCTACAATGGGGGCCCCTCATCAGCTGGTCTTACACTCCTTACACACTGGCGGGCTGGGGGAAGGAGGTGGGGGGGGCACGGGGGCCAAGGGGTGTGTGGAAGACCACGCCACACGGACTTCCTCAAAACACCCCGCGTCGGGATCGAAACAGAAAGGAAACCGCGAGTCTTACGGCTTGGGGAGCGCGTGTTCTTTCGCACCACTTGTGGAAAGCGGCCAGACTGCGCCCCCCCCCTCCCCCCGGCCTCCTGCTCGCACCCCCACCGGGGGACGATCGGTTGCCGCTCGCTCGATTGCTCTCCCCTTAGTGTTGGCAGGGGGCGAAGCACGGGGCAGTTAAAGGATTCGCTCTGAGATCATATTTGCATGACAATTGACAAACATGTCACACCTGGTGACACCCCCGGGGGCCACTCTGTTTACAGCGCTTACTGCATCTGTGCTGGCAAAACACGGTTAATAAGCAGCGCCAAACGTAGTACACGGAAAGAGAGACGGTCAAAGTTAGCCGGACTCAAAAAGGAGGTGAACAGAGGTCTCGTGTGGATAAAAAGAAGCCACTAAACGTTGCAGAAAGAAAACGAGTTTTTGCAAGATAAACGGAAAAGTCTTATCGCTATAATATTAATGAGGAACAGCCGCCAAATGTGGCTCATGATTCCTGTTCCTGGATTAATGGAGAAACATAAATGAACTGAAGTAATCATGAAATACAATTGAAACAATTTATATGAATAAAACTGTGAATTTCACAAATTTAGCTCCAAAGGACTGAAGGTTGGTGGTTCAAGGCCCACTCTCCACTGATTTAGCCTGCACAGCTGTATACACACACACACATTTTCTGAACCGCTTGTCCCACAGGGGGTCGCGGGGAACCGGAGCCTAACCCGGCAACACAGGGCGTAAGGCCGGAGAGGGAGGGGACATATCCAGGACAGGATGCCAGTCCGCCGCAAGGCACCCCAAGCGGGACTCGAACCCCAGACCCACTGGAAAGCAGGACCCGGGCCAACCCACTGCACCACCACACCCCCGCACAGCTGTATAATTATTATTATTTTCATTATTATTATTATTATTATTATTATTACTACTACACTAGGACCTTGTGCTGCAAACATCAGAGTTAAGAATTTTCAAAGATTTTTTTTAATAGAAAAATTTGTTGTCTTTTTTATTTAATTAACTAACTGTTGCTGAGTTTATGTCGCCCGCAGTTCTGCATCCAGCCATTAGTTGGCAGTAAAACACACCCAGATAGAGCTGGAATGTGGGACTGCACTCATTTAACAGGTTTCCGTAATGTTTACAGCTCATGTTTCCTCTCCCTTAGTGCTGGTCGTCAGTAACAAGATGCGGAGCGTTGCACACGTTTGTGGGATAAATTAGTCAAACAGCACTGAGTTTAGGAAAACAATTTTTTTTGTCATTTTAAATTAGTTTTAACCTGGTATAGCTCAAAGTGAATAAACATATTCAAATAAAAGTCTTAAAGTGTATTTTTTTTATTTATTATAGGTACACTTGGACCGCAGTGTACAAACACAACTGGAACCAGAACTCTGTTCGTAACTCAAATCGTTCATAAGTCCAACCACTACGTCACAATCAATGAAAGCCTAATAATACAGGCATCTCTCGATTTATTTATGTGTTATGTACAAAAACATCAGGAAAACCTGTAATGAATAAAAAATTTGCTTTATTACATTTTTATCAGCAGCTCATCAGATACTTTACTTTAACCAACATTAAAGTTAATTCTACATAAAATCCATGAACTTCACCACCTCCTATTCGATGTGTTTCTGCTTTACACATGAGAGACGTTGCCATGTACCTCCTGCACATCAGGTACAAAAGAAGCGTACCGAGGGATCGCGCGGGGATAGCAAATTAAAATGTTTGACCTTAAATACTACTTGTTTCATTTGCGAATGAGGAAACAGCAAAATTGGCAATGAGCATAGAGTCTGTTCCTCACCCAAACGTGTAATATCCGACTCTTGAATATTCATTGAATATATATATTTATCTTTTAATGATCATTGATTTGCAATTTTTTTCTTTTAACTGTATTTTGTGCACTGCTCTACTTTCTAAAGTTTCTGCAGACCTGACCTGTATTTCCATTTGCCACCAGTAGTTGGCAGCAAAATGCACTCAGACAAAATAGAAACACAGTGTTGGTGCTCAGGGGGACGGCTTCACGGAGAACTGCTAGACTGATGTCATTCAGGATGCTTTATATTTACTATAGTTATATCCGAGACTTTTACAGAAACTGCCCCGAATATACATCAAAGTATGTTTCTATTATTACGCTTTTATTGATTGCATAGGTAACGAAGCAAACAGAAAGTTTACAGACCAACACATTGCGTATGTGGTTTTAAGTTATAAAAGACTATTTTAGTATATGTGCTGCCAAAGTGAGCACAAATGAAAATGAAAATGAACATTAAAGTGTTGTGATGAACTGGCATCCAGACCGTGATGTTTCCAGGATACGCTCTGGAATGCAGTGACCCTGCATGGGATGAGCGGTTGATGGAAATAAAATAAAAAAATTAAAAATGTTACTGCAGATTTTCAATTCAGAATTGCTTTATCCAAGATCTTTACAGAAGCTAAACTGTGAACTAATCGAAACACATCTGTATTATTAAGCTTTTATTGTTTATGCCACAAGGGGGTGCGGTGGCGCAGCAGGTTAGACCGGGTCCTGCCCTCCGGTGGGTCTGGGGTTCGCGTCCAGCTTGGGGTGCCTTGCAATGGACTGGCATCCCATCCTGGGTGTGTCCCCTACTCCTCCAGCCTCGTGCCCTGCGTTGGCTTCAGTTCACCGCGACCCCGCTTGGGACAAGCAGTTTCAGTCAATGTGTGTGTATTCATAGTTACAAAAAGACTTCCATCTCCATTTGTGTTTATAAACCTAGAGCCCAGAGTATTATGTTTTTTAATTATTATTTTTATTATGGTCTCAGGTCTCACATTTTACCTATTAATAGCTGTGCTCTAGTGTGCTACAGGTGGACCGCATGTATTGCTGCATTCAATGGATATTGTATTTATTTACCACCTGCAGAATCCAAATATGGTGTAAAATGATGATACTTCTAAAAATGACCGATAAGCACAATTTATGCATGCAGTTCGTTGGTTTGACAGTAAGTCATTCTCATTTAAGCAACGTGTGCGAGTTCCTGTATTCACTCTCATATATAATGAGGTGTGTTTATTTAGGGGGAAGAAATGTAATTTCAAAATGTAGTCGTTGATATATTTTTTTACTGCATATTAACGTATTTATGCAAAGTGTAACATAGTCATCATTAATAGAGTTCTGAAGGGCACTAATTAAGCCATAATGAAAATTATACTATTGAAGTGTTTTTTTTTCCCCAACTTATCCTCAACTCTACTGCCCAATTAATTAGAAAGTATTTTTTGTAAGTTATAGCTATATTCATGAATTTTGCATTGCCATAACTCATAAGTAAATCGAGGGACGTCTGTGATTTGTTTTATTTTAAGCCTTTATTTATTGTGACTTTAACGGAAATGAGACTTTGGACTTATGAACAAATTGGGTTAAGAACAGGTTTCGGCAGAAATTGCGTTTGGAAGCCGAGCAGCCGACGTGTTCTAGAATCACTGAGAACCTTCTTTTGTTTCACATGCATGAAGCAGCGAGGAGGCCCACAGCTTGTCCACATGTGTGTACGAGTCAGTCCTTCACTCCCTCTTCCCTCCATACTGGCTCCTGTCCAGACATAAACTCATTTACAAATGCGAACACATTATTTCTATTATTACGCTCGTCGTAGCTACTCGAGGAAAATGTTGCAAAAAGGAAGGCATTTCCTGGAGCTCGAACCTGCAACCTTCACATCATCAGCCCGAAGGACCTGTGGTGCCTGCTGGCACACCAAACACGTTGCATGGAAAATACTAGAAAAATGGAGTTTGACAATGAAACTAGGGGAATTACAGGGTTCTGGTGTCTCATCATTGTTACACACACACACACACACACACACACACACACACACACACACACACACACACACACACACACACACACACACACACACTCTCTCTCTCCCTGAATACTTCCTCCTTGGCAGAAGTGCCTAAACATGTAGCGCGGTGCAGAACCATGCTAGACATTTTTAATAAAGCGCAGGATCATAAATCAGTCCTCCATAAATCCATTTCCAGCATTCTTTCTCCCCTTTCTTTGGAAGCATCTTCTGAAACCACTGACACGCTTCTGCTGCCAATTACTGGTCACGTGGCGGTGAGGGAGGAGGGGAACCGAGGGGCGGAGGGGCTCCTTCACATCAGGAGCTGGCAGTCATGAGGAAGCTGGCGTCACGCGCAGGGTTTGGATCCCTATTTCGGTCCGCAGGCCACGCCTCCCTCGGCGCCGTTACATTTATTTCTCCATCTGACACTTTCCTCCAAAGTGACTTGCTGCATAAAGACACTTGCACTAATTTACCCATGTATACAGCAGGGTAAGTACCTTGATCAAAGATACCGCATGGCAGTGCGGTTCAAACCTGGGTCCCTCAGGTTCAAAGGTGGTAGCTCTGAGCACTACGCCCCCTGCTGGTGATGTAACCTGCGCACCTTTCTGCGGAGCTGTGATCCATGATACGCGTCAGAAGAAAGAAATGGTAACCAGGCGCCGATCCCGGTGTTACTCTGTGACGCTGTTCACCCCGGGCCATCGATGCAGAGCGACGATGTAATAACTGACAATATTATTATATTCACAACTGGCATATGAAGTCATCCATCACTCATTTCCGAAGCTGTTGTCCTCATGTACCCGTGGGGTCCTCGCACCGCAGCCGTCAGACGTGCGGGAGCCTCCAATATGGGGTGAGACCTAATCGGGTCCCGTTACGCCCTCTGGCCTAATAGGAGCCAGGCTGCTGCCGGTGGCCTCGTCCTTCGGTGAACGAAACCTCACGGAGAACATCTGTCTCAGGATCACGGATGAGCCGATGAAGCCCTGACGGATGAAGGATCGTTCAGGAATGACACCCCCCCATGATGAAGGTGTTCAGGCGATAGGGCTTCACAGTACATGTTGAGTGCGTAGCCTTATGGGTATGAACTCTTATGCAGACACAGTAGACAGGGTAAGGTACACCCCGTACACTCATTTTACCTGCTTTCTTTTTGTTCTCCAAAGCAAGTTACAGTGTTAAGTTGCTTACACTGATTTACCCATTTATACAGGTGGGTAATTTGTATCACTTCGTGTAAACACCCTGTTTAAGGGCACCGCAGCAGGGGGTGGGATTCAAACCAGAGATGTAAGAGTCCAAAGGCAGCAACTCTAAGCACTACGCCACCTGCTGCATTTGCAGACACACCACAGACACATCCAGTAACATTGAAGTAGTAGCAAATATAAGGTGACAAAAGTCTGCAGAAAACGCAGTAAATACCATACTTTTACTCACAGGGCGTCTAAGTTATATGAGCGCACAAGTGTAACCGGAAACAGTAGAAAAAATATATTACTGTAAGATATATAAACAGATACCAGTGTAAAAGCTTAACTGTACTCTACTAACTGTACTCTACTAGTTCTGATTCTTAAAATTCCCGCAGGTGTGATTATCGATTATGACGTGTGCATCAGACGCTGATACACCCGTGTATGCAGCAGGGTAATTTTTACTCTATCAGTGCAGGGTAAGTGCTTTGCTCTCGTTGGTGCAGGGGCACCAACCACTACGCCACCTGCTGCTCATATTGAGTTATCGAATGATGACCCCCACCGGAAAGATCGTGATGCGTCCAGGTGTCCGACACGTGCGGGCAGAGTCTCGAGCGACGGACACGGCGGACCCTGCTGGCGGAACGCGGACTCGCGGAGGCAGCGCTGAAATGAGCCCCTTTTCCTCGTTACGCTCTCATTAGACACTCCACAGCCCCCTCCCCCGAGTGAAATTATGCAAATGACTTTCACCTGAGCTCCAGGGAGAGCATGCTGGGAATAAAGATAAAAGCGGCGCTGACATTAAACTGCTGCCACGGTGTGAAGTATGATTCTGCGTGGGCCTTTTTTTAGCCGATTTCCCTCCGCGGTGAAAAGTACAGTCGTTCAGCGCGGTACAAACATAACCTTGCAGGAGCCGCCGGCGTTCGCTGGAACGTGAAAAAGAGGCGCCCTTTGAAATCACAGCGCAATAAGACGGCGCCTCCAACTTGTTTGCAAGTGCAAAGTCACTTTCACGACTAAGTCACAATCAACAAAAGATTAATTGATAATAATGCAGCCGTCCCTTGATTTATGTATAGCTTTAGTTCTTTAGAGACGCTGGAAATTGATACAAATTATCCAATTGGTTATATATACAGCATGCTGTATATTTAATAAATATTTTATGAATATGTTACAGAAATATATATAACATTTAACTTCAAACTAAGAATAAAAATAATGATTGAAAATAAAAATGTAAAAATTAATGTTTTATTTAGAAGGGGGGTAGAGTGCTGTGACGGGTTTGTCCTGGTCCTGCTCTCTGGTGGGTCTGGGGTTCGAATCCCGATTGGGGTGCCTTGTGACGGACTGGCGTCCCGTCCTGGGTGCGTCCCCTCCCCCTCCGGCCTTACGCCCTGTGTTGCCGGGTTAGGTTCCGGCTCTCCGCGACCCCACTCGGGAGAAGTGGTTTTAGTCAGTGTGTGTGTGTGTGTGTATATACACATCATCTCCGTATTCGGCGCCAATTGTTGACTGATCTCATAAACTTCTGCGAGGTTTCTCATCACGCTGCTGACCACCGACACTCAGGAACAGCAGACGTGAGCTGTAGACACCGTGGAAGTGAGTTGAATTAAAGCGGCCCCACAGCTCAGCTGCTCTTTACTGCCATCTATCCGCTTGGAGGACAAACAGAGGTCATATCTGCCCCACAGCGGACAAATATTAGATACCGATAAGAGTAGGAAGCACAAAAAAAGAAAAATTTTAAATCTTTATATCCTTGTAACACAGCGGTCACTTTATATTCAGCAGCAGTTAAAGACACACCAGCAGCCTGTATCGAAACCTGCAGCTGAAACGATCGCCCGGCTCGTTTCATCGACGACCACCACCGCGTTCGCTTCGCCACGCAACTCGGACGCACGTGAACCGCACGGCGAAGGTGACCGCAGCCGACGTGCCGGAAGGCCGACCCCAGGGGCGGGGCCCTCTTACCTTGACCGCCGCTGTGGGCCACCCTGCGACAGGGACGCCGGTCAGAGCCATCTGGGGGTCTTCGTCCGCGCGCTCCTTCAGGACCGCCTGCCGTGGGGTCGCACGAGAGGACATGTCAGCGACTCTTATCGCTCCCGAATCAGATGCCCGTTTGCACGCGTGGGCCACGGAACCCAGGGAATGCTGGGTAATAATGACTTGAGACGGCTGCTCAGCGCATCTCGTCCGTAACTCTGGTTCTCGCACTTGTCCAGGTGTTACCTGTGCGGTTTCCTAGGCAACTGCGGGGCCTGTCGGTCACATGTCGAGGGCAAAGTGCATGTTAGTGAGCTTTTGTGTGTTCCCTTCTGTCACAATGTGAGGTTTTTACACAAAGCTGCTTACACTGATTTACTCTGGGAATTTTTTGCTGTCTCAGTTCAGGTTCGGGGGAAACTACAACAGGGGGTGGGATTTGAACACGGAGCCGACTAATAAAGTTCCTAAAACCAGGAGTGGGGGGAGCTGACGGGAGCAACGTTCACTGCGGTAACAGCTGGGGGGGGGGGGGGGGGGTCACAGTTATTATAACTATTATCACCATTATCACAGACATGACTATTACTGTTACTGATACTTGGTTTTAGGGTATTTTACAAATCTTCCCCTTTGTGCGTTGCCCGTTTACACAGCAGAGTAAATTTAAGTGGTGTGATTTCGGTGAAGTGCGACGCTCTAAAGGCCCCCCAGGTCCGCGCTCCGGATCGCGGCTCTACCTGCTCCCCCTCACATTGTCGGCGCGCCTTTCATTTTCCGTTCTGTGCGGCAAACGCCTGCAGTTTTCGAAGTAAAAATGAGAAAGGAGCGCTGTGCTCGCGAACAATGTGAGCTTTCCCACAAAAGGGGCTCTTTTGCTCCTTAATTCTGCTGAAGTCGGACGTAGCCCCAAAGCGCTCGCGGACGACGGCGCCGCGGGTCCCGGGTGCGGACCACGTACCATCGTTTGGGTACTGTGTCTGGGTACATCTGCTCCGCGCTCCATGTTTTACCTTCTGGGTGTACTGAGCGCCGGTGTGGTTCTGCATGAAGGATTTACACGAGCTCTTCACCTTACAAACACGTGGGACTGGGTGTCTGTTCACAACTCGATTTGTTCATAACTCGAAAGCCAGTTTTAAAAATGAGCCACAGTCAATGAAAACTCAATCATACAGATGTCCCTTGATTAATGTACTGGTTAGTTTCTGTAAAATTAAAAAAAATAAAACTTAAATTGAAAACTAAAATGAATTAATGAGTCATACCTATAATTAAGGTTAAATAAATATTAAATTAGATTTAATTTAAAACGGGTGAAAGTAAAAACCCGACAAACCCCACAAACTCTTGTTCAATACTAATTATGGACGGATTCATCCCATGAACACGAGCGCCGCTCCTCATCTCAATCACCAGCACTCAGGGAGCGCAGACACAGGCTGTAAACACTGTGGAAGTGGATTGAATGAAGGTGGCTCCGCACTCCCATTCTGCCGCGGGCGGTAATGCAGCTAAACCCTGGATGAGTTCCCTCCACCTGAGACAGACTTTAGAAGCTGAAAATAAATGAATAAAATGCTTGTATCTCTGAAGATTCACAACTTTGCTGCGTCACACCTAGGAGGGCTTGTAACACAAGGACCAGCGTAAAGCGACAGAAATGGTAAAAGCAGGTGAAACACGCGGTCGAGACCGCTCGCGGTGAAGGGGGCGCCGGCGCTCTGACCGTCATGTCCTCCAGCAGAGCCTGGGGATCCTCCGGGGCCATCGATGCGCGCCTCCCGCCGTCCGGGTACGACTCCAGCTTCTCCACCAGGGCCTTGAGCCCCTTGAGTTCGAACTCGGTGAGGTGCGTCCACCTGGCGGTGTGCTCGGAGCCCGGAGAGCCGCACGGGGTGTTGGCGAAGTCCACCAGGCGCTCTCCCGGCCCGTAGGGGGCGTCCTGTTTGAAGGCGCTGGTGGAGGCCGGGGGGAAGGGCTCCTCCCTGCCCTCGGGTCGCCCCCCGTAGCCCCCCCACGGACCCCCATCCATGTCCACTCTCGCTTCGCTGCAGATGCTCTCGCTGCTCAGCTGCCTCTCTGCATGGGAGACAGAACAGGCCAGAGCGCAGGGGTTCGAGTCGCCTCCCCGTGGAGGAAAACGGGATGCTATGACATCGCCGTGGCGATGTATTATACGGATGTATTCGCATGGATGACGTGACCAAAATTCTGCCAGAAAAATTAACATTTCATCTGTATGATAATTCAGAGAAATGTTTAGGTGTCTGGACACCTTTTTGTGCCCTGTTACATTTTGATACGTGACCACACCTGTGATACACTGTAACCTCTTGCCCCTCCCTTGAGGATGTGGACGCATTGGTAATTTGTCACTGTTCCCTTTTTACCCTGGTGTGGCCCCTGCTCACCAGTAATAAATATACTTAGCTGATGCTTCTCTCCAACAAGCTTAGATTTACCCATTTATACAGCTGGATCATTTTACCAGAGAAATTCAGGGTTGGTACCTTGCTCAACAGTAGTATCGCTAGAGCAGCGGGATTTGAACCTGTGACCTTTGGGTCTGAGGCAGTATAACCATTATAGGAGTTCCCATATACATCTATGTGTGAGATCAGAGGATGAAGAGAAGGGATTTTTTAATAGAGACAATAAAAAAGACGAAAGATCAGTCTGAGCGCAGATGATTGCCGAAGTCCCCCTCGTTCGACACGTTAACACGCGCGTTGTTCCCGACGATCCGACACGGTTCTCAGACGGCAAAGCTATGCTATTAATACTTTGTTCCCGGGATCGGGGAAACGCCTCTCTTGGCCTGCAGGTGCGCTGACCGATGAGAGATCATCCATTGTGTGGATGCGATGGGGAAACATGGGCAGGAGCGCGAGCGCAATGAGCGTGGAAAGGGTCTGGGTTCGATGGCAGGGGCCACGGTGGGGGTTGGGGTGGGGGGGATTTTGCCCATTGGAAAAGTCATCGTGGGATCGGTATTTCGCAGCGCGGTAGCAGCGGTCAGACACATCATTCAGCGCTCAGTGAAGAACTGGACCTTCTTCCCACTCATGAAATGAAAGAAGGACATGAAGGCGATGGGCGGAAACCTCGGCGTGGTTAATAAGTCTCGGAGAAAACCACGGTAACATTAGAGTAACTTTAGCCAGAGCTCACCAGTTACACATTTCCATTGTTAATATTTGCTTACCAATCAGCATCGACTCCCCGGGAGAGTCCTGGCGGCAGTGCGAGGGTGCGCTGAAGCTGGGGGGGGGCCCCTCTAAGACATAGCGGCACATGGCATAGTCGAAGGGGCCGCAGGACGCGGAGCGGACCTGAAAGAGAGCAGTCTAGGCCTCAGGTCATTCACGTACGGTCTTCTTCCAGTCCGCTCCGGGGGACTTGTAATCGAGCAGCAACACAGCTGGTGCAGAGCTTATGGGCGTGGTGCCCTGGTGCCCTGGGTTCGAACCCCACTGCTGCTGCAGTAGTGTCGGTCAAGGTATTTACCGTGGATTCAGAGAGTAAAAACAGGACAATTCATTCTCAGGAGGCATGAGAGCCACACAAGAAGTTCAGGGTCAGCAGGTGGTGTAGTGGTTTAATGTGCTGGCTTGCAGATGAAGGACCTGGGTTCAAATTCCATTTGCTCAAGGACCTTCCACTGATCCAGTACAGTGAAAATTGCGCACATCTCACAGTTACACAACTCTCCAGTTTACACAGCGGGGTAATTTTTTACCGTGTTCACTCAGGGTAAATGCCTAGATCAGTGGTTCTACAGCAGGAGATGGGATTCGAACCCCAGTCTTTCGGACACAAGGCGAGAGAACAAACCACCACACCACACCACACCACACCACCCCCTGGCTCTAAGAAGAATCATTAGGTTTGGCTGGGAACGTCGCCCCTTTCTCGCGCTGGCGCTGGGCTCCCGTTTCCTCTCGCATCCCTGTTTTGTTCTTGGCGCCGTCGCCGGCGGTAAAAATAGACGGCCCATCGTGGCTGTTCTCCTGGGCAGAGCCAGGGGACGGCATTCTGGGAATTTATGGCCCGCTTCGGGGGGAGGGGGACTGAGTTCGGTGTCTTCGGATGTTTCTCAGGAGAACCACAATGCTCTCTGACGCCCGATTCGTACCACGGCGCCCACTCAACCACCCCCCCCCCCCGACCCCTTTCATAACGCCGAGAATGGACTGAGCTCCAGGTAAATCCAATTTTTCTTAGTCACTCCAGCGAAAGCCAAATATACTTCACAACGCAGAGGTGGTTAGGCACGACACGCAGTTCGGTTCATTCCAGTCGCACGCTTTTGGTCCTCAGCATTTACAGATGAATTGGAATCAAAGGTCTGTTCGTAACTTGATTTGTTTGTAAGTCCGACCACTACGTTGCAACTGGCAAAATCTTCAAAATACAGATGCCCCTCCATTTATTAAGAGACTAAATTATGTAACAGACTTCGATAAAGACCTAATGAATTAAAAATTAGAATGAAAAACTTTTATTTGTACTACTACTGCAGGACTTATATTTTATTGTCTTTTAATAACTTCAAACAGCATGTGCCGCCTTCATCAGCGTCTGCCCACTTTCTTTTTGTTTTATTATCTCTACAATCAATAAAATATTATCTGCACAATCAATAACAGAGACGGGCCCTGATTTATTTGCCGTGAAGCTTCTGTAAAAGTCTTGGATACAGCGATAAGTAATAAATACTTTGTCAGACTTTTTTTACTTTAACATTTGTGATAACTCTAAGCTGCATTAAAAATAAAATTATTTTTAAATTAATGTTTAGAAACAAAAAAAATTCCAGAAACCCCTCCTGTAGATCGATTGATCACAAAACTTGCAACATTTCTCGTCTTTTTTATTGATCGCCAGCACCGAGGAGCCAGGAAGGGGGCTGAACTGAGGCCTTTCCGCATCCCTGCTCTCTTGGGCCTTTGGGCTCTTTAGTGCCACCTAGAGGCTGGTGCAAAAATGCAGGTTGTGTTTCCATTTCTTGGAAATAGACAAGAGGAGAGACAACGAAAAGAAATAAATTCACAGGTAAGGAAAGGTTTTTGTGTCTTTGAAAATTTGTAACTCAGATGTTTGTAACAAGAGGACCCAGTGCACTCTGGAACACCAGCACAGTCATAGCAGCAGAACAGTCATCTGTGGGGTATCTCTGGGGTGTCTCTGCGGTATCTCCACAGTATCCCTAGGGTATCCCTGCAGTATCTCTGGGGTATCTCTGCAGTATCCCTGGGGTATCTCTGGCGTATCTCTGGGGTATCTCTGCAGTATCTCTGGGGTGTCTCTGCGGTATCTCCACAGTATCCCTAGGGTATCCCTGCAGTATCTCTGGGGTATCTCTGCAGTATCTCTGGGGTATCTCTGCAGTATCTCTGGGGTGTCTCTGCGGTATCTCTGGGGTGTCTCTGCGGTATCTCCACAGTATCCCTAGGGTATTCCTGCAGTATCTCTGCAGTATCCCTGGGGTATCTCTGGGGTATCTCTGCGGTATCTCTGCGGTATCCCTCTGACCAGCCCCTAATCATATCACTTTAATATTTAAATTGCCTTCTTGGCACAACAAATTGTATACACTTGTATTGCGAAAGAACTGGTTCAACAGTTTCATGAACGGTATTTCGTAACAAATATTAATTAAGCGAATAAAAAACCATTAAACTCAAGGAGATAATAGGCAATAATAATACATTGTGTATCGCTGACAAGTGACGGCAGAAACTATGGCCATTATTACTTGTTAAAGTACTTCACTTCTTTCTAATCAGGCCTCGAGCGAATTATTTCGGAATTCGTTTGAAGGCGAAGCAACGGGAAAAGCAAACAAGTCGCTGAAGGGATTCATAACATTTTCTGAGCAATTTTAATGCGCAGATGCTGTTCTTTCATAACGGAAAATTAGCAGTAAATGATTCATTGCTCAACCCGGCGACCCCGAAATCTGCTCACGCCGAGGCGTCGGGAAGAACGAGGAAAAGTCCGGAACAAACGTGGCGAGCGGCGGTAAACAGCGGTGCGCACACACCGTTACACCTGTCCGTACACACCTGCCTCACACACACACACACACACACACACACACAGAGCGGAGTTCAAAGCGCACCGTAAAGGACGCAACGTTCGGTTATCGTCGGGTTTGACACAACTAAACACACAAACACACGCAACCATAGTTTGTGCTCCCGTCACACGCCTTACTATATTATACTCTAGAACACACACAAGCATGCAGACGCATCACCTCGAGGAAAACACGCGCACTAAGGAACGCACACGTTAACGTGCCAGCAGGCTCACGCGGATAGAAGCGAGGCGTGGCATCGCTTTGGGGGAAACACACACACACACACACACACACTTACAGACTGGCCTTTGGCTTCACTCCTTCAGATAGGCTCTTGGTCTCATGCTGGGAGCACTAGAGAGGACGTGTCAGTGGCAGAGAGCCGACCTCATCCTGTGTGTGTGTGCGCGCGCGTGCCATGTGTACCCGGCTTGCCACTCTCCCCGCGCCACCACCATTAGCATGCACATCCAGATCCTCAATATTACAAAAATGCAAATGATCGTTTTCTCTCCCCTCTCTCTCCTTCTCCCTCTCCCTCTTTCCCCCCTCTCTCTCTCTTCCTCTTTCTCCCTCCCTCTCTCCCCTCTTTCCCTCTCCCTCTCTCTCTCTCCCTCTCTTTCCTGCTCACTCTCCCATCTTTCCCTCTCCCTCTCTCCCTCCCTCTCTCTCCCCCTCTCTCTCTCCCTCTCCCTCCCTCACTCACCTCTCTCTCCCTCTCCCTCTTGCTTGCTCTCCCTCCCTTTCTCCCCTCGCTCGCCCTCTCTCTCCCTCCCTCTCTCTCTCCTGCTCTCCCCTCTCTCTCCCTCTCCCTCTCTCTCTCTCTCTCTCCCCTCTCTCTCCTTCCCTCTCTCTCCTCTTTCTCCCTCTCCCTCTCCCTCTCTGTGTAATAACGTCCAAATTAGAGCAGCTAAAGGCTTCCCAGTTTCTCGCTCCACTCCTGGACAATAACGGAGCGAAGCGGAATGCCGTAAACAGATCTTTATTAGCACCTTAGTAACGACACCAAACATTGTAACCCCTGTAATGAAGCACAGAGTCCACGCTCGCCGAGCACCTCGGGGCACCAGGCGGCCGCACAGACGCACGGACACACACACACACACACAGTGCAGGCCTTCACACACCCTGTACACTCGCAACATATTTCAGTCGCCTTTTGGATGAAAGTGTCAGCTCGGCAGATAAATGAATTATTTAATCCCCGGACTCGATTCGAACCCGACCGCCTCGGCGCTACGCTTTCCGAACATCACCGCCGGTTACCCAGAATCCTCGGCCTGCGAAAAGGGCCGTGCGTTTCTGCAGATGACACGAGCAGTTCGGGGCTCTGCAGAGCGAGCGCATCGTCCCAGGACCGTTCGCTCGGCGATTTCAGGCAAAAATGGGCAGCAAATGGAGGATGGAGGCGAGATCTAGACATCGAGGGTTTGGGCGTCCGGAGAGATGCGTTTTGGGTAGAACTTCGGTTTTGAACAAGAGCTCTCCGGGGCGTCGATGCGTCACGCGGAAAAAGCCGCACGGAGCCCGTTTCTCCGTCGAAACTCAGCCGTTCATTTTGTCCACCGTAGAGGACATTGGTTTTTCGGCGACACCTCCCCGACGTTACGCACCGCGGCGCCGAGTCCGAACGCACCCGGCAGAGGACATTCTCTGCTTTTAAATGATACCACATGTTTGGGGGTGGGGCCTGGAAAACCTCCTCGAAATACATCCAAAAACATTTTTTGCTGGATTTAATTGAGTTACGCACGATGAGAGTCACACCGAACGGCTACGCGCTGCAGGAATTTCACATAAAAGTTACACAGCGAGCGCCGCGGATACACGCTGTCCGCCCTCCTCCCGTGACTCACCGTTCATTTCTGTCCGCTCTGGAGGACGTATGTTTTTCGGCGTATCTCCAAAACTGCACACCTTACAGGGGCTTGGACGGCTTACTACAAATACGGAGATGATAGACTGCAGCTAAGGGTTCCACACGATGAGGGTCACGCCAAGGGTTGGTGTGTGCGGACCAAAAAGGTGAAGGTGTCCTCCCGCAGACGTGTTCGGACTGACCTCTGAAGGTCTGGAGATGTGGGGCACCGGACCATCTCGCACCGGAGACGCTGGAGACCTACTGGCCTTTCGCTGCTCGCTCACAGCTGCTGATGCTTGGAGGCCAAATAGAGGCATGACTCACACACACACACACATTCACACATAATGTAATATTATGAAATATATAATACATCTCAGAATATTATCATTATTATTATTACTAGCAAGTCGCAACTTCTGCATCACAATAAAGGTAAAACTGAATGTTCTCCATAGATGTTTTACACGACGATTGTCCATCACGGACGCCCAGGACTCCAGCCGCCCTCTCTGATCTATTCCGAGCCTCATCCGTCACACCTCCGCCCTCATAATCTGCCGAACCCGAGTCACTGGGAATGTCCCCCCCGCAGGGGGCGCCACGACACCGTGTCATATGCATCTTGACCAAGGTTGCTATAGCAGGAGGGGGTTTCGAACCCGAGACCATGTGTTCAGCACTCAGTGTCACTGGATCCTGGGATTATGGTTAGGGTTAGGTGTTAATTCTGAGCAAATGGGGATCTTTTGGGCGGAGCTTACCTGAGGGTGGAAGGGGGCGTGGCCCTGATTCAGTCCCACCCCCTGGCAGTCTTCCGCGAGGTCCCCCGGGGAGACATAGCTCCGGCTGGACGACAGACCCCACGTCCTGCTGCTGGGAGAGGCCCCGCGGTGGAGACCACGGTCCAGGACCCCTGAGGGAGAAGGGCGACCATCCGCAGCATCAACAGCGCATCGCAACCCCGCAGCGGCCAACGAGGGACAGTACTGTGATTTTACCGCGCTGCGCCTGTCCGGCCTCAAGAACAGTGACCATTCTGTGGTGTGTGTGTGCGTGTGTGCGTGTGTGCGTGTGTCTGTGAGCACTGTCTGTCTGGACGACCGCCCCCAGCAAACAGACTTTTCACATCAAGTTAAAGCGACTAAGAGACGTTCGCGCTCAGAACGGATGGGTCCCACGATCCTTTGTGCGTCGCGACAGCTCCCGATGCTGCCGGGTCCCGGCACAGTGACGCCCGGCTGTGACGCCGTAACGGGTTCGAGCCCGGCTTCTTCGAGCGGAAAACTAGAAGTGCTGACTGCTCATAAAGAAAAGAGCGACGATGTCCGGTGACTGACGGCACAAAGGAGTGTGTTTAACGTTGCCGTCGTGAGCCAGCGGGTGGCGTACCGGTTAGGGCTTGTCTTACATCCAATGGACGTGGGTTTGGATCCCTTCTACTGCGGTAATACTGATTCTGATTACAAGGCAAAGGGTCTAACTTCTGCACCACCTGCTGTGCTCTAGACTAAGACTGTAATTCATCTTGGACAAAGGGGTGTGATTAATAATAGTAATAATAATAATAATAAGAATAATAATCATCTTCGGCTCGCTGCCATTGGGTCCCGCTGGTCTCATGTGTCTCCGGGCCGGGACTCTGGTTCTGCTTCCATTAGTGGAACATTTCGTCAGCTATTTAGCGGGGCCGTCACGGAAACTGCCAGAATGATGCCCCCCCCCCCACGTCGCCCATTCCTGGACCGCCGAACGCCATGAGACACCTCTTTAAAATTCCTCTTGGGAAATTCCACGTGAGAATTGTTGGTCCCGCTAACAGCGGAGGGTTGAAAGGCTCTCGGGGAACCTCAGCCGATCATTCACGTGCTCTCTTGGTTGTTAGCGTGTGCTGGCGCCGGCAGGCCGTTAGTTCGGAACCCACAGGACACGGGTGTGGAGACTCTCCAAATCCAGTCCCCTTGGACACCGGTAGCAATTAGCTTTAGCCTCTGCAGCCGTGAAAATGAGTGACAGCTGTCACCGAAACCACTGCTCCCTTGCTGTCACTTTAAGGAATATTCCAGAATTCAGGAATACTACAGTATGAAACAAGATCAGCGAATGCTTGGCCTCCTTCGTTTTGCTTAGTACGTGTCACAGGAAGTAAAACAAACAATGGCCGCTGGGAAACTCATCCTTCTATCTGAGCACTTTCACGAATTTCTTGGCCGCTGCAGGGTCGCGGTGGTCCAGAGCCTATCCTGGAAATGTAGGGTGTGAAACAGAGTATATCCTGGACAGGTCAGCAGTCCATCAGAGAGCAGCCCCACACACACAGACACACGCATGCAAAGGGCAGTTTAGAGTCGTCAGTTTCCCCCAAAACACAAGTCTTTGGTCTGTGGGAGGAAACCAGAACACCTAGTGGAAACCCACACGAGTACAGGGAGGACATGCAAACTCCACACCGACTGAGCTGGATTCGAACCCACAGCCCAGAAGCGTTGCAGCACCAGCAGTAAAACTCCTGCGAGTGGAGCTGCTGTCACTGTTGTCATGGTGACGGGGTCGTCCTTTCTAAGCAAGACAGATCTGACAGCAGCACCCGGACGAGGCCTGTTGGTTGGCGAGGGGTTCGAGGGCCCGGCAGCGCCATCGGATCCCTGTCCGGCGAGCGAAGGGACGACGCCGAAGGAGGAGACTCACCTTCTTCCTGCGCCGACGTGATGCCGGGGTCCTTCTTCTCAGAAGCGCCGTGGACGTCAGCGCGGCTTCCCCACGCGGTCAGCAGACAGAGTCGCCCAGAGCTGCAGGAGAGCGAGGGTTCGAGCTGTGGGTTCACGCCTCCTGCTCCCAAACAAAGAGCCCATCGTCATGTTGCACAACGGCATGTCGCAATGTGGAGCTTAAAAAAGGCTCTGTGTGATTTTCTGCAATTTCTGCACCCAATTTAGTCGTTTCCATGGACAGTATTAGACCGGACTTCTGCACAAACCTCACCAACCCCCCCGCCCCCACCCCCGAAATGTGCCTGGAACCAGAGACCCGCTCCTCACTTCTCCAGTTCACATCCACTCCAGCTCAGGGCCAGAAGGGTGGCAGGGGGCGCAGCGGTTATGGTACTAATGCCCTCCTATACTCGAACCGTTGGCTAAGGTGTTCACCCTGAACTGGTACAGTAAAATTAACCCTGCTGTGTGAATGGCTAAATCACTGTAAGCAATTTAATGTTGTAAGTCGCTTTGGAGAAAAGTTTAAAAAAATAATAACAATTAAACAATCAGATATTATGTGACTTTTAATGTCAGGTTTGTACAGAAAGCTACTTACACTGATTCACCAATTTGCATGGCAGGGTAATTTTTACTGTATCACTTCAGAAGTACCTTGATCAAAAGAGTGGGATTTGAACCCAAGACCTTCAAATTGCCTTTATTTGTTCACTTGGTAAGGGGGTGCGGTGGCACAGTGGGTTTGGGTTTGAGTCCTGCTTGGGTTGCCTCGCGGCAGACTGGAGTCCCGTCCGAGGTGTGTGTCCCCCGCACCCTGTGTCGCCGGGTTCGACTCCGACTCGCTGCAACCCCACTAGTGACAAGTAGCTTCAGGCTGTGCGTGTGTTTATTTGGGGCTTTTCTCCAAAGCAGCTTTCAGTGATTTACGCATGTTGTACAGCAGGGTCATTTTTACCATGTCAGTTCAATGCGGTTTGGAGTTCTACAGCAGAAGGTTCTACTTGAACCACAGCTGGCAGCTCCAACCACAGCGCCCCCTTCTGGCACCTGTCTCAGTCGCAGTGTATGCAGCAAAAACACGTTGAGGTTGCGCAGCAGCTCGGGTTCGAAAAGCGCCGTCATCGCTGGAGCGGCGGGTCCGAAACAAGGACCACGCACAGCAGGTCACGAGGCGCATGACCGCTGGGGAAGAGCACACCGCGGTAAACAAAATGTACAGCAGTAGCTGGAAGCGGAAAGTGGACCAGACTGCAAAGAGCAGGACGGCGCAGGGGACACTGGACCGCACTGAAAGAACGTCTTTGGAGCACGAAACGGTCCTGTGATGCTGAAGGAAAGGGAGGGAACGGTTGCGGTCTTTGCCCTGCATCCCCTTTGCTGCCCGGGGCACAAAGATCGGGACTTGATCAAAGACCCAATGGCGCTAAAGCAAGTTACGCACCGGCTCAGTCCCAGCCCATCTGAGACTCCATTACGACCAGGTGCCGTCCAGCACAGACTGGTAAGACCGTAGTATGACCAGGTACAACCAGCATGAGTGCTGTAAGAACACAGTGAAAACCGGTACCTCTAACACACCAAGACCTGTAAGTGAAACAGGGTACCATCAACAAAGTGAGATCTGTAAGACCGCAGTAAAACAGTGTACGACCACCGAAACAAGTTCTGTAAGACCGCGGCACGCCCAGATTGCTTCAGGTTTTGCGCAACAGAAAGTTTTGGACCAACACCCTCCTCGTCTGTAAGGATTCGGTGGAAAAGCTTCGACCCGAGAGACAGAAATGAACCGTAAAACCGGCATCGTTCCACTGAAGACCGAACCGCTCCGTTCAAACTGGGTTTTGACCTTGTTTTACAGGAAGGTCATACGGGGTCATGAGGACACCGTAACAGGGACTTGTTACACTGTTCATTGAGGTATTACTTCTGAAGTTCAGGTGTTTCATTTACTGCTGACTGGAACTCAACCATCTCGGAAACCACCATCGACCGCAACACGAACTTATTTACATGATGCGTTTCTCTATGTAAACAGCAGGGTAATTTTTACTCCATGGATTCAGAATAAGTACCTCGATCAACAGTGTGACCGTGGGAGGTGGGATTCGAACCCAGGTTTTCTAAGGCCCCAGGTTGCGGTTAGAACCACTACACCACCTGCTGGTTTGACTAAGCGCCCTATGAGGGATACTTTGAAAGGCCAAGACCAGCACTTCCGGTGCCCCGGGTTCGAACGTAGTTTCACTCCAGACTTTTCTCAGCTGAATGGAACCCGAAGCCGGTCGTTGCCCCACCTACCCACAAACCCCTTGACCACGGGGACCGCGTTCCAATCATGGTTCCCACCGACCGGGAGCCGAGTTGGTCCAGTGTGTCCTCCTCACCACAGGAAGGGGCAGGGTGGCGCAGCGGGTGTGGGGGGGGGGGGGGGGCTTCAGGGTGGGGGTGGGGGTGCAGTGGGGTCCGAACTGGTGAAGAGGTTGGACCGAGTCATGACCTTGATGTGGGATGATGGAAAAGAGGTGTGCGGCTGGCAGCACATGCACACACACGCACACACACGCGCACACACACAGGGCCCTGCCAATCAACCATGCGCTGAGTAAACAGAAGTAAACAGGAAGACGACACCGCCGCCCCCACCCCCACACCCCCACACCCCTACGCCCCAGCTGGAGCCGACCCGTGGACATGGCGACGCACCAGGGCAGAACAGCAGAGCTCCCCCCCCCCACCACCCGCCCACCCCACCGTGGCCCCCAGCTGCCGAGCGAAGGACACCCACCTGATGGCCCCTCCTCCTGCGTCCAGGGGCCCCGGAGCCTCGGCCCATGTCCCCGGTGCCGGGCGAGAGAGAGAGAGAGAGAGAGCGATAGACCTTGTGTGTGTGTGTGTCCACCGTCCTCCGCCGTTCCACAGAGCTTCATTGAGGGAAGGAGAGACAGAAGGAGGGAGGGAGCAAGCGAGCGAGCTCGAGAGAGAGAGAGAGAGAGAGAGAGAGAGAGAGAGGGAGCGAGCGAGCGAGCGAGCGAGCGAGGGAGGGAGGGAGAGTGAGAGGGAGCGGTCAAGGGGCTCCGATGTACAGTGTGCTGTCTCATTCTGGCTTCCGATTGGCTGAGCAGAACCCCCCCCTCCAAGCAGCTGCGGCAGCCAGTGAAGCAGCGAGTTCCAGCATGGAGGAGCTGGCTGCCTAGCAACCGTGAGGGTGGGGGGTGGGGGGCATCTGTAAGGGCCAGGCGGTAGCGATTCCGCACTGCTGTTGCCAGCGCTGCATGGAGCAGGGAATGCTGGGAGGAGTGGCGCCTGTTCCTGAACTAGGGACCTCGCGGTTGGACCGCGGTCCAGCAGGGCACCGCGGCGAACGGAGACGGGACACCCCCCAGCGCGGTGCAAAAACTCACCCCTGCACCAGCCGATGGAAGGAGTTATTTTTAAAGGTCCAGAAATAGCCATTGTGTGTGTCACATGATCTGTCAGCGCGCGCACACACACACACGCACGCACGCACACACACACACACACACACACACACACACACACCTGGTACAGTGACTGAACATACAGCTTGACCGAAAGACCCTCATAAACGGCAGACAGGTAATGAACACTCTTAAAAAACACACTGCCTAAAAACAGGTGGAAGGGAAAAAATTTTTACACTATCTATTACCGTGGTTATAGAGTGGTAAGAAAAGACAGATATAAAGAGCTTCCACACATGGTGGCGTAGTGGTTAGAGCCTGAACCGATACAGTAAAAATGACCTTGCGTACACATGGGTAAATCGGTGTAAGTGGCTGAATATGATGACCCGACACCGTGAATGTCCCTGGAGAAAAGTGTCACAGGTAAACGAATAAATATTAATAATCGACCAATCAGGGCGCAGAGGGCCGTACCTGGCAGCAACGGTTGAAGATGTGGTTGAGTTGCGGTTCATGAAGGTCACGGTCGCAGCACAGCGCTCCGTTGGGGGTCGTGACCCTTGGCCCGCTCGCCGCCCCACACCCCCAGCCTGTGTGCCCCCCCCACCACCACCACCACCACCACCACCACCACCACAGACCGCACTTCTCCTTCACGCAATTATGCTGACAAGACAAAAATAGTTCTCGTTTTTTATTTTCGTTGTCTGGATTTGCTTTTCAAATCGGAATCTAATTTTAATCTCCGAGTCTCATTAGCGGACGAGCGAAACGAGTTTCAGCAGCACGTCTTCCCACTTTCACGCGGACTTATTTCGCATCACCCGAACTCTGCTTGTACGAAATTTTGGGAAAAGTCCTCCCTCACTGCTGACACTGAGCGTCCAGCGATTTTACACGGTGGTGACGATCGTGAGACACATACATATTCATATACATATACATAACAGTATATATGCACATACATACTGTGTATATATACTTGTTAACTACAGCTGGGGGGCACAGCAGTTACAGCTGCTGCCTTCCACTCGAAGAGCCAAGGTTCAAATCCCACCTCCAGCTCTAGTACCCTTGATCAAGGTACTTATCTCACCAAACAGGTAAGATGGTTGTGAGCTCAACACTGCAACCGCTTTGGAGAAAATGGTCATAAATACCTGAAAGTGTCATTTCGTCGAGCTTCTTGTTCGGCATAAGTCACGGTGTAAGCTTTGTACACTGATTTACCCATTTACACAGATGGGTATTTTTTTCTGTATCAGTTCAGGGTTCGGTAACTCAGTCACCTTCATCAAAGGTACCACAGAAGGAAGGGATCGGAACCCTCATTCCGTGTCCTGGATAGTGGCGACTCTAACCGCTATGCCACCTGCTGTCCTTTTTAAGGAAGACTCCAGTCTTACACGTCTCTCACCCCGTTCACTCCATTGGGGGGGGGCTGCTAGTACACTGCTCTTTCAGCACACTACCATGGGTGTCCCGGGCACAGTTACAGGTAGGCATAAAAGGAGGTAATTTTATATGAGGTAAAGTGCATGTGAAAAAAGTAGAACGGAGGTGAAAAGAAAAGGTCGAAAACCTGGGTAAAACCAGACAAGGAAAACCACAGTAAAACACACGTAAACACCCTTATACCCAAAATGAATTTGCGCAAGAAAAACTATCCATAAAGTGGGGGTCCGGATAACAAAGAAGAAATTCCCATTATTCCTATAGGAAACACGTTAATGCGTTCCTGCACCGACACATGTTCGCGTATCAACTGTTACTGCGCTGTAAATGTAACTAAATACATGTAAATGTCATAATCTCTACAAAAATGGGCCTTTGAAGCAAACCAGTCGACGGTGGGCAGTTTGCCCGTGTCCGCGGTGTGATGCGACCTGTTCGGTGCGTCACTTAATATAGTTAGTGCGCTCCCAGCATGCTCAGCGTGACCACACACCTGTTTGCGCGCCCGCCTGAGCAGGCGGCTCGGTCGGTTACCGTGGTGACAGACGTGTTTACCTCGGATTTGGCGCAACTGTGGACTGAAAAAAAAAGGACGATCGAGGACGGAGTCCTGATACCGGGGCAGGTGGTACAAATTCCTCAAGTCCAGATAAGTGACAGTCCATATAGTGGCTTTCTATGAAGCAGGGGGTGGATGCGAACATAGTAACACAGTAAAATACCACAACACATGTACACACCCTACAGGCCTGTCCCATATAAAACTTCTCAAAGCTGGAAGCGGACGCTGCGTGCATGGGACACGGGACCCGTCCCTGACGTCCAGAACATCTATGTGAAAATGCGCCATAAAGAGACACGCAAGTGGGCGAAATTAATAATATTTTCCTCTTTTCGATGCGATGCGATGCGATGCGATGAAGACTCCGAGACATGATCGTGCGGCGCTCGGGGATCCGCGGGATCGGGCCTGCAGTGTCTCTGTGCCGCCAGCATCAACATCGCCCCGCGGCGCCGCGTCTGGCCTGAAGCGCGGCTGGTGCGCGTGTCGAGCAGGACATGTGTGAAAAGCCTGTTACGAACACACAGATTCAAGGCTACGGGTGAATTTAAAGTTAAGAACAGATGCTGGAATTCTGGAAGTTTCGTGAAGCTCCTCCCCCACGCTCAGTGACTTCGTGTTCCTCTCACAAAAGAAAATGATTTGGACAATTTTGTTAGTGACCTCTTTCCTTCTAACACACCAAATTTCCACAAATGATCAAGAAATTGTCACTATAATTTTTTCGGCGTCTCCTACGCCAGGAAACCTGTGTTCTTCAGGCTCTCCAAGGGCCTCGACCCCCCCCCGCCAAATACTCAGGTATTTTAGCCAAAAGGAAAGGACGATTTTTATTTCATTGGGAAGTAGAACAATTTCATACTGGATGTCCTGGGTGTCATATGGAGCATAAACTATATACCCTGGAATGTAACCTGTAATTATATAATATATACCATATACCCGCTGGGAAAATAACGTCTAATTATATAATACTTTATATACCCTGGAATATAATCTATAATAATATGGACTGACATATTCAGAAGTTCGGGATCATTTACATTTATTCATTTAGCAGAAATAGGTATCATTTAGAAATATCCGTATAAAATGTAGCGGCACTGATCGCAATTCCAACGATTTCAAGAAGGAGAAGAACAACGTGACCGCAAACGTCTCAGTTCCGCGCAGCGAGTCGAGAGCAGTTCAGCCCGGCGGTCTCGCACAGCATTGTGGGTAATGGGCTTAGCAGCCGCCCCCCTCCCTCCACACGCACTCCGCTCTCTGCCGGATCCAGAGCCGCCCCGAACTCCCAGGACCGGGCTGGGACCGCAGCGGGTCGCCGAGGCTGTGAGACAGAGCGGGCGCGAGTGCAGTGCGGGGTCCGGGGTTCGAGGTCCGAGGCACGAGGCACCATGAGCGTGAACGAGCACTCCCTGCAGGCGCTCTCCTGGAGGAAGCTCTACCTGAGCCGCGCCAAGCTGAAGGCGTCGAGCCGCACGTCGGCGCTGCTCTCCGGCTTCGCCATGGTGCGTGTCCCCGTGGCGGATCCCGGACCCGGGGCTAGGGCCGGGGCCGGGCTTCTCTAGCTCGCTCTCTCTCTCTCTCTCTCTCTCTCTCTCTCTCTCTCTGTCACTTTTGCCTTTTTTTTCCCCACTTCGCTCTGCGACGTTCGGCTCCGCGCGGCGCGGCCGCCCCGGCGCGCGCCACAAGTGTAACGAGCGAATCGAGTTTCGCGGCAACTTTGTGTCCGCGGCGCAGTAAACAAACAAACAAACAGCTGCGGCGGGAGCTGTCACTGAACGAACACACAGACACACACACGGTGTGGTCGCGCTCCCTCGCTGAGTTTGAAGGTCCGCTGCCGGAACGCGCGCACACGACGCTCCGGCCGCGCTGTGAACGGACGCGCTGGTCCCGATCCGACGCGCAGCGGACCGCAGATCCCCCCCAGGGGGCACGAGCGCAGGAGCCCCCGGCTATTTCTGGAGCTAAAAACCCCTCGTGTCCGGCCGATAGTGACCTGGCAGCGGTGACCGCAGCACTTGCTGTAATTGTGAATGGAGTCGTTTGTGTGACACCGAATACTGAGTAATAAGTAACTAACAGTGAATACAATGAATAACTGATTATGTAGCAGTGAGTGTTAGTGACTACAGTAGTGGCTCTGGTTCTTCACCCAGTAATGACTCTCATAGTGACGCCGTTCGTTAGTGCAGTAGTGGCTGCAAGGAAGGGCGACTCTTCAATGGTGAATGAATATAGTTACTTTAGCAGTGAACGCTGTATTGTATCTGCTGTATTCCGTCGACTGAGCAGCACTTCTGAAAGCGAATACGCTGTAACGGTGGCGGTGAATGCAGTTACGACTAACAATATAATAGTGACGATTACTAAACGCATAAGCGACGTGCAATTGTCACTATAATAGTTAATACACCAGGGGGGCACAGTGGCACAGTGGGTTAGACCGGGTCCTGCTCTCCGGTGGGCCTGGGGTTCGAGTCCCGCTTGGGGTGCCTTGCGACGGACTGGCGTCCCGTCCCGGGTGCGTCCCCTCCCCCTCCAGCCCCGCACCCTGTGTTGCCGGGTTAGGTTCCGGCTCCCCGCGACCCCGTATGGGACAAGTGGTTTCAGATATGTGTGTGTAGTTAATACAATAGTGACACTAATAGTGACAGTGATTATTTGCATGTTCAGTAGTGACCGCACTGATGAATGCAGCTGGAACAAAAATGCAACACACACACACACACACTGGCTGAAGCCGCTCATCCCATATGGGGTCGCGTGGAGCCAGAGCCTCACCTGGCAACACAGGGCGTAAGGCCGGAGGGGGAGGGGACGCACCCAGGATGCGACGCCAGTCCGTCAGAAGGCGCCTCGAGCAGGACTCGAACCCCAGACCCACTAGAGAGCGGGACCTGGCCAAACCCAGTGCGCCACCGTGCCCCCCTTCCTAATAGTGACTAATTTTAACTAAAATACTGAGTGCTCCTATAACATTGACGGTAATAGTGACAGGTAGAGTGAGTTATTGGGTGTAATATTGAGTGCAGTGGCGTACAGTGAAATCTGTGTGTTTGTTATGTGCCAGTAGGTGTTTGCTTCACTTTCCTGTTTGAGCGCTGATCGCACTGACCGAACATCTCCGTTCCCCTCCTGCTGCGGTGATACTCATTTTTCAGTTGTGAAAGATGAATTCCCACGTGAGGGTCAAGTATCTCCTTTTTCGGTAACCCCGTCCAGCGGCCCCCGCCACGTTTCCACGTGCTCCTCAACAGTTGTTTAGAGGCATTCTGGGAGAATGACTCGCGTTAACACCGCATGCCTGGTTTTGACACGCCCCACTGGCTACATGAGCGCACGCAGGTCCGCGCTGCGGCGACGCCTGTAGGTTAAAGCCGAGCACGGACCGCGTTGGCAGCGAACGCGTTTTTTCACGCACCGCCGGTTGGACCGGAATATGCGCCAGCGCACCATGGTAACTCCTCTCCTGCAGATTAAATATGAGAAATAGACCAAATGAGTGTGGAAATGGCATCTCGGCTCACGGAGGCACGGGGATCAGCGGGTAGCTCTGGTACCGCAGGACTCCGGGGCTGTTGATTTGGGCATGGGTTCGAATCTGTGCGGACTTTGTGTTCGCTGTTTTGTTCCCACGGTTCACAGACGTGTTCAAGAAAGCGATGGTAAACCACTTCCGTACCCTTGCTTACCATGGAGACCATGCGGCCGGCCGCCCTGACTCACCTTAGCCAACCCCCCACCAGCTAACCAGCGGATGATCCTTCGATCGTGTTTTTTCTACTCGTATTAAACATCGACGGCCTAACGATTAAACTTTAACGGTTGAATTATGTACAAAGTGTCAAACCTTCTGCATCTGCTCCGTTAAAGACGTGAAGCGTCAGAAATTCCCTGGTGCGGAAAGACGACTCGACGCCGCAGGAGAACTTCCACGCGCCCCGCTGAACTCGTCCGGCTCTCGTGGGCCGCGTGTCATATTCGAGGCGACGCGCGGTGTGTTACGCGGGACCGAAACGGCGCGCGTGAGCTGCGACGCCTTCGGCTCCGGGTGACGCTCGGCGCATCGAGGCCGTGAATAGCGCGCTGCTCTGTTCTCCAGGTGGCCATGGTGGAGGTCCAGCTGGAGGCCGACCACAACTACCCCCCGGGGCTGCTGATCGCCTTCAGCGCGTGCACCACGGTGCTGGTGGCCGTGCATCTCTTCGCCCTCATGATCAGCACCTGCATCCTGCCCAACATCGAAGCCGTGAGCAACGTGCACAACCTGAACTCGGTGAAGGAGTCGCCGCACGAGCGCATGCACCGCCACATCGAGCTCGCCTGGGCCTTCTCCACCGTCATCGGCACGCTGCTCTTCCTGGCCGAGGTGGTCCTGCTCTGCTGGGTCAAGTTCCTGCCCGTGAAGCCGCAGTCCGGCTCCGGCAACGGCACCATCAGCGCCGGCGAGGCGGCCGCCATCGCCTCCACGTCCATCATGGTGCCGTTCGGCCTGGTCTTCATCGTGTTCGCCGTGCACTTCTACCGCTCGCTCGTGAGCCACAAGACGGACCGGCAGTTCCAGGAGCTCGAGGAGCTGTCCAACATCACGCGCCTGCAGAACGAGTTGGACCACCGGGCGGAGGCCGCCACCCTGCAGCCCCCCGCCGCTCACTTCCCGTGACGACACGGGTGCGAGGAACCATGTGGCCGCCCCCCCCCGCCCCCACCTTGAGCCATCCTCCAGACTTTGAATACTGTAAAAATAGATTTTTTTTAGACTTTTTTTTTTTTCTTTTTTTTTTGTTAAATGTTTGGTGTCTGCTTTTTCTCCCCCTTCACCCGTCCACGTATTCGCTCTCACTCGCCAAGCGTAGCGGAAGTGCGTCGCCCCAGTCAGCGCTGCGCTCTCCACTACACTCATTTACTGCTGCAAGGGTGTAAAAGGCCTTCGTATCTCTTAAAAGTGCTACTTCAAACATTTAGACGTAAAGGAGAGGTCAGAAAGGTATTTTTCAAGAAACGCAACAAACGTAGCTGTTTATATGTTAAGTTGGAAATATTAAGTAGCTAAAGGTTTTTTAGTGTTATTGTGACAGAACTCGCGTATCGGGCCCTTGGTTTTATTTTATATATTTTTTTTTTTAGTTTTTTCCACTCGGGCCACTTGATAAGGTCTCAGCTTATCTGTCCTCAGGGGCTATTTACCGCGGTCTTCCCGTGACTGTACAGGTCACATTGTATCGCTCTTTTTACTGTAAAGTGCTTAGAGAAGTTTCCTTCGAAGACACTGTACAAAGTGTAGTTTATTGTTGTTACATGAAAACGTGTAGGAGCACCAGCGAGACCGAAGGGTATTTTCGTATATTCGTACTCACCAAGGGGTAACTTGCTAGTTTTGCAACGGACATCAGTGACATTTGTGCCATAATGAGGACAACTCTTTGCACTCCCCTCACTTGCTTTGACATGGAAAAATGGGGAAAAAATAGAACCTCCTAAATTGCCAGTTATTTCGGCCTGTTTTGATGCTCATTTTTACGATGTGGATTTTGTACTATAGCAGGAGCCACTTAAGCCTTTGTACACATTTCTTATGAGTTATTTTCATTATTCCTCCTCATGGTAAGAGTAACGTCCTCCTCCTGAACGTAGTCGAGGCGTTTGCACAAGTGCCGGGGCTGTTTTTCAACCGTCTTTTTACGAAGGCACTGAATTTGAGACGCAGTACAACACTGGACTTCTCCGTTTTTATCAGCTGCTTCTAATGAAGGAAGGGGGTACTTTTCTCGCCGTCCCTCCTTGTTCCTGCACCCTGGAGATGGAATGATGTCTTCTGCTGACCCCTCACTCCACCCATGCTGAACACGGGGGAGGGAGCAAGACGAGTCAACGCTGAATTAACGTGGTGTTTCGCACATCCGCTGTGGGAAATGTCGATATTGAGACACTGGAGAGATGGGAGCCGCGTCGTCTCCGGACCTCCGATGCAAAACATGCGCCGGAGCTCTGCCATCCTTCGCCGGTGACCCCGTCCCTGTCCCCCACCCCTCCATCGGTCCATGCTTTCCTAACCAACGTCGCCATCCAACAGCAGGGTCTTCGTCGGCCGCCTCCCATCCCGGCGCTCCAAAGCTAATTTTGAAAGAGCTGCTGTGAGGTGGTGGTGATCTCCTCTCGTGTCGCCAACCAGCACGAAACTGGTCACTGAATCACTGTTTGCCAAATGTGGACTTTTTAAAAGGAGTTCCTTGGAAAAATAAATTATAACAGCACTTGTTTTGCCTCCACGATGGCGCTCTCATTCGCTTTTTAATGAGCGGTTATGGCTTATTGCGGTGTAAGGTGCATATAATTGCAGCCGTTTCTGATTTATATTTTTTATTTTCATTTATACTTTTATTTTTCTGCCATTACATTGTATTTGGTAGTCGAAAGGAGAAAACACCAGGAGTGCTACAGCATCGAATGTTGACACTTTGCAGCTTTCAAAGTTCAGGTTCCCCCATAATGTGTGAGTGAGAGAGAGAGAGAGAGAGAGTGTGTGTGTTCCACTGATGTATGGATGAGTGACCCAGTGTAAGTAGTGTATCTACCAGTGTAAGTCACCGCGGTGAATAAGGTGTGTGGGCTCATAACACTACATAGAGTTCATTGGAGGTCACTTTGGAGAAAAGTGTCTAAGGATTGGCTGGGTCCTGCTCTCTGGCGGGTTTGGGGTTCGAATCCCGCTCGGGGTGCCTTGTGATGGACAGGCATCCCGTCCTGGGTGTCTCCCCTCCCCCTCTAATCCTGCGCCCTGTGTTACCGGGTTAGGGTCCAGGTCACCCCGACCCCACTTGGGACAAGTGGCTTCAGCTAATGTGTGTGTGTGTTTAGTGCTCAGAGGAATCACCTTAAGAATCACAGTGGCGCCACTACATCCTAGAAACATGTTGCCGTAATACAGAGGACAACCTGCATTTTAGCACCCTGAAGAACACTTTTACATTTCTGCGTTTGGCAGATGCTTTTATGCAAAAAATGCTGTGCGTTTGAAAATATGTACCAAAATTCACTATAAAGTGTATACAAATCCCGTCTGTTCAAAAAATATCATGCAATGAAACCAGGAGTGCTGATCCACAGAGCTCGTGTCTGTGGCCGTGGTGTCGGGTATGGATATTGCATATTATTTTTTTCCGCAACAAACTGCACGCAAAAGGCCTCGAGTTCATCCCAGTGCGTCGCCCGTCCCGTGGGCTCCTGCCGTCGCCGAGACGTGTCGTTTGCGTCCTACTCCGCGGACGCCGTCGCCTGGGCTTCCTGCAGAACCAGCTCTGGACTTTGCAGGTGCACCTTAACCACAAGAAATACCCTCAGGTTCATACAGATGCCTTACAATAAGTTTGCTACATCTTCAGGAGACAACCAAAAATAAAAAAAAAAGTTTTGGAGATTTTGAGGGGTGGTGGCACAGCGGCGCAGCGGGCTTGGTCTGTGCCTGCTCTCTGGTAGGGCTGGGGTTCGAGTCCTGTGTGGGGTGCCTTGTGATGGACTGGCATCCCGTCCTGGGTGTGTCCCATTCAGCCTTTCGCCCTGTGTTGCCGGGTTAGGCTCCGGCTCCCCGCGACCCCGTATGGGACAAGGGGTTTCAGACAGTGTGTGTGTGATATTGTATGATTTCTAGAAAGTTCTCTAAGGGCCACTCCAAATCACGTGGTATCACGTCAAAGCACACAATATCCTAACGTGAATTGGGACCTGGCACCGTAGCGCGTACACTTTGGGAGATATCGCTGAAAAACAAATGTCCTCTGGAGTGGACAAAAGGGAGCCCTAAAGTATCCATCGATTTCTACCTGTTGAGAAGCGTTTCTTTAAAGGTCGGGGATGTGGAGTCGTTGATTTTAAGTGATCTTGAGAATTAAAAACAACGAAACGCACGCGGCGGCGGGCATCGAAAATTATCTCGAAGTCCGGAAATCCCTCCTTTCCCACCCAGGAAACGACAGTTAATTACTAAGGGCTACGGCTGGGCGCGACTCCGTCAAATTCTTGCTCTCGGTTCCTCTCGGGAGTCACGACACGTTACGGTTGGACCCCTGCGGGCCGTAACCTGTGCACTTCGGTTATTTCAGCTGGCTTTCCCACTTGTTCTGCTGCGCTCCACCCATTCCGCCACGCAGACCCGCTAATCTCGCTTCCGCTCCCGTGACTCTGGGTTCCTGTCGTGCAGAGATGCCCCAGTGAGCCAGCGAGACGCTTTCGCCACAAACTGAACGTCTGTGTTTCGTTTTGGCCGGATCAGCCTCGGGGGGCATCGGGTCTCTGGAGAGGCTCAGATCCTGGAGCTCAGAAAAAATGATCCTTACTCATTTTTCTCACCATTTTCATGAATAAAGTGAGGTTTTTACACTAAGCTACTTAGACTGATTTACCCGTTGATACCTTAGGGTAGTGGGGGGGGCGGTGGTGCAGTGGGTTGGACCGGGTCCTGCTCTCCGGTGGGTCTGGGGTTCGAGTCCCGCTTGGGGTGCCTTGCGACGGACTGGCGTCCCGTCCCGGGTGTGTCCCCTTCCCCCTCCGGCCTTACGCCCCGTGTTGCCAGGTTAGGCTCCGGTTCCCCGCGACCCCGTATGGGACAAGCGGTTCACACAATGTGTGTGTGTGTACACCTTAGGGTATTTTTTTTACTGCATCAGTTCAAGGTGAGTACCTCGATCAAGGGCAGTGCAGCAAGTGGCGGGATCTGAACCCGTGTCCTTTAAACGCAAGACGACGACAGCTCTGAGGACTGCGCCACCGAAGCGTAATGAAGGTATTACCATGTTTCCCTGTACCTTGGGAAGGGGGTACATCGTGGGGCTGGGGGCCTCCTCTCTTCTGAAGTCAGTCACCGCTCCGCACTTGGCGACGCCCTTCATCCACACGCCCTCGTACAGCTGACCTTTATCCAGGAAGTAGAACTTTCCGGGGCCGTGCTTCTTGCCCTCTTTCCAGCCGCCTTCGTACCTGTTCTTGTTGGCTTGTAAATTGAGAGCGCAAGTTCAGAACCCTTTTTGGCGCAACCTCCCGAGACCCAGCAAAAAAAAAAAAAAAAAGTTTCTGGATATATTTCGAAGATTTCTCGGAAGTTGTCCAAGCCAAGCCCCACCCCAAGTATGTGATGATATTTAAAAGCATGAAATGTCCTCTACAATATGTATTTTTACCACTCGGAATGGCAATATTTACACTTTGGGAGATGCACTGAAATAAATGTCCTCTAGAGTGGACAAGAAAAAGCTTGGCTCTTAGGGGAGTAGGGTGATTAGGATAAGGGAGGTTTTTTCTTTAATTTTCATTTTTCATTTTTTCACCTTTCATCGTGTATTATTTTCATACTTAAAATATGATCTGCCTGGAGAAAAACAGTCCAGGAGTTTCGAAGGCGTCACAGCAACACGTTCGTCTCACCCAGCAGCAGCATTCCCTGTCCGTGGGGGGCGTCGTGGAGCCACTGTCCTTCGTACATGTCTCCGTTGTCGTAGTACATCCTGCCCCAGCCGCTGCGCTGGTTCTCGTGCCACTCCCCCTCGTAGTAGGCCGAGTCGCTGTAGAAAAACGCGCCGGACCCCTGCATGGAACACACGCTCGGCCACACGTGAGGATCAGCATCAGCGAACCCGCCACTTTGTCTCGCTCACATCTCACACTTGAACCGTCCCGAGTCCTTTTTACTCCTCGGCGAGGCTACTGTCCTTTCGAAAAGCCGTTACCGCTGCAACAACCCCGAGTGACTTTGGGTCAAGCGTATGTGAAAAAGTTGTGCGCTGCGTGTGCGTGCGTGCGTGTGTGTGAGAGAGAGAGATGCGATTGTAAAGGCAGTACTAACATGCTTCATGTCATTTTTCCATCCTCCTATATAAACCCTGGTGTGCTCTTTAGACTCCGGGTCCATCTTGCACATCGTGCCGAAACCGTCCCTCTTGCCGTGCAGCCAGTCTCCGTCGTAAACGGTCCCATTCTTTTTCCAAACGTTGGTGCCCTTTCCTGAATAAAAACAGGAGGGGGATTAGCTGAGGATGAGCCCGAGCAGCACATCATAAACCCGCTATGAGAAGTCGTTAACGGGACAGAAGGGACAGCGTTTCTAAGGATGATGTTAAACGAGGTGTGTTAAAATATGGTAAAACGTGCAGTGAGGAGCTGAAGTACTGGAAGTAAAAAAATATATATATAAATACCAACACATATAAATGCATCTATGCAGTATGCGTATATATATAGCATGTATGAAAAACCCAAGTTTTTGCATGAAAGGGGTATGAGACCAATACTAACTGTACAGATATTTTACACAGTAATAAATTACACAGAAGTTTATTTGGACCACTATTCATGTTCAGCTCCAATTAAGGGGATTAAATGCATGTGAAGATATTGTTTGCAGACCTTACCCAGAAATAAAAGGTGACATTCTGTGCCTTAGCCTCATACTTTTTTTTGTATGTGAGGGAAATACTGAATTTGACCCTCCTGTCCCAGTACAGTACTAACGGGTACTAAGTACCCTCTCTGTGTGTAAATGACCGTGTTACTCCTGGGCGGCTTAGTTACTCCGCTTCTTCATGAGTGCGGCCGAGTAAAACCAACGAGACAGAAAAGCACCATCGACGTCTGCCACGAAGCGCGCATTCGCATCCCCACGCACGGGGTCCACGCGGCCCAACCTGGCGCCACGCTCCACGCTTTCCCGTGTGTGTGACTCGGCTTTACAGCGTGTACCGTGCTTCTTGTCGTGGAGCCACTCGCCCCTGTACTGATCCCCGTTGACCCAGTACACCGTGTGTCTCTGTCCACATCTCTGCACCTTCCTGCCCCGCACCACAGTGGGGGGGGCTTCTTTAACGACTCTCTTCAGGAAAGGCATTGCTGGAGAAACAAACACACACACACACGCACGCACACCTGTAACTACAAACACGAAACTGTCCCAGCAGCTGCGCACGTGTGTTCCAGCTGCCAGCGCGAGCAGGTCAGCGAAGGTCTGTGTGTGTGCGTGTGTGTGTGTGTGTGTGTGTGTGTGTCCACCAAGCCCCCCGCCCCATACCCCCAGGAAGGTTCAGCAGCCCCGAGGGTACCTCAGCAGGACTTCACTTTGCTTATTAATAATTCATACGCTCAGGAGAAATGGCAAGTCATTGAAGAAACGCGCTGATAAATGGTGAGTGAGCGGCTGGGCAACGGCGCGGCGTCCCCGGTCACCATGGCAACGAAGCCCCGCCCTGTGAGCCACGTGTCTCGCTGCCGCTGTTTATGAACCTGATGATGTGTCTCACACTGGTTATCGTCATTTATTACAACACGCTGTTATTACATCTTATAGCACAATGTTCACAGCGCTTCGTTGTAATTTTTCACCATTTTATAGAACTCGGTAACATTTATTTTATTGGGTTAAAACAGGAAAAAATTTAAAAAAAAGCGAATTAATACTGAAGGAATCTTAACCCTGCTGACTCTGGAAGGAAGGAAGAAACTTGTCGCATGTTTCACAAATCTTACTTGTTGCATTTCCAGTTTATACTGGATAATGAATAAATAAAAAATAAGTGTAAACACCCAACTTGCTGCCATAGCAACATATTTAGTGATATGTTTTATATTTATATGTTTATGTTTTATTTTTGTTATTATTACGACGGCCTTTTGTTTTTGTCACGAATTAAAAATACGATACAGCAGGGGAAAAAAAAATCAAAGAAGAATCCCAAATAAGTTTCTAACCGACGAACAACAGAAGCGGCCGCCACTCAAAGGGAAATACGGAGCAAGAGAGACACGCGCACAACGTGACGGGACACGTGACGCGACAGTGTCGCCGAGCGCTGCCCCAGAACCGCTCGTCTTTGTGTGTCAAACGCTCTCCTCCTCGCGCTCAAGTCCAACGACAGCGCCGCCGCAGCCCGCGATGCGCGTAACCCCGTCGTCCGAGGCGTGACGTCAGGACGCGCGTGCGCCGGCGCGTGCGCACACGGAGGTCGCGAGCTGGGAGAGCTCGACTCGAGCGAGAGGAGTGTGCAGAAGGGAGTGTGGGAGCGCACGGCTGTCCCGAGCGGTGCTGTCCGGAGCGCGCTCTGGTTTTTTTTTTTTTTTTTTTTTTTTTTTCTTCCCTTTTTTCCTCCTCCCCCCCACTTCTTCTTCTTCTTCTTCTTTCCCCCAGCCGAGCGTGGAGCGCGTGCTCGGCAGCCGCACGAGACAGGGCGCGCGGAGGGAGTCCCTGGAGGAGGCGTCATCATCATCATCATGTCGCTGGGAGGTGTCGCGCCGAGTGGGAAGAGGTCGAGGCGGAATTTAAAGAGCTGCAGGTGAGCGAGCGAGCGAGCGCGCGTGCGTGCGCGCGCGGGGGTCGCCGGACGCGAGGCTGCACGCGCACTGCTCGTTCGGACCGCTGTGTCAGCGGAGTTTCCCCGTGGCGCGTGGGGTCATTAGCGGTCATTATCAAACGAGCCTGAGGCTGACAGCAGCAGCGGCGTGTATGATGATGATGATGATGAAGATGAAGGGGGGGTGCCTGGCAGGGGGCTCACGGGTCCTGTGAAGGTGCACATGTGGCAGAAGTTATGACTGTTAATTAACATTGTTACACTTGTGCGCAGCACGGGTTTTACTACATCACTTCACAGTAAGTACCCGCTCTGTGTGAAGCAGGAGCAGGGAGTGGGACTCGAACCCTCGAACCCAGGACCTCAGGGTGCCGCGCATCGCCGCTGTCCCTCGACCCCGCCGTGATGTTTCTGACCCGCTTCCTCCGGTCTCGCTGACGCCCGCAGCTTCTCGGCGACATGGACACGTTGGCCTGTTTACGGGTGGTCGTGTCCCCCCGGACAGTAACGGCGTGTCCGCCCCGTCCTTCCTGTCCAAATGTTGATAGAAATCACAATTATTAATTATTAATGACCACGATTACTGTGGCCACCAGCAGTAACCCCCCGAATCTCAGTCACTTTCCTACGCAATCATGTCTCAAAACTGTTAACGTTTCCAGATGAATTTTCCCTCCAACTTTACTGCAACACGTCAACTTTGTAAAGTAGAGCTTGTAAAACGTACAGTCAGCATTCTTGCCTGTGTGTGAGCGAGCGCACACGTGTACTTTGTCACTTTTCGCTGGTACGTTTTAGTGACATTTTAACATTTCGCTCCAGTTTCTGTGAAAACATGTAGAACAGTGTTATACTTTCTCTCTGGTCCCTCCTTTCAAACTGCTCATTTTATCAAGGGTACCATGGTGCCGCACTGGCTGTGGGTTCGAATCCAGCTCAGTCAGTATGCAGTTTGCATGTTCTCCCCGTGTTTGTGTGGCTTTCCTCGTGCTGCTCTTGTTTCCTCCCACTGTCCAAACACCCGTGCTTCAGTTGCCCTGAGCGAGTGTGTGTGGACTGGCCTCGCACTGCAGTGTATTGCTTCTGGAATAGGCTCTGGACCACAGGGACCCTGCAGTAGAACCGGTGGTTATTAATAAAAGCAGGGTGAATAATCGCATCGTAAGCGAAGGACGGTCGGGTTCGAATGCTCCCGTGTTTCAGTTCCGTTTGAGAACCTTTCTTTACATTATTTGTTTATCTGGCAATTTTCTCCTAAGTAACTCACGACGTTAAGCGCGTTGCGATTATTTAGCCGTTCGTACGGCTGGGTAATTTTACCGGAGCAATTCAGGGTAAACGCCTTGCTCGAGGGTACGAACCTGCGACCTTTCAGCTGTCCCACAACCTCACAGATGTGGCAGTGAGATGACGTTCTGGAGAAAACCGCTCGCGGTTTTAATTAATTTAACTTCCTTCCCTCAAACCCCAACGAGAGGACGCGTCGAGCAGGAATCGGTAACAAACTCGCAGGATTCGTCTGGATTAATTCGCCTTTTTCTCCTGTTTAATTCGCCAGGAAAGCCACAAAGTGTACCGGCAGAAGCTGGAGGAGCTCACGAGCCTCCAGGCGACGTGCAGCAGCTCCATCAGCAAGCAGAAGAGGAGTCTCGCTGAGCTCCGGCGCGGTCTTCTCAGGTGCGTCCGCAGGAGGCCTCCTATCCCCCCCTTCGTTAACGCTATTTATTAATTATTCATTCAGTAATGGTGTCTTATGGTGATAGTGAACTTCACAGCTGGGTAATTTCTACCGCACAATCATATACCTCGATCAAGGGTCCTACGGCAGGAGGCGGATTCGAACCCGTGACCTCTAGATCGCAGGGTGGCGGCTCTAAGCACCGCGCCCCCTGCTGCCCCTGTATGGTGTTTGCTAGTGGCGTTCTCATGGTTTCTCCGTGTATCGCGCGATCGGGGTGACGACGTGGCCCCGCCCCAGGTGTGCGAAGACGAGCGGTCCCAAGGAGGCGGAGCAGATCCACGCCATACAGGCCCAAATCAAAGAGCGGCAGAACGTGTTCTTCGACATGGAGGCGTATTTGCCTAAACGGAACGGGTGAGCGCGCCGAATCTCTCGGTGAAGAATTAATGTTTTAAAATGAGCTCGCGGGTGAGTGTGATTGACTGTCTGCGGCGGTCTCTTTCAGCTTGTACTTGAACCTGGTCCTGGGGAACGTGAACGTGACCCTTCTCAGCAACCAGGCAAAGTAGGTCGTCCCCGTAAGACCGGAGTCGGTCCGGCAAGCCGTGTGCGCGGTGAAAAATGCGGGGGTTTTTGAGCCCCCTCGCCGGGATGATGGAGAAAGTCCGCACTCCATAAACACACACAAGCGCACACACGTCTGTTCCCTGTTTGTCAGGTTCGCCTACAAAGACGAATATGAGAAGTTCAAACTGTACCTGACCATAATCCTGATGCTCGGTGCCATAACCTGCAGGTTCTTGGTGAATTACCGGTGAGTTGTACACATTTACACTTTATCCAGGGTGAAGGAAAGTGTGAGATGATAAACTTTTTTTCCTTCACCTAGAAACTAATTCAAATCCATCTCCAAGGCTGTAATATCTATGAAACCAGTTTAAAAGGAAACTTACCATGGTAACCCCACCATTCGAGGAGGGCAGTCGCCTGGACTCTTCCAAGGCTGCTGTTGTACACCTTAATTACATTTGCACTTTCCTCTTCACATTATGTTAAAAAAATTGTTACAACAAAGAAAAACAGTTTGAAGCAGAATGAACAAAAGTGGAATTAATAAACATCAACGATAATGAACAGAAATCAATGATGCCGAAATATGGCGACACGGCGCTACAGCGAGTAACGCTGCTGTCTCACAGTGCCTGGGTGGTGCGAGAGGACGTGGGTTCGATCTCCGCTCGGTCTGTGTGGAGTTTGCATGTTCTCTGGGTGCTCTGGTTTCCTCCCACACTCCAAAGACATGCTGCTCAGGTTCCCCCATAGTGTGTGAGTGACAGAGAGAGTGTGTGTGTTCCACTGATGTATGAGTGACTGAGTGACCCAGTGTAAGTAGTGTATCTAGCAGTGTAAGTTACCACGGTGAATAAGGTGTGTGGGCTAATAACACTACATAGAGTTCATCGAGAGTCGCGTCGGAGAAAAGTGTCTGATAAATAAATAAATGTAAGTAAACTGCACTGCAGCAATACACAAAAAAACACTAAAATTACCATTCAGCCACCTGTTATAGTACAGTGTAATTCACTGTGAAAGTTGTTAAAGCGTAAAAGTGGTGAAATAGGATTGAATAAACATTTAAAGCCCCCCCCCACGAATTATTCATAACGAAAAACAGAAACACGTGTCATCTCTTTCAGTGTCACAGATGAGATATTCAACTTCCTGCTGGTGTGGTACTACTGCACGCTGACCATCCGTGAGAGCATCCTTATGAGTAACGGGTCGAGGTAGGACTCGTCAGTGGAATAATTATATATTATTATTATCATCAACCATGTTTCATTTGGGTCCATTCTCAAAGTTGCCTGAATTGCTAGGTTTGTACGCTAGGCTACTTTTATAGAGGAGGGTAATTTTTACTCTTATCGTTTACAGCAAGTAACTTGATCAAAGGTACTACTGTAGGAGGGGGATTCAAACCTGCAACCTTTAGGTCCAAAGGCTTACAGCTTTAACCGCTACACCCACTTGCTGCCTCTGCTGGAATGGTTTTGAACCCCTTATAGAAGTTCTTCACATCATAGTGTGTGTAGCGGGTTCAGTGACACTCTTGGTCAGATGATGGGTGACGAAGAGGCTCCGCCTTCTCTGTTCCCTCTGCAGGATAAAAGGCTGGTGGGTTCTGCATCATTACGTCTCGACGTTTCTGTCGGGGGTGATGCTCACGTGGTGAGTTACCGGCACCGATTCCTCAACTCCTCCCACAGGTGGATGTGTGTTGAACTTTTACCGCATCTTGGGGTGTTTGTCCCAGGGAACGATCTCAACGGGTTCTTAACCGTTCAACCGTTAAGAGGGCGCCTGCCGATTAACCTCACGTGTTTGTCTCTGTTGTCGTTCCTGTCTCCAAGGCCTGATGGCATGATGTACCAGATGTTCCGAAACCAGTTCCTGGCCTTCTCCATCTATCAGAGTGAGTGTTGGCTGAAAGCCTGTCCTGCAGATGCCGTGCTTGATTAGAGGATGGTGAGGTAACGGTCCTGACCGCTGCGCAACACAAAGGAACCAACCGTGTCTGAGTCCACAACAGCTGAGCAAAACCGTTCTTCTAGAAATGCTTATATGCCGCTGTAGTCCCTTGTTCTTGGATGAGAGTGACTTCACCTTTAATCGTGGCTTGTGTGATGGCGTCCAGCGTACGATTCGTCGCTCCATTCCATGTCAAGTCTTCTCTTCGGTGTTTTCAGTATCTTAGGTCCTTGTCATTGGTCTTCCATTTTTTTTCCCTAACTTCTGTGAACCACGTCCACGCATACCACCGCTGCGATCACAATGACATGGAGACCTTTGGCCCACGGCTTGCTGCAGGCTGGGTGCTCAGCGATGGCATTTGGACCAAGTTAAATTGGGACACAGTTTGTTTACGCTGGCAAGCAACCCTTCGTCTGTTGTAGGACGTCGGCGATGCCCGTTGACGGAGGACGGGGACGCGGCCTCACGATACCTTTAAAACATTCTAGGGATGATTTGTATGAGTTTTGTTCCTTCTCCTTGATCTCCGTCTCTGGAGGACCAAGGAAAGACCCCTTTGAGACCCCAATTGAGACCTCCTGTTTGCCTAGTTGAGGTGACTCATCTTTCTTCGTCTTTCTTCGGCAGGTTTTGTCCAGTTCCTGCAGTACTACTACCAAAGCGGCTGTCTGTACAGGTTACGGGCACTGGGGGAGAGGAACCACCTGGACCTCACCGTAGGTAAGGTGCCTCCACCGAAGCGGTGGGGACCCTCTCTTCTCGCTCTCTTTGCACCATGTCAGTCGACGATGCTCCTGCTGGGGGTCTGAACGCTGCACTCGAGCTCAACTTGCAGACGTCTGGAAAGCACTGGTTTCTACTTGTGATTTTGTTCATGGCGTCCTTAGATCTCGGTGCTCGCTACCACATTTCCTCCACTGCAAGACACACGTTTCTCAAATATTGACAGCTTGAAAACTGGGCTGCATCTTAGTACAATCAATGGCACTTCAGAACCTTGTGTTGAGTAGAACCTACATTTGGCACAAAGTGATGTTTTGTGGGAAGACACTGGTGTCAGCAGTTCTGAATCCAGCAATGATTCAGAAGAATTTCATATTGGAAGTGGTTCACGGGCTAAGAACAAAGGTGAAACACAACGAGTAAATGAACCGATGACTAAACAAATTTTGACGTCATTTATTTTTTGCATTTCGTCTTTCTCCACTGAAAATGTATGTAAAGCCAAGCTAAAATAATTAATCATTAGTTATTAATTTGTTTCACAGTTTGCTCAAAATCTTTCCCGCGGCGTTGATATTTTTTCCTTCTTTTTGTGAAGATGCTTCTCTGAATCTAGGTGTTGGCTTACAGTCCAAGGGGTGTTAGAGTAACGTAGTATGGTAATTGTGCTTCTTAAAGTGGCAGTCACTTAATTCTGCAGGTCTGACCCCATTATCTACCTGTTCACTGCCTGTGTGATTGTGTGTTTCCGGCCTCCTGTTTCCACAGAGGGCTTTCAGTCCTGGATGTGGAGAGGACTGACCTTTCTTCTGCCCTTCCTCTTCTTCGGCCACGTAAGCACAGCCGCAACGAGATCAGCCGTCGCTTGTTCCGGGGGTGGGGGGGTCGTAGGGAGAGATGGAGAGTCATAGAGCGTGAAGTCATTGGTGGACGTTCGTCGCGCCAGCAGCCCAGAGGCTGCCGTGCCAGCAGAAAATTGCACCCACTTTATGTGTATCGTGTCCTGAAGCACAGTTCGCTCCAGTGCCGTTGCAATATCATGTCATGCCCTTTGGGCTAACTCAGCACCCACCTTGCACTGCGAGTCCTGCCAGCCCGAGTGCCAGTTTCCATGACCGTGGCTTTCAAACTTACGTACCGATCTACAATGTAATGTATTTTAGTGTAACATTCTGTCCTGGAGAAACACTCGTTCTCAAGGCTAAAGATAAAGCAAACTGCGAAACGGAAACAAATGACACACCAAGGCATGTAATACATAACTAAGTTAAATAAATGAATAAAGACATCAACAATATTGAGAAGGTATAAAGTATAAATGGGGGCAAAGGTGTCGGTAACTTAACGTTGTCGCTTTGGAGAAACGCATCGGCTAAATGAATAGATGAATGAAGCTCACGGAGTGGGGAGCGGGCAACGGAGGAGAGGACGCCGTCAAACTGGGGAAAATGAACCTCTGAGGAGCAACATAGGACCGAACTAAGCCGATTGGTCGGCCCCATCAAATTAGCGTGCGTCCCATCCATCTACCAAGGCGAAGATGCAGTAGAATTGTAGCGATGAGATGTGTGTCGGGAAGTGTACTCTGATCCTGTGTGCTAACGAGAGTCTGTGTTTCCAACCCAGTTCTGGCAGCTGTACAATGCCATCACTCTGTTTGGATTGTCGCGCCATGAGAACTGCAAGGAATGGCAGGTAATGGTCCGAAAAAATCGCACTTCAGTACTTGTTAAGCTGTCATTTTACACTTATCCCCGATATCTGGGCGTAAGTCATTCCCGAAAGTGGGCCAGATATCAGAAAACCACATAACTGAATTAATAAATAACTTATTCCATTGTTTATTATAGAGAAAAATTCAAATTATTTCCAAGCCCACCTTGAGTTTACTTAGAATAACTGTAAATGATACCGAAAAAAATAGTGTATCACATTAAAATAGAATAAGTAACAGTGAATAACATCATTATATGAAATCATTTTAAAAGAGAATGATTTCAAAATCATTCTCTTTTAAAAATGCTGACAGCTGGTAGTATAGTGGTTAGAGCTGCTGCTTTTGGCTCCAAAGGTCATGGGTTTGAGCTCCACCTCCAGCTGTAGTACCCTTGAGCAAAGTACTTACCCTTTATTGCGCCAATAAAATTAGCCAGCTGTATAAATGGGTGAATAATTATAAGCTTGTGATAACTGTAACCTTAACATTGTAAGTCACTTTGGAGAAAAGCGTCCGCTAAATGAATAAATGTGAACGTGCTGCGAGTTTGGAGGGATTCAGAAAGGCCATCGCCATATATCCATTTAAATACTGAATGCATAATTAGAAAATTAAAGCCCAATGGTGCAAAACAGAAAACGTGATCACTTAAGTACACAGGCGAGCGCCAGGCTGCAGCTGAGAGCGTGGGTACACAGTTCCCACAATGCAGTGACGTCTCAGTCTGTGTCAGGCACTGTGTGCTGCAATTGTAAAATACAATTACGGTTTATACCGTTGGACGCACGGTCACAATCGGGATAAATGAAAATCTGGACCGATTAATATTTATAAATGTTATTAAAATTTATTTATATTTATCAGGGACCAGATAAGAGCGAATAACGGCGATGAGTGCAGTGTGTGCTGCAGTCTCATTGTTATTAAACTGTCCGTCTCAGGAGTTTGACTGCTCTGTTTTTCAACGCTGTTTGGATCGATATTGTTTTTTTTTTTTTTTTTTTTTTTTTGGATGTCTCCGCGTTATTGGGCAAAGTTCTTGAACCATGTTCTGCTGTGTTAATCATTTACTCCAGTAGCCCCTGTCTCTCGAACCTTGTGTTTGTGTTCGTTCGGAGCGATTTCTGCAGGCCGCTCGGCGACGGTCACGTGGTTTGAGGGCTGGACCGTCTCTCCCGGTCACCGCGTTTGTGCTTCAGGTGTTCATGCTAGCGCTCACATTCCTGGTGCTCTTCCTGGGAACTTCCTCACCACGCTCAAGTGGTCCACCAGAAATTCCAGAAGAACTCGGAGAAGGCGCACAAGAAAGAGTGAAGAGCAGGAGAGGAGCATCACGCAGAGCGGAGCAGATGGTTGAGGAGACCATAAAGTGGCAGTAATGAAGGGAGCGACTCTTCGAAGAGGCCAGAGAAGACTTTAAAACCCAGCACCGTCGCGAACCGTGAAGAACGAACGCTCTGTGACCCTCGTGAGATTATGGCCGAGAACGAGCCGTCCATGAGGTTTTAGCGTGGTGCGATCGATTCCTTTAAATTGCTTCAATTGCACTCGAGAACGTGAAGACCACTTGACCAGTGAACCTTTACCCTCGTGAGCGGTTTTGTTTGTTGCCTCAGACTGATTTGTGTGCTTGTTTGTGCATTTGGACGGTTGACCTTTGTTCAACTTTATGCAACACTGAAAAATGAAACGATGAAACACACTGGCTCCTCGAGTTACAACCATTCGAGTTACAGATTTTCAAAAATAAGAACGCTTTGTTTTTTTAAAAACCATATTTTCATATGGTTCAAATTATATTGTATTTTCTTATTGGTTTCCTCTGGTTTCTATCTGTAGCTGAGCAAACACAATGTGTGATTGTCATGCAAGTCCATAGTTGGCAGTGAAGGGCACCCGAGCGGAATAGGAGTGTGTGACCGCCTTAATTCAACTTACCTCCACAGCGTTTACAGCTTACGTCTGGAGTTGCTCAGTGCTCGACATCGGTAACAAGACGACGAACGTTGTACATGTTTATGGGATGAATTTGTCAACAATCCACAATTTGTGGGGACAGATTTTTTTCTTAATTCTCATTTTCAGTTTTAAGTTAAAATAAAAGGGATACAACTTTTTCTTTTCTTTTAAATTCTGATTTATTGTAGCTATAGCCATAATTTCACCCATAAAAATTTAAGGTACCTCTGTAGCATTAATCTTTTAAATGACTGTGACTTAGTGGCAAAAACAACCGGGGATATGAACAAAGCGAGTTACAGACAGTCCCAGCTGTGTTCGTAAGTTGAGGAGCCGGTGTATTTAGAGCTATACCTCAAGATGCAAGTATAGATGTACTCTCACTTCATGCTGTTGCCCTTTGGTTGGAGTGCATGTGTCCCACTGAAAACATCCAGCTGTGTCAACAGCTATAAATCCTTCCGCATTGTGGTGTCCTGTGTCCCACAGTGATGCTGATACCGGGGCATTGTTGGGTCTTACCCTGCTGAGCACTTAATCGCAATGCAATATCAGTTACCGTTCGGCGTGAGCTGGCGTGGTCCCAAAGCGGATGTCGCGGGTCGGACACAGAGCCCACTTTGAACGCTGTCGCTGGTGACCTTTTGGAGGATTTTACCACGTTTTGGACTGCAACTGTGGTGGCGTTTTGGCCGGGAGGCTGGGAGCGTGGTGTCTCTGCAAACCTCAGCTGACCTTTCACGAGAAGTAGCCTATAAAAAAGTCGCTCCTCTGCTTGCGCTCCCTCTAAACTTTCTGTAATGTGAGATGTTCCAAAGCTGGTGAGACCCATGGGAACACCATGGTCACTTGTGGACACGGGACGTCTGCAGACAGGAAGCCCAGGACACAAACACACATCACCCATGAGCATTCAGCCCTAGTCACACACTTCTGCACTGATTTTGGTTCAGTGCAACATCGAGTATGAGATCCGTGACACGTTGCCACGGTAAGGTGTGTCGACCGTGGTGCCTCTTTATAGCAGTGTCTCCTTGTTAATCCAGAGGTGCTCTTGGTTTGTGAACACTACGATTTACAAACACCGAGTTCCACTTCTGAACAGTCTGTCGCGTTTATGAACACTCACTTATGAGCAGCCTGTCCAATTTATGAATACTTTTATGAACAGTCTTTCCATTTTATGAACACTTTAATTTATGAACAATCTGTCGCATTTATGAACACTTTCACTTATGAACGGTCTGCCCAGTTTATGAACTGCTCTTTTGTTATTCACACCTATGATTTTCAGCGGTGTTTAACGGCTGCTCATGCTGGGCGAGGGGGGTTCCGCTGAACATCCAGACATGCGGAGATCCACGGGAACCCTGTCCACAGTCTGTTTTTTCAGCACCTGACCAGACATGGTCCTGGAGAAACCGCGGTCTGTGTCTGTTCAGTCAAATAAAGCATTGTTTCCGTCACAAGGCACGGTGAATATCCGAGCTGGTGTTTTTGCCTGTATGCGTTGTGTTCTCTGCTGCTGGGCGGGTGGTGCTCGGACGGTCGACGGGGCCCCGGCTTCACCTTGTTACCCTCGGTGGACCCGGGACAGAATGAGAGAGTCATTTCCCTGTTGCACTGCAGTAAATCGGTGTACATTACCGTCGAATAAACACGTCTGATAGATGCTTCTCCTGTCTCCTTTTTTTCCTCACGTATGAGCGAGGTATTAATACCACTTACGTTGGTGTTAGTTTAAATTACTCTGGTAAGGGCAGCAGGTGATGTAGCGGTCCACCTCTTGCTGTAGTGCCCCAGATCAAGGTACTTACCCAGAACTGATATAGTAAAAATTACCATGCTGCATGAACGAGTAAATCATTGTAAATTTGACCGTCTACCATTGTAAGTCAACTAGGACAAGGAGGTCAGGTAAAGGCTAATAATGATAATTGACTTTAACTGAAGCAGTTGCTCCAGTGGCAGTACCACATGGGGGCGCTATTGCAGATTTTTTTTTTTTTAAATCACTTCTGCCTCAATACAATTCATCCTTTGTTAGCCATGAAATTGGCTTTTTTTTTAAATCAGAACAAAGATCAGTTTTTGTATTGGATCCAAGTTACTTCCTATTACTACTGCTTCTGCGGGTTAAGCCTTTTTGAGTCGAAAGATGAAGATGAATCGCATCACGTGTGCGAATGAAGTGATTGCGGCGCAAAGGAGGGTCCACGGGGTCCCTGAGGAAACCGGCGCTCAGGCGACCCAGGAGCCGATGTTGATTAGACCCGTGCGCTGCCTGCATCGTGTCGGGGGGGGGTGATGACAGACAAACAATTTTAGAAATGTTATTTCCTGCTCTGTGCTGAAAAGGTGAGGTTTCGACACCGATTCGGCCACACGAATGGAGCCGGACGTGTTTAACTGGGTTACGAAGGTCGACATTCCTGTCGTGGAGTGCATTCTCAGCAAAGAAAAAAACCCTGTTTACCACGATTGTTACTCTACAGGTAGACCTGACTTCCTTCTAAAGATGATATCGGCGCAAAACAAGCCGTTGTCTCGCCAGCCCCAGCTGCTTTCAGTTGCATTTATACCGTCGATCTGTTCCGAGAACTCGTATTAACGATTCGCGGGACGGCTGGTTTCCTCTTTCCGCAGCACATTTCGGACGCCGTGGATACCGTGTCGACCGCGCTACGCAGATGTGTATAGCTGAGTTATGAAGGTCGACGTGCTTATCATAGTGAGCATTCTGGACATGGGAAAGGCCACTATTTGTGACACCTGTCAGGACAGCAGGTGGCGTGGTGGTTAGAGTCGTTGCCTTGCACTCAGAAGAGCTGGGTGTGAGCCCCCCTCCTCCTTTAGTCCCCTTTATCAAGGTACTTACCCTGTATTGATACAGTACAAATGACTCAGGTGTTTAAAGGGGTAGATCAGCTTTAGAAGAGGTGTCACATTCTTCATAGTACCACTATAAAATTGTGCATAACATTATATCATAACATCAGTTTATGGTAAGTATTAAAACCATTTCTAAAGCACAAGGTGGTAAAATGTTGCAATGTGACTGCATTTCAGTATATTTCAGTGTCTGGTGTTTGTGGTCGGGTTACGACAGCCATCGCAACCCGAGCTTCCCTGTTACCGCAAGAATGCGTTTGAACGTTATGTTGTTGTATCTCATTTATTAAAAACGAAAAAGCTCGTTCGCTTCCGTCTGCTGCGAGAAATGTCTTTGTGGGCAACGAGGCAGGGATCTCGCTCTGCGTCCGTCAGAAAACGTCCCCCCTGGGAAGCAGGTAATTGTGGGAATGTGGCGTTCTTCATCCCTGAGTTCAGGACTTGGACGTGGTCACGGTCAGCATGTTTTCGGGGCAAAAGCGGTACGTTTAGAGTGGAGGAAGTGGAACCGCATGGCTGTGGAAATTGTGTGACGTTCGCCGCGGTTGATCGCCTTCTGGAAGACTTCCGAAAGGGCCGCGGCTCAGGGTTCCGCCCCGAAGAGGTCGTCTCCGACCGGTCGTCGAGGGGGAGTTGGAGGATCGCAGACCCCCCCCCGGAACCACGGATACACTCCAGCGACATCCTGTCCTCTCGACACGTAGCGAACGCCGTACAGTACGAGTGCGAACCACCGCTGGCCTTCAGGTGCAGAGGCTCCCCGCGGTCGAGCGTCACAGGACGACACACGAGTTGTTCTTCTTGTGCACCTTGCGAGACGCCGCCAGGGCCCGCTTGACGGCCTCCCGGAAAATGTCGTCCACGTTCTCCTGGTACTTGGCCGAGCACTCCAGGTAGAGCTCGGCGTTGATGCGATGCTTGGTCTCCTCACCCTGCCCGCACACGGACGAGACGCATTCACCGACACGCGAGACACACGGGAGCGGACAGGGTGCTGTATACCATGGTACGTGGATAGCAGGAACACCCTGCAGCACGGTATGAGCGTGTTAAACCCGGACCTTCCCCTTTACCTGGAGGTAGGTTATAGGAGCCTGACCCAAAGACCGCAGCCTCCTCGTCCGCTCCTTGTCCTTCCGCAGGTCCGTCTTGCACCCGATCAGGAGGATGGGGACACCCGGGCAGAAGTGGTGAACCTCGGGGTACCACTGCGCGAACAGGACATCATCATCAGCAACTCGGCGAAGGCAGAAGAGTGGTAGCAAAACATTAAATTATCCGAATCGACTTGAAGTTTGAGGCTACTTACACTGATTTACCCATTTACAGAGCTGCATCATTGTAATTGTATCAATTCAAGGTAAGTACTTTGATCAAGGGGGTGGAATTTGAGCCTGGGACCTCTGAGTGCAAGGTGGCAGCTCCAAACACTACGTCACCGGCTACAAAGACCTGGGTGGGCGGTATCGTACTATGTTTAGCAACCGAAAGTACCGAAGGCTGAACTCGTAGCCTTTCCTTGGCTCCCTCAAGTACCCTTCTGTAAGTGTAGCGTCATTCCTAGAGTCTGAATCCATGTAACCCGGATACCGTAGCCGTGCCGCAAAAAACATAGGCGTGGGCCTGTTGCCACGGACACCGCGGCCCCGATGGGGTTGGGCACACGCCCGGCGGAGGAGGGCACCTTGATCAGAACGTTGTCGAAACTGGTGGGGCTGGTGACGTCATAGCAGATAAGCACGAGGTTGGCGTTGTTGTAGGAGAGCGGTCGCAGTCGATCGTAGTCCTCCTGGCCTGCAGGGGGCACACAAACACACCCTATTAGTACCCTTTCGTGCTTGGTTGATGGGTCACGTTTGGTCGGTGGCCCCAAGCGAGATTCGGGACTTCGAAGTGTTCAACAGGCTGTGAGCTGGAGCACATGTTTGCTGTACTTTATTGGTAGCTTTTCAAATTCCGATCTCGATTTTTCAGCAACTCCCTTCGTTTCGCCAGTATCTTCCTAAGAATATGTGTGACCCCACAAAACTCTAACACTTTAGCTCTGGCATCTTTTGGAAACACCGCAGATATTGCGAGGGGTGTGATGGGGCAGCGGGTTTGGCCGGGTCCTGCTCTCTGGCGGGCCTGGGGTTTGAGTCCCTCTTGGGCCGCCTTGTGACGGACTGGCATCCCATCCTGGGCGTGTCCCCTCCCCCTCCAGCCTTTTGCCCTGTGTTGCCGGGTTGGGCTCTGCCCCGACCCCTCTCGGGACAAGCGGCTTCAGCCAATGTGTGTGTGTGTGCAGATATTGCAAAGAAGACAAACACGCAGTCTGAAACCACCTGTCCCAGCGAACCGGAGCCTAACCCGGCAACGCAGGGCACAAGGCTGGAGGGAGGCGGGACGCACCCAGGACGGGACGCCAGTCTGTCGCAAGGCACCCCAAGCAGGATTCGAACCCCAGACCCACCAGAGAGCAGGACCCGACCAAACCCGCTGCGCCACCACATCTCCCTTGAAGACAAACTATTTAATTTAAAAGAATTTTTTTTTTTTTTTTAAATCCACATTTCTTTTGATACTGGAAAGATGTTCAGTTTGCTCTTGCCAACAACACAACGAGAGGGGTTGCCAGAGCGCGGAACATCTGCAGCACCCTGGTGCGAATCGAAAAATGTTTCCGCAAAACGTTGACGGCTGAGAAGGTACCATGGTTCAAATGTCAAGAATTGGAGTGAGAAAGTGTTCAAACTGCATTTTTAATAATCCGTTACTCTGAGCGTTGATCGAGGCCATATTCCACCACATTCTGCGCGATCCGCAGAAGATGCGACAGGTAGGAAGCAGGACTTTGGATTATTTCAGTAATTACAGCCTATGAGAAACATTGCAAATCATGAAATATGATATCAGTCCCTGGATTAAAACACGTAACTTCTGGTTTTCGACGGTGCGAACTTTGCCCTCGAGGTGGGGCGCTGCACAGGGCGCCTGTCGCACGATATTAATGAATTTATAGATAAGGAAATACGTCAACGCTGACTTTGTGAGATAATGAATTTTAAAATCTCCCTCCAACGGAGCCTTCAAACTTCCCGCCTTTTCCCAACCCTGTTGCCCTCCTTTCTTCATTTCCACCTTATTTATTTTATTCATCCTCTTTACGGTATTGCTCTACCTCATTCATTTTCATTTTGGTATTTTAACACACTTAACACTTTGCTTTCGTGTTTCGCGATGATGTTCACGGAAGTGTCTTGTACTCCAGCATACAGGACAAGGGTGCGAGCTGGAAAGAACCGGATGATGAGTTTCGGACAATGACTCTCACCGCTTTATTACTGTAAAATAACCCCCAGTTGTACCGGCTGGGACTTTTCCACCACACTTACAGCACACCTGTCATAAAATCGACGTGGACGATGGGCTCAGAACATCGGCCCTCCTGCTGGGATCACTGAGCTGAAAGCCTCTGGCATGAGCTTAGGTTTGAGTTTCTCCGCTGGAATGCCGAAGGTCGGTGGAAGGCAGCTGCCCACTGAAGTCTCGTTTCTCGACGGGGAAGACAAATCGGTTCCATGGGGGTCGACAAACAGGCCCACGGAGTCCCGCTTCCCATCACGCCACATTCCCGGGGGGCCCCGATTCGCTCGTTCCACACTGGACTTGTGCGCTCGAGGGGTGACGACGGAGAGACATTCGCGCTCTCTGCTCGAAGAAACGTGCCGTCGTTCACCACGTCACCGAGCATCCTGCAACACGGCCGGGGCAGGATAACCGAAGACGGCACGGAAACAACACCGGTTGCCATAGCAACTTTGTCACACAAAAGCAACGTTTTCATCCTCATCAGAAAGTTGCAGAAGATGGTGTTTTAGCCCCTGACACATTTATTTCATCTCACGGCAAATGGCAGAGATGAAAAAGGGTGTTTACTCTCTCGGGCTTTCCGGAATATTCTGTGAAGAAAAGGCGCCCGATCGCTGTCTTTTCACTTTGCGTGCAGCACAAATAACTGGACGGACGAACACGGTTGTGTTTGAAGTAAAGACATCCAGTGTTCACACTGATCTACTGGCACAATAAAATGGGACAATATGGGGCTCTATTTTTTTTTTTTACTATAGTAAAATACAGGTGTGGCAGGCTGGCCACGCCCCTGCCTGACTGAGAAATGCACCTGAAGAAGACTCAACCAAAACAAGTACCAGGTGCAGCCAACAAAGAGAAATTAAGCTGCTCACTTGGAAAGAGTCTTCGGTTCTGACACAGGAAGGTTGGACACAGATTTCTGAGTTTTGCAGGGCGTTTGAAGCGCTGATAGCGAAGGACGTACTGATCCGAGTTCTGAGAACATCGCACGTTCGGTTCGGTCAAGTCTTCCGTTTTGTGCTCGTCATCGAGTTTTACTTCTGTCTTCCGTTAATTTCTGGTGGTTTCTTTCATATTTTGCAGCAGACAGACTACCGTGTTTTCTGTTTGTGAACATGAGCAGTAAGAATTGTGGAAGGTACTTTACTAGTGTAATTATCGACATCTGGAGTCCCGTAGTTGTGACACATACAGTACGTAAGTGATGATAATACAACGTAGAGGAACAATAATCAGAGAAGGCAGTTCGCCAATGAATTGTGATCACAAAAGCTGCGTGGCAACTGAGGAGAGGAAAACAACAACTCCCCGGCCAAAGAACTGGGAGAAAAATATACCCCCGAGGGTCCTGCTAGCATAAATCTATGGTGAAGGTTATCGGTTTTCGTTGCAAGATTTTTTCCTAATTTATTTATTTTTTTAGGAGAGGGGTTATTAGGAAAATGTGAAGAACTTCTAATCTACGTCTGTGGGCCCTTTGTGGCCTTTGAGACAGGTAATTTCACCTGGTTTTTACAGGTGTTCATTTACTAACAAGCCCGTTTCACATTCAGGATCTAGTTTTTACGCAAAAAGGCTGAAATAAATACACACGATGCTCAGCTTACAAACTCAACTGGGCCTGGACGTCTGTTTATAACTCCATCTGTTCATAACTCCAAAGCCACATTTAACACTAAATCACCTGAATCTAAGTTGCCTTGAACCTAAACTGCACTCACCTGCCATAAGTCTCTCCACCTATTAATGGGTTATTATAATGAGGCTGATTTCAGTAAATCCCCACTCGCTGCTATATAAATCCGCCTGCGCAGAAATGATTCACTGTTGTAATTCACTGTGGTAAAGTGGAACAAGCATGAAGGAACTCCTGTAAAAGGTTATCGAGATACGACTCAGGTATCAGGCTCTGAAGAACAGGCTTCTTCTGATGACACCACATCCTCTTCCAGCGGCGGCACGATACATAGTGCCCCCCCAGGACAGGGTTATTCTGGGTCGCGACGTCGCGATCACTTCCTTCCTTCCTTCCCCCGTCTCTCTGCTTCACGTTGGCAGCAAGACTCTGCAGCAGGACGTTAGAACTAAGCGACATGTGGTGTCGTTTTTCATCATCTTCACCTGATGCTTTTCTCTGAAGTGATTTACACTGATTTATCCATTTATGTAGCAGGGTCATTTTTACCGTATCAGTTCAGGGTAAGTACCTGGATCAAAGGTGCTACAGCACAAGGTGGGATTCAAACCTGCATCTTTCAGGAGCAAAGAGTGCTGTGAGCCGCACTCTGGTTCACTAATGTCAGCGACTGAGGATTGTTGCTCCTAAGGCCCCATCTATATTCAGCACACAGCTGCCTTGGCCCCCCGCGGGATTCTGGGAGTTGGCCCCGGCGCTCTCTGTGAGCTCCTCTTTGTTTGGACCCTACAGGTGAGTCAGAGGTCGTACAAGTCATCAGTCAAACTGCGAAGGCTCCCTAATCCTCACTCTTTCCGGGTGACACCAAAGGGCGAAGGCCAGTCTTTCCGGAAAACTCTTCACGTGTTTCTCCGGCAAGTACCGAACCAGCGAAATGTGGTACCAGTCTTTAGGGTGAATTAAAAATAGCGCAGCTCCGGGATACTCAATCCGCACAGTTACGTAGAGCTGTTATAGAGTCTGAGTCAGATGCGTAACCTTCCCGTAGCCTCCCTTGGGTTGGCGCTCGTCCTGGGGCGTGACCCCCTGCCCTCCTGTCTTATCTAGGCATTTGTGGAATGCCGCGTTAAACAAAGTCCACGGGTGCCCCGCGCGCACCTGGTTCCCATGACTCCCTGCACCACCAGCTGAACCGAGACCGGAGCCACCCGCCCCCGCGCTGAGCTCCGTGCGGGTGTCCGCCGGGTCATTACCGTGTTTTTACCCCGATGATGTCAGTCCTTGCATCACGGAGTTGTTTGCGGCCGCGCCCGGCTCCTCCATCGCATACCTATCTGGAAAGGTGTGTCCCGCTAAAGGTGGTGCTTCTGGAAGCGGAGCGACGGGGGAGAGGCTCACCTGCGGTGTCGTACAGGGTCACGCCGATCTCCCGGCCCCCGTGCGTCACGCTCGTGGCGAACTTCTCAAACACGGACGGAGCGTATTTCTGCAAGAGGCACACGCGAGTAAACAATAATCATTCATTTGCAGAAGGCATTTCTTCGAAAAATACCACTGCCTCCGTGTAGACTGGATGTTTCTTTTATAGGACAAATGAAACAGTAATTAAATAATTAATTATTAAATAATAATACATAAGAAAATTGCTACAGCCATGACTTCAGTATAGTTATTTTTCATCTTTACTGCAAAAAAAATAAATCACTGGGTTCTCAATGGGTTCTTTAATTTCAACTATGGTTAAAATAAATATGGTAAATAAGGTGCCAGTATTGCTTTATTAATAAACGTGTTGCTGGAAGCTACACGGCAGCGTCTCCGTAAGACCCAGCCTGTCGTTTCCGTCCACTCCGGAGGACGTTTGTTTGTCAGCGTATCTCCGACACTCTACACGCTACACCGCTGAGTCACAGTGGACCTTGTAGAGGACATTCCGTCCTTTTGGGTGATACCACACATTTAGGTGTGAGGCTCGGAGAGCTTCCTACCAAATCCTGGAACTTAAATCCAAAACCTTTTCTCGCTCACCAGTCACAAACATCTCGATGGAACCGCGGACACAGTCGCGGGCCTTCAGAGCTCAGAGCCCATTGCCTGAACTCCTGGTACTGCTGCACCAAAGAGGGACCATCACTAAGTCGTGCTTGGGTCTGGGGGGGGCTTGGATCCAGTTGTTTACCCAACTAGACCACATCTCTTATCAGAAGAGACATCACATGGGGAAAGTGGGTCATAGCTGTGCGCGACTTCCTCCCCCGGCTGACTGCGGAGGGGGCGCCACGGCTTGTTTTCCAAACGTACGCGGTTACCATGACGACAGATAGACCTATTGTCGGCCTGAAGTGCTCAATTTGACCAAGTAATCCCCCCCTCCCCCGTGTCGGTCCCACATCAGGAATCGGTGTCCACAGAGAAACAGTGTATGAACGGCTCAGAGTTGAACTCACATTTAAGTGAAAACCACATGTACTTGGCTCTTTTACCATAATTTAAGTGAATAAAAACTTTACTGTGTGCTCATTTGATCGGAAAAACAAATTCAATTTCTGATCAGTGAGTTTTCAGTTTTAAATTCACACACACTGACTGAAACCACTTGTCCCAAGTGGGGTCGCGGTGAACTGGAGCCTAACCTGGCAACACGGGATAAGGCCGGAGGGGGAGAGGACACACCCAGGACGGGACGCCAGTCCATCGCAAGGCACCCCGAGCAGGACTTGAACCCCAGACCCACCGGAGAGCAGGACCCGGCCAAACCCGCTGCAACTCCCCGCCTCCCCAGTTTTAAATTCTATACCAATAAATTGTTTACTTGCATAGTAAAGCGATGGAACGAGCTCCCTCTGTGCCTCAGAGCTGCTGAATCCCTCTCACATTGAAGAAGAGTCTTAAACTCATCTCTTTGAGAGCCACTTCTGTCCTGATGGCTCCATAAATGAGTCCATCCCAGGAGCTGTAGGGCATGAGGTTGGTACCCCACGCTAGTTCATCACAGGACACTCTCACAGTCACACACAAGGGCCATTTAGGACGACAAGGTCACATGAATTTATGACCCCATAGTGTGACCCACTGCGACGTGACGTGGGAAATGCTGAGAAGCTCCACCGTGGACCTGCTGATCTAAAGCGACGGTGAACAAGAGGTGCCCATAAATGTTTCCCTGGAATAACAATGGAAATGGAAGAGATGACAGGTCTGAGTCTCGCAGCTCAGCGTCACACGAGAGGAGGGAGACGGTCGAGGCACCAGAGACTGCAGACTCCCCCAGCGGAGCTGAACCCTCAGAGATCCGTTTCCTTAAAGTTTCAGTCGTGAAAAGGCTCCAGGTTCCCTTTTAAACCACATTAGAATTTTTATATTTATTCATTTGTCTGACACTTTTCTCCAAAGTCACTTATAGTGTAAAGTTGTTACCCTGATTTACCCATTTATACAGCAGCGTAATTTTTACTGTATCAATTCAGGGTGAGCACCTTGATCAAAGGTAGTACAGCAGAAGGTGGGATTTGAACCTGGCTCCTTTGATAGCAAAGTGGAGGCTTTAACCACTACACCACCTGCTGCCCCAGATGGAGGGAAGGACAGGTGTCTGCTGGACCTGTGCTGGACCTTCTCTCCAGGTGCTATAGCTCACCGCACGCGCACACACACACACACACACCACTCACCTCTGGAAAGCGTCCCTTGGCGTACACCATGAGGAGCGAGGTCTTCCCGCAGCCTCCGTCGCCAACGATCACAAGGTTGACCTCCTCACGCTGGGGGCTGCTGCCAGAGCGGCCCCCGGGAACCTTCTGGGTCATCTTCTTTGGACGGTTGCTCTGAGAGCCAAGCGGTGCGCTCAGTCCCAGCTTCGGCCAGAGACCCGTAGCGCAGGAGCCACGTGCATCGAAAGTGTCGCAGGAACAGGTGTCTCCGTGCGAGAGGCGCGGGATAGGTGTGCCGTGACGGGCGAGAGAGGAGAGCGAGCGGGTGAGTCAGCCTCGAACCCGCCCTCGTGACGGCACCGTGCCGGGCGACACGCTCGACGACCTGCGATTTGCGCGCCGGGATCCTCCGCCGCGGCTTGCCCGCACTCGCCTGCTGGCTTTCTCCGGAACTTGCCGTTCGGAGCAACCTGGCGCCCCTCCCCCGCCCATCTCGGCACTGGGGGAAGGAGGGGAGGGGAGGGGGGCAGCGGTGTGCCGCGCTCGCATGGCTGCGAATTCCTACCGCACCCTATCGCTGTGTTCCCGCCAAGGCCTTGAGGCCTCCACACACACAGAGAACAGCTACACAACTTATAAGAGCATTTCTCCAGTCTCTCATCAAGCTCATTGCTTTTGAAAACACCTGTGCGGCTCATGATTTGTGTACCAAAAGTACGGTTTGCTGGAATATTAATGACACTGTTCGCCTGTACTGTATGTAGGATATTTCATAAGAACAGAAAGATGTTTGTTTTCCAGCTTTGGTTCCAGTAAATCCAGTTATTTCCAGTGACACTCTGACCAACTCCAATCTGAGTGCTGGAAAATCTGCTTGACTGAAATATCAAAAACAGAATCTATTTATAGCACACACATATATATATATACACTACAGTATTTAATACATAATAAAAAGAACCTTTTGTTTTATAAGCTTCACAAAACCCTAAAAGCTCCGAAACACAGCAAGAAAATAACTATAATTTTCACAGAAATTTAGAGCTGCCCGCTTGCACTGGAAAGTCGCAGGTTCGAATCCCACCTCCTTCGAATTACCCAGTGGTATAAATGGGTAAATCAGTGTAAGTAGCTGAACGCTGAGGAGCACAGAATGGGCTGAATGAATAGATGGCGAAGTAAACGCAGAGTAGAAGGAGAGTAAAGCGAATGATGTCATCTGGTGCCATCTAGAGGAACAAACCACAGATCTGACTGACTGAGCTCTGTGTCGGCTAAGGGTTCAACAGAAGGTGCCTGTCTCCTCATGGCGCCGTGGCCCTCGGCTCTGGGTTCTTTTGTAATGTTTGTTGCTTTCGCTCAGATTTAGATGTTTTACCCTTCCTGTCTCCATGTGTTTGTGTTTCTCCACGCTACAGCATGAGGGGACAGTGTGTTGTGTGACATCATGTGCGTCCAGAACTTCTGTGGGAACATCTCAATGTGTCATGTATCCCCAGAAGACGCCCGAGAGCCCACCAGGGCCAGTCTCCACAAACAGCTAGGTAGATTGTGAAGAGCACCTGGGACTGAGACCTCACACGTCACACACTAGGGATCTGGGCCATCATTTCGGTTAAAATGTCCACTGTTTTTCACAGTTATTCATGACATTTGAAAACTGTATAAGCGAAACATTTATTATCATTAGCACTTATATTAAATTTTACCACCAATGGCTGTGGGGGGGGCGTGACAGTTGTTTTATGTTTATTCATTTAAGTGATGCTTTTCTCCAAAATGACTGAAGCTACTTACAATTATTTGCCCATGTATAGAGCTGGGTAATTTTACTGGAACAATTCAGGCTAGGTACCTTGTTCAAGGGTAACACAGCTAGAGGTGGGATGTGAACCTGCAACATTTCAGTCCAAAGAGCAGCTCTAACCACTACACTACCAACTGGCCCCTGAACTGTGGTAACATTTCACATTTTTATTTATTTAGCAGATGCTTTTCTCCAAAGTGACTTCCAACAAACTCTGTGTAGTGTTACCAGCCCACACACCTTATTCACCGCAGTGACTTACACTGCTAGATACACTACTTACAATGGGTCACTCATCCATACATCAATGGGATACACACACAGTGGGGGAACCAGGACAGTGTCTCTTTGGACTGTGGGAGGAAACCAGAGCACCCAGAGGAAACCCACACAGACACAGGGAGAACATGCAAACTCCACACAGACTGAGCGGAGATCGAACCCACATCCTCTCACACCACCCAGGCGCTGTGAGACAGCAGGGCTACTCACTGTGCCACAGCCAGGTAAGTAAATCCTGACATGATTTAAAGTACCCAGCTGGCAGCTGTAAATGGATAAAAATGTTAAGATTAACACTGTAAGTGTTAAGTGTGGGCTAAATTAATAAATGTAAACGTAAAATGCACCCTTTCCAAATGCTCACTGTTCCTCACTTCCACTTACAGGCCCAAACTGTGATTTTTGTACGAAAAACGCGCACCCCCCGCTGAACGGACCCCCGTTATACGGACATCCTTCGGAATTCCCGCATCTCCTCTCGCTATGCGGACTCCGCTGCACTAACTAGTCCCCGCGGATGAACACAGCGACAGCCGCGCGCTCACGCTGAGCATGCTGGGAACGCATTCTACCTCGTTCGGTGTTACTGTGAAGCTGTGTTCTCCGCGTCCGCCATTTTTACTGTTATTTTTTGTTTTTGTTTTTTTTTTTTTGTTTTTTTTTTTTTTTTTTCCCGTTCGGAGCGCGTTTGCTGACCGCAGTCGGACGGAGCGAAGTTATGACGAGAACTACAGTATAATGTAGGGCGCGAGATGCCGTAGAACCGCTTCCCTGCTGACGTCATGGGACATTCAGTCGCAAACTCCGCCCCCAGAGGCCCACAGGCCGTGGTCACATTACCATCTGTGCTGTTTTTTTTTTTTTAAAACTCATTTTCATTCGGTTTAAATTGCCGCACATGTCTTACGCGGATTCACAGGTGTTAAAAACAGAGTCGCACTGCTGTCTTTGTGTAATAGAAAATGTGAGGAAATAAGAAAATATGGGAAACTAAATAGTGGGACATTATAAGTCTTAGAATAATGGTACACACACACACTTACATGTCCTGAGTGGGGGGTCACAGGAAACCGGAGCGTAGCCCAGTAGCACAGGGCTGGAGGGAGAGGGGACACACCCAGGACGGGACACCAGTCTGTCGCAGGGCACCCCAAGCGGGACTCGAACCCCCCCCCAGCAGAACCCAGCCGAGCCCGCTGCACCACCACACCCCCTGATAATGGTACTGATATCACTAATTATTATATCATTCCTGGTTCTGTATGTTTAGGTGTTTTGGAGTGAATGTGTCATTCCGTAAAGGTCCTTATAGTATATCGGCAGTAGTCTGTTCAGTATTTATACCCCCCCCCTTACAAAGAGTGTTAGGAGGGAATTGGGTTCGAGTCCCGTGGAAGGGTGCAGAATGAATGGGTCTGTATACTGCCGAGTAAAGGGACAGCGCAGAGATTATAGGGTGTTTTCTCCCTGTTTCACTGGAAGTTGAACAAACAACAAAATAGGGGTGTGTTTCTGTGTTCGTTATTGTCTGTTATGTTTGTACTGCCTTTATTAATATATTCTTCTTGTACCTTGTGGTCACGTTAACATGACGTTGCCCTGTTTTATTCTACTCTGTGTAGTGTTTGTTTCAGCTTGGAGGAGCTCCTTGCTGAGTCATCTCTGTAATGACCTAATTAACTGGGATGGGTTGCGACCCAACCTGTCTTTTATAATGTATTTTATTTACATCCACAATTACTTCAAGCATGGTTTCTCTCACACTCTAAAAATGAGCCCCATATATTCCGGGCGGGACTTTAGTGCAACAAGTAAAGATTGCATCATTTACTGAAATATGCTGAATTCTTTGCCAACAATGTCTGGGCAGGACTGGGATGTTTCACCAACAGGAGCTATTTCTTCGAGGTTTTCAACCTGGGTGGGCAAAACCAGAGCAGCACATGGTTCTTGGGCCACTTACCTTTAATTAGGTAGTTGTCTTGTTTAGCAGTAGGAGAAAGTGGGGTTTGAACGTCAAACAATTGGGTTACGAGGCCATGCCATCACCTCATGCATGAGTCACTCCTACACTGGATACTCTGAGACTGGAGCCATACTGATACTGTGAGTCACAGGAAGGTTTGTGCTCCAAACCCCTGTTTTTGCTCAACCAGCTCTACTGCTGCTGTTTTTTTTTTCTGCATCTAAAGCTGGATATTGTGTATATGAATATTGCAGCTATTTTGGTTAGCTTGTTTGAAACATTGTGTTGGTATATATGAACTGGTGATGGTGATCTTGCAGAGGGCACATGGGGACAATGTAAACATTACAGTTTTACTGTGGAAAATGAACTGAAATGCAAAGCAGAAGGGACTTTTCCCCACATGGAAGTGTGTCTGACATCACTTCTGCTGGAAGGTGGCGTTTATGAAATATACATAAAACATCAGCAAGGGCTACTCCTGTGAGCTGCCACAAGAATTGAAAAGCAGTGAGTCGCTCATTTACATGCATGTCACGTTCTTCACACATTTACTATGCTGACAACGACGTGAAAGCACCATGAACCCCCCCCGTGCATCCCAAGAATAACAATGAATTTATATTCTCTTTGCTGAGATCACTGCGGCCCATGACGTGACTGTTCCTGCAGGTAAATCCCAGCCAGGTCCTCGGACGCACCTCTCCATGATAAAGCGCGCTCCAAACGCACGTCTTTCGAAAGGATCATTTCCTATGTCGGAGATAACGGTGTCCGGCAGCGCAGCGCAGCGCAGCACAGCGCAGCGCACCACTCGCACGCGCGCGTTTCTAATGGGATCGAGCGAAGTTTCGGACGCGGCGCTGCGCATCCTTTCGCCTTGAACAAAGTAGTTAGACGATTTCCAAAAAAAAAAAAAAAAGGTTGAAAAAACTTTGGATGGGGGAGGAAACCAAAACAGAACACAGGAAAACAGTTGAGTTGTTGCGCTCCCCAGGCTCTGTGTGTGTACAGTACAGTGAGCGCTGGAAAGCCGCCCAGCGCGTCTCTCCTTTTCTCCGCTGGGACGTCACGATGCAGTGAGGTGCAGTGGAGTGCAGCTGCATGCAGTGAGACGAGGTGCAGTGACGTGCAGTGACACGCAGTGGGGCGCAGACATCAGAAAGCCGCAGATGGCGGGCTGGCGCGCGCGCGTGTCGGACCCGGGCTCGGTGGCGCAACATGGCTGTACAGGCGGCAACGTGGCGTGTAGGAGATGAGATCCCCAGCCAGCCCAGGCAGAGGCACAAAGAGGCACAGAGAGGCACAGGGAGGCACGTTGCCCATCACTGCCGCAGTGGCGATGAATCTGACTCTGAGTCCGAGTATGATGAATATGATGCGCGCGCGCGTGGAGACGGGAGCCACGCGCGGACACGGGGCGCCCACGGACACCATCGCCGGGCTGTGGCGCAGTTTCACTCCCAGCCCGAGCGCAGGAGCCATTTTGACCATGAGAACAAGCGAGAAGCCATTAGTGCGGCTGGCTGACAAGCAGGGCGCTTCTGGGGGAGGCAGCAGCAAGTGTGTCCAAGCGCAGTTTTACCCCCTTTTTACACCACCCGTGTTATCAGTGTTAAGACATCGCCTTCTACAAGGAGTACTTTACCTAATGTTACCGACTGTAAGTTTGTTTGGTATGCATCTGCTTTTACTTAACATGTGACATGCTGCACATACACATTCATTATTATTATTATTATTATTCTTATTATTAATATTATTACTACATGTGACATGGAGGTCTGTTAAGGGAGAGCGCAAAGTTGCCATAAAGAATGTCTTTCTAATAGAGATTAATGGGCATCAGTGAGTCTCGCTGTAGAGCATTTATGAAGCACTTTTAGATGTCGTCATCTGTTATAAATAAAGAGTTTTTCTACTGATCTGTGCTGAAAAAAAGTATATTTAAATGATAACTGAAGAGTGGTCATACAGGAACTTCGAGCTCACGTTTTGTCATCAAAGTGATGAATGTGGCGCATTCGGCTCTTCTCCTTTCTGGCAGGGAAGGCAGAGCCATGTTCTCACACTATTATTCAAGCAAATGCTGTCAGGGGACTTTCAGTATTCAGCTACAAGTGAGCAGTTTTGTAAATTGTTGTATCAAGTTTTTTAATCTCTTTTTTTTTTTTTTTACCCCCTCCTCCTGTTCTGCCTTTTTTTTTTAGGAAATCACACCTAGCCTATAAAGCAAGCTTTAATTTAAAGGCTCGGAAGATGGCACTGAATCTGTTCCTTATTCTCTTCCATAAAGGCCTGATAAGTGTATTTCATCACAATATTCAGGTAAATATCTTTGAGCATTTTCACTACTTTCTTTGGCTGTTTTCTCTGTCTGTTGTTTACTGCTGCCTGTTCTGTTTAAATACACTTGCATTCTTCGTGTGCATTTACAGTCAGTGTAACTAAAATGTGTCCCTAAATCAAGGTCAGATATTTACTTACCTTCAGAGTTGGTGGAATTCATTTAAATGCAAATATAGGATGGCCATTTTTGTACATTTGTATAACAGCTTTCAAGAGACTGATTTCAATGTCTAAAGCTGACCATTATCCAATCAGTTGTTCTGTTTCGTCTTAAACATTAAGCAAAAATTAACATGTATTGTTTAAAAAAAAAAAAAAAGTGAATTTCTGGAAAGGGGAAATCATGTTAAATGTTAGTTATTAACTATCCAGTAGCCCTAAAGGCATGATGAAATATTAACATCTAAAATCTAGAGAGATGTATTTCATGAAATGTGAACAAAACAACAAAAACAAAAAAAGCCTTAAGAAAATGGAGAGCATGCACTTTATAGCTACAAGATGTATATAAAACAGACACGTAACTCATTACCTTTAGTGTCTACTCACTGAAGCATAGCTCTTCAAGTTACAACGTTGACAATTTAATAAATCATTAAATGAAAAAAGGCTATTTTCACTCATAAAGAAAGATTAAAGGAAAAGAAAAAAAAACTTACATGTAGCTTTATTCAGACTTGGCCACTGTAGTGGGCAGGGTCAATAGTGCAACAACATTACATAATCACTAATTATATTAATACTGCATGATATTAGTATAATTTTAAAAAAAAAAACATTTAAAAAAAGTTTATTCACTAGGTTTTAAGATAAGAAACAAAATTCTGAGGTATGGGTGTGCCATGACCTAGTTAGGACAAAGATGGATTCCAGGAAGGGAAAAAATGTCAGTGATAACGTCCCATTTTTTAATCTTCCTTCTTCCCATGTCCTTTAAATGGTGCAAACATTACAACACAGTGGTGAAGTCCACAGAGAGACGATGGAAAGCAGATATAAGATCCCTTTTGGAACCATGGAGAACCATACTGGCCACTGAGCTCCGCAGCGGAAAAATGGCCGCCAGACGGGTCGGCCGCCTCGCGCTCCGCTCTCTGTTGGAGGAAGTCTCGCTCCGGCTTCTAATACACGAGCCGGGGTGGAAGCTGCCATGTGATTGGCTGCCGGCTCCTGGCGCTGTTAACCAGCCAATCGCCGAGCGCTGCGCGAGATCAGACAGTGTCTCCGTCCCGCGGATCCGAAAAAAAAAACCCACCGCAATGAAATAGAAAACATTAATTCTCCTTCACAATAATTTACAATAGCGATACTCTGAGCTTTGTCCTTGGCTTTCCTTGGCGGAAAGGCGAAATGGAGCCGCCTTTGTCATTCATTGGCTCCACTCGCTGGCAAGGTCTGATTTAATCAATTAGCGTTTTTGTTTTCCGTTTGTTTCTAAATAATCTCCGCAGTCCGTATACAGGATCCCCATGTCGAGGCAGTCACACATTTTAGTAGTCATGTAAAAAAAAAAAAAAAGAAATGCTCTGACAGGACTGCTATTCCAGAGCAGTGGTGATTCCTCACCCTACTCCAGGCTCCTATCCATCTTGTTTCCTCCTGCTGGCGTGAACAGAGGCGGCACTTTCGACACATTTCTCGAAACCTTAATTCATAATCGAACGTGCCACTGACCAGAGCGGTACGTCTGATTCTCCCGGATCGACGCATATCAATTGATATTTGATATGCTCTGGGAAAAGGCGCTCTGTAGTGAAGAGGACGTCGTGCACGGCGAGTGCCGAAAGTGCGGTCGTCGCTATGTGTGCTCGCGCGGCCGCGGTGTATTGTGGGAGAGACTGAGGATCCCGAGCAGAGGCACACAATATGCGTTGGCTCGCAAAAAGGAGGCAGGATCCTTTAAAAGCATGTAATGTAATCGGGGGAATGTAAAAGACCCCTCCGTTTCGGCAGAGAAAAAACCAAACGGGAAAAGGTGCATCATGTCGAAGGCGGGCGAGAGGAGCAGGGCGCACGAAGAACACGGCAGAAAGCAGAGTTCAAGTGAGATTGCTGTTTTTTTTTCCCCCCTCTCTTCTGTCTGTTTCCATAATGGGGAGCAGCGCTGAGCCCCCATGTTGGAGGAGCCGCTGCCGTGCGAGCGATCGATCGATCGATCGATCGAGCGCGTGTGTGTGTGTGTATGTGTCTCTGAGCAGGACGATCCGTGGCACCCGCGGTGTGTCCTCTCGCTGTGTCCTGTGGTTATATTTCTGTCCGTGTGTGTGATGATGTTTGCGATGCGTGCAGGTGTGGCGAACGGGCTGGAGCACACCCCCCCGGTGTCCGGCTCGGGGGAGAAGCGCAGTCACCACTGGAGGAGTTACAAGTTGATCATCGACCCGGCGCTCAAGAAGGGATCGCATAAGCTGTACCGCTACGATGGGCACACGTTCAGCGTTCCCGTAAGTGCCGGTGTGTGTGTGTGTGTGTGTGTGTGTGTGTGTGTGTGTGTGTGTGTGTGCGCGCGCGCGCCTCCCCCACGATTCGATTGTCGCCGTTCGGGTCCGCTGCGCGGCTTCGCGCGCCGGCTGCCCCGCACATCGGTGCATTCCCGTGCAGACGCGTGCAGACGCGTGCAGACCCCGCGCGCCGTTGCCATGGATGACACGAAGTAGCGGAGCGCGAACCGCGCGCGCCTGCCAGACACATTGTATCAAAGTGCTGAGGACGTATCAAAGTGTTCGCTCACCCGGCACATGACATGAGCCGATCGGGGCGCCTTTTCCATTTAATATTATTGTCGTTTATTGGTTTATTTATTTTTTTCCCTGAAATGCACGTGCACTGTCTGTGAGGGCTCTGGGGGGGGGGGGGGGGGGGGACGCGACGCGCGCGCCGTGCTCTTCCACAAGTTTATCGGTTAACACATTCTTGTAAACCCACTCCCGTTCTCACCACCCTCCCAGAACACAGGGATGCCCCCGGTGGACACGGTTCGAGACCCGCGCATCGGCCGCCTCTGGACCAAGTACAAGGAGACGGACCTCCCTGTGCCCAAGTTCAAGGTGATCTTTGTGTGAATGTCTGTTTTTCGCCCTTTCCCAATTTTTTCTATTTTACTCTGATAAAATGTGTTGCGATACTTCGAAACAATCTCTGTGCACTGAGATCACGGTAAGTGTCAGATGTCTCCACCGGAGCTGTCAGTCCAACATAGAAGGGAAAAATGAGGAATGTGACACTGCCAAGGATAAAAACTTCACCCTTTTTACCCTCTAATATATGTGAAGGAACAGCAGGTGACTGCTGTGGACCTGTGCGCGTGTGTGCGTGGCGCACGCGTTTTGATTCTCGACAGCACTCGATGCTCAAGTGCCCTTTCCTCCCCAGGTCGACGAGTGCTACGTGGGCCGCGTCCCTCCCAAGGAGGTGACGTTTGCCAGGCTGAACGACAACATCAGAGAGGGGTTTTTGACAGACATGTGCAAGAAATTTGGGGAAATCGAAGAGGTGGAAATTCTGTACAACCCAAAGAACAAGAAGCATCTTGGGATCGCGAAAGTGTTGTTTGGTTCCGTGAAGGCGGCTAAGGACACGGTGCAGAACCTGCACAACACGTCCGTCATGGGGAACATGATCCATGTGGAGCTGGACCCTAAAGGTGAGCACATGCCCACCGTCTGTCTCTTCGCTGGCCCTCATTCCCATGAGTGTGTGATGTAGAGGATGTGTGTTTGAAATCACGTGTGGAAAGAGTCTTCCGTTGCCTGGAAACAGAGTGGGCTGTCCCACTGGCTGTCACCCCTCTTTCCCTGCTTCCACTCTTCAACTGAATGACACCAGTTGGGGTGGGGGAAGTCCTAGTTGATTTAAAAATGATCCAAAATCAGGAAACTGTTTTAAGGAGCTTTATTGTGAGTTTAATTTTTTTTTGTAATGGATGTTTTGGTTTTATACATTTATATCTGTTTGCCAAATTGGACAATTAGATCCTTCTGTGCTGTTGGAAAGGGAAATGGCAACCTGTGGCTCTTCTGTGACCTTTCTTGTGTCTCTTTCTCCTAAATCAGATCTAACTTTGCTTATCAATAAAAACTTATATATATTTTATAGACTTTTTACATTTATAATAAAGCTGCTTTTAAATATCCTTCCCTGACAATTTACTTATGATTTTATATAATATATATATATATTTAATTTCCTGTAATCAAATGAAATGATTTAATTTGTTTACTTTTAACAGTTGTGAACATTTCAGTAAAATATTGTTTATGATGCTTAGTTTTTTTTTGTCCCTTTTTTTTTTTTTTTTTATTCTTTGTAGTCATGTGCACAAAAGACATAAAACAGATGGTATCACCAGACAGGGAAAACCACTTTATGGGGTAGAGGAAGTATTGTCGGGTTCACTGTTGTGGGGAGGATGTGTTTTCAGGCAGCTGCGTTTCTTTGAAGAAAGCATTTGTGTTTTTGCTGTTTACTCGGTTCACCTGGATTTGTCATTCGTGCAGATGTTGGTCATGTATGATATCGTAATTAGACAAAATGAACATGTGAGAAAACAGTTTGGCCTTTTCCTTTTCTGGCCCAATTGAAATATTTTCGAGCTGGATTTTCACGGAGGTGGAATTGATTGTTCCTGTTATCAGGTTGCAGACCTTTTATTGCCCCCTGAAAGCTCTCTTTCCATATTTCATGCACTCTGATAGTGAACAGTGTTTGTCTTTGTAGCCCGGTTCTGGTCAGGTGTGTGAATGAGCGTCTGTAACATTTAATATTTAAGCGCGGAACAGCGTGGGGTGTGTGCTTGAAGCCCGCGTACCTGGGCTGGACCCACCACTGTGCATTGATACCTGGCAGCGTTCGGCCCACGACCCGCAAACGGTGTCACATCTCTCGGTTGATCCAATTGGTCCTTCTTCAGAATGGAGGGGATCCCAGCAGGGGGCGAGTCCAGCCCCCGCCATCATCGCCCCACTGAACATCACTTTTTACTCTATCATCTTTTCTCCAGGTGAGAACCGCATGCGGTACTTCCAGCTCCTGATTAACGGTCTTTACACACCCTGGACTCTGCCGCTGGGGGGTGAGGAGGCCCGGGACGCTTCTCCACCCAGCCTTGCGGACACTGTGCTGGTAAGACCCCCCTCAGTTTGATTTTTTTTTTTTTTTTTTTTTAAATCACCTGTGAGAATGAATTCCATGGAATTTTAGGCTCCTCTCCAGTCCCCTTCAGGGGGTGCGGTTTGTCACTCGGATGTGGTTCAGAGAGTCGCCAGTCGATGGGGGGTGAAGGGAGTGACACAAGGGGACTTTACCCATCTGTTCCCTTTTTCCTTCTGCTGCGTGACACTCTATCGTATGTGTTTATTTATCCAACGCTTTTCTCCAAAGTGACGTCCAGCGTTGATGTACCTACACTTACGTACCCATTTATACAGCTGGATAATTTTACTGGAACAATTTAGGGAAAGTACCTTGCTCAAGGCTAGTACAGCTAGAGGTGGGATTCGAACCTGCAACCACCTCTAACTACTACACCACCAGCTCTCCCTCGCCACCCCTTTTAACCCAACAGATCCCCCAGCAGGTCTCTTGTTCTCTTTCACTGCCCATCACCGTCACTCCGTTTGACTGCTGTCATTGGGTCATCACCTGCTCTCTCTTTTCGCGTCTCTCTGGGTTTCTCCTTGTTACCGTTGTTGTCTGCGGCGGTTGCATCGGGGGCCTGAACGACGCGACGATGTTTTATTTGCATGCGGTTCACAGTTGTTCTAAGCGCAGCTGTGTGAGTGGCGCCGGAAACCTGAGCATCGTAACGATGGACACCTGGAGTCTGTGTTTGACTGATGTGTGTGTCAGGCTGCGAGCGCCACCGCTTCACGTGCGACACTTTGGGACTTTGATCTGCTCACCTGCTGGAGAGATGCAAACGAGGGTTTCAGCTGCTTTTGTAGGCCACGCTGTGATTTTTCAGGGACCATGTAGGGTCGTTGAGGTCACACTGGGGACGCTATGCAGACAAATGGCAGTGAGTGAAAGTGTCCTCATCCGCAGCGAGTCACCAGTCCTTCCTGGTGTCATTAGCCAATCGTGTGACCTCGCACCGGGGCGACGGGGCATCAGGCTGTCAATCCTTACCCTGACGGCCTTTCCTTCATCCTGTGTGTGAAGGAACGCTGTGTCCATTCGGAGCGACTAGTGTCATCTTCAGGAGACATAGAGGACATGCGGGGGGTTGCCTTTGGTATGTGCGCTAGTTGTGGTGACCAAACTGACTCGTTGCATTCTGTGGTCCCCGTTCAGGCCGGCGACCTGGGAAGGAGGCTCGCCGAGGGCGGGTCTCTCGTGGCCGGGGGCACCGCCACCCCCAACAGCACGCACACGCCCCTCTCCCTGGACACAGCGTACTCGAGCCTGCGGCAGGACACACCCAGCAGCTTCGGCCACACGCCGCAGTCGCAGGGCACGCCGCACACGCCCCGCCTGGCCGGCACGCCCTTCTCCCAGGACTCGAGCTACTCGAGCCGCCAGAGCACGCCGGTGCACCAGCTGAGCCGCAGCGACGCCCCGGGGGGCTACAAGAGCCGGCGGCACGAGACCAAGTTCCAGGATGCGTATAACCGGCGGCCGGAGCGGCATTACGTGCACGGCACCAGCAGCACTTACCGCGCCTCAGAGCCGGCCCCGTTCTCGGGCTCCGCCTTCAAATCCCACCCGCCGCCGCCCCCGCCGGAAGCCACGCCCCCAGCCCCACCCGTTGCCCCCAGCAGCTACAAATCTGCTTTCTCGCCATACCAAGCCCCCCTGCCTCCCATGTATGCCCATGCGGAACCGCCCACCCATCCGCCCCCCCGGGAGCCCGAGTATAGGAGACTGCCCCCGCCCCCGCCTGCTGCCAAGCCCTTTTCGCTGAGCGGTGCCCCCACTGTGGACTTTGTGCCGGTGAAGGAGAAACCGGAGACGCCACCGCTTCCCGAGCCGCCGCCCGCGGCTGAGTCCTTCCCCCCGGTGCCCGCCAGCCAGACCCCCGAGCGCTGCCCCTCCCGTGGGACCCCGACCCTGGAGTCGGAGCGCCACAGCCTGGACTCGCGCATCGAGATGCTGCTCAAGGAGAAGCGGAGCAAACTGCCCTTCCTGCCCGACCGTGACTCGGACACGGAGGTGCGCATGGAGGGCAGCCCCATCTCGTCCTCATCCTCCCAGCTCTCCCCCATCCCTCCCTACGTGGGCGGTTCCCAGCCCGGCCACCTGAGGGCTTCACCGGTGTCGCGGCCCTCCAGCACCGGCTTGGAGGACATCAGCCCCACTCCGCTGCCCGACTCGGACGAGGACGAGCCCATCCCAGGAACGTGCTCCCTGGTTCGAAGCCCCCTGGCTCCGCCGCCCAGCGACACCCACCCACAGGGGAAGAACCAGGAAGGTGCGGGGCAGGGCAGCGTCTCTGTCTCGGGGGACCAGACGCCCACAGACAAAATGGATGTGGTAAGAGAACCTCCCTGCTCCCCATACTACGTGTGTGTGCTTTTACACTCGTCTGCAGTTTACACTCATTGTAAAGTGGCGGTACGGTGGCACAGCAGGTAGCACTGGTGCCCCGTAGCTCCCTGGCTGAGCGTTAAGACATGGGTTTGGATCTGTCTCAATTTGAGTAAAGTTTGTGGGTTTCTTTGGGGTGCTCTGGTTTCCCCCAGACGATTCCTATTCACAGTTCTCATTACTTTTTTAAATTTTTCTTTATTTAATTAAAACATCTAAATTACATTAGTAGCTGCATGAAGATTTATCTGCAATAGTTATGATCTCCAAGTTATGGAGTCTGAACATCTACACATTAACACGTATTTAAGAGATCATGGAAGAAGATGAGGTGAGTTTTAAGAGCCTGTTTAAATGTAGGGAGAGATTCAGCAGTTCTGAGTGAGAGGGGGAGGTCACTCGCCAGTGGACATGCTGTCCCTCTATCTGCCGCAAAGTGGGAGATGAGCTTTCAAAACCGCACCCCCCCCCCCCCCCCCCCCCAAAGGACCTGCAGAGATGTGGGAAGGTCTTACTGGTTATGTTCGGCTCCCAAAGACAATTTCCCAGACCTGGTCCAGGAGGTGCAGCACGCGTCTCGTCTCGAGCGCTTTGCGAATGCTGGAGAGAAGCAGACATTCATTCGCTGAGGGATCTTCTTGTGGGACAGTTTGCACTAAGCTCAGTTGAGGTAGAAGGTGACCGTAGATTCACCGGAATTATCATGCAGATGAAATGCTAATTTTTGAAGCAGAGGGAAAGGAAATGCTTTGCTTTCTCGTTCAGCTTCTGAAAGGGAGGTGAATAAAAGACATTTGCGAACGCAAATGACTCCATCGGGGGTCTTGTTAGAGTGCTGATGAGAAGCGCGACTGCGGTAATTTACCCTGCTCACCATGTAACATGCGCTGCGAATCTGAGGAAGATGTGGGTGTGAATTAATCACGGCTGAACTGCTGGATTTTGCAGGGGTTCGATTCTGATTCTAGATCAGTGGAGTCCATCATCAAGTTTGCCAGGCACTTTAAAGCCCTGTGGTTTGACCGCAGAGCTTGACTCAGAAACTTGACTTTAACCCACTGTGGTGTTTAAACCAGTGGGACCGTGGTGGGTTCAGAACCCTCCCTAAAGTGGATGTGGACAGATGGACATAGAGACATCGTCTCCGACACGAGATATTCTGCCCATCGCTTGCTGATGACCATTGTTGTACTTAACCTGGTTTGACCGAGTGTGACCGTGCTCAAGAACACGGTGGAGAACCTGTTTTCATCTGGCCTGCCGTCTCTCTCATGCTGGCTTTGTGTGTGTGTGTGTGTGTGTGTGTGTGTGTGTGTGTGTGTGTGTGTGTGTGTGTGTGTGTGTGTGTGTTGCGGCTTCTTGCAGAAGAAACTTTCACTCCAGTTTCCCTTTTCGTCCCCTGGGGTTGGCCTCCCCCCTCTCCCGGGTGCTGGGGCCACTTTTCATCATGGTTTCAGAGCGGACATGGTTCACTTTCTATGTTCGCTCAGCAGCACACGTGACTGGAACATGCCCCACACACACCAGCGAAGCTACATGCTTCCTTACGCTGCTTTTCATACTCATAAAATTTCTGCATGTAAAACAATATTGTGTGTGTCTCTGGGGGGGTTGGGGGGGGGGGGCTTGTCAGGAAGGGGCCTCATTTCCGGGAGGGGTCTGCAGTGGTTGGGGGGCATTTCTCCCCTCTGAAGGGAGACCCCAGCTGTGGAAGTCTGGACTCCGGCCACAGGGCTGTCAGCGTAAGGGGGGAAGGGTGAGGGTGTTGGGGGGTGTGAGCTGAACAGCCGGGGGCGGGGGGGAGTTCAGCGCGAGTTGCAGTTTTAGACGGGGACACGGGAGCGTAGAGCCACAGATAACAGCTGTGTGGGGGTGTGTTGGGTCGCAGCCCTGCTGTGCACCCGTCTCCGCGACCCCTCTGAACGAGAACCCCTGTCTTCCCACAGAAGTGGCTTCGAAGTGCTCCTGCACCCTGTCACTCTCCTTCCCCCCAGGGTTGGCGTGGGGGGTGGGGCGGCAAGTTGCCCTCAGTGTCCTCACACTAGATACCTTCCAGAGCTGGGAATCAAACCCAGGACCTTCTGACAGCTCTAACTACTATGCCACCTGCACTGTGTCCTCTCGCTCTGAGCAACTGTCCTGGGGAAAACTCGCCTTCTCCGAGGACGGGACGTCCTGCCACTCGCGCCCCTGCACTCGGTGTCTTCGTCTCCACCGCGATCCGTCTACTGCCCGTTCTGGTCTGTGCGTTTGTGTCCAAATCGTAAAGAGTTAAGCATTAAATAGTGACGCTGCAGCTTCTTGCTTAATGGCTCAGTTTTGTCCCCAGTGTGAAGGAATGAGTTCCCTCTGTCCCTCAGAGCTGCTGAATCCCTCCTCCCACATTTGAGAGGCATCTCAAGGCATCTCTTTGTGAGGATTTCTCGCTACATAAATGAGTCCAACATCATCTACTATGGTCATCTATGTATTTGCCATCTGAGTGTCACTTCTCTAGGAGCTACTGGAGGGATGTGAACCAGCAACACGGTGCTGTCAGACAAAAACAACCGCGTCAGTAACCCTGTGTCCGTGTCTAAATCTCTGTGTGTGATGTGCTTTTGTTTACTCTGAGTGTTTCTCCGCTTTGGCGAAAAGTGACTGTTAGATCAATGTAGGTAAATGCAGAGAGAAAGTCCCGACCCAGAACAGCTCTTCCCCTCCAGCTCCCTGACGGTAAATCTCCTTCGGATAGGTATTTGATTATCTTGCCTTGGTCAGATGGGCCATAAGAGAGGGGTCTCCTTGACCTGGGTCTGTCTTTAAGAAAGATGAGGACGGTGGGGCCAGGCCCATGGAGTTGCCTTCGCTACCGGTGAAGTAATATATCATGGTAAAATGTAATGTTTGGTGCTTGTAGTCGGTGCCGCATCGATTTATGTCAACATCCCGGCTTATTTTAAAGCGCGGATGATTGGGCCGTGAACTCGGCGCTGGCAGCCATGGTTGTGTAATAACGTGAGTTGGCCTTCGAAACATCTAGTGCGCTCATCAGGTCTCCTGGAGGTCTTACCCCATCGAGGGTTGGAGAAAGTGTAAAGCTCTGTGCTGCCCTCCTCTTTACATTCTTTTTAAAGTGTCAGTTTTGTGGTACGCGAGTCACTGCCGTTATGGAGACCCTGATGTTCTTCTGCCCGTTCCGCAGGGTCACCAGTCTTCCGGCGAGGACATGGAGATTTCGGACGATGAGATGCCCAGCACGCCCATCACCAGCGGCGACTGTGTCAAGGGCCTGGTGGTCAGCCCGTCCGTGGGCCCCATCCCCATCCCACCCCCCGGGTTTCCCCCGCTGCCGCCGCCCCAGACGGCCTACCCACCGCTGCCCCCGCACCTGCCGCCCCACCCGGCTGTCCCCGGGCCGCCGCCGCCGCCCCCTCTGCGCGGCCCACCCGGCGTGCTCCCCCACCACATGCTGCACCCGCTGCACCCGTACGCCCAAGGCATGGTACCCATGATGCAGGTGGACCTGGTGAGCTGTCTGCCCCAGTGGCCGGGCGGCATGCACATGTCCTTCCAGATGCAGACGCAGATGCTGAGCCGCATGATGCAGGGCCAGCGTGCCTACCCGTACCCCCCCTATCTGGGTGCGGCGAGGGGCGGGGTGCTGCCGTTCGGTGACCCGTACCGCTCCTTCCCGGTAGGGGCCGGGCCATCTGCAGGCATGGGCCCCGGGCAGCCCTGGCCCCTACCCGCCCTCCCCAAGTTCAACCCCGCCGTGCCGCCGCCAGGCTATGAGCCCCAGAAGGAAGACCCACACAAGGCCACGGTGGACGGCGTGCTCATGGTCATCGTGAAGGAGCTTAAGGCCATCATGAAGAGGGATCTCAATCGCAAGATGGTGGAAGTTGTGGCCTTCAGAGCCTTCGACGAGTGGTGGGACAAGAAGGAGCGCTCAGCTAAGGTGAGACCCCATGGTCATGGAGAGAATGCCCAGGCAAAGGGTTATGGGTCCTTCCTTCTCCTTTGCGTTGGGCTTTTCTGGTACTTTCTGTGGAAGAGTTTTGTGAATGATTTACTCTCTGACCGAATTCTTAGTGTAGATTCCTCTCCTTTATTGACACAGATGAGCATTATGAAAAACTAGAGCAGAATAAATAGTGTCTCTAGCGTTGCCAGTGTAGATCAACGGGATCGACATGGTGATTGATTACCAGCTGGATGACGTTGGGTAGAGCAGGACCTTGTTTAAAGCGACTGGTTGTGTGACTGCAGTTTTGAACCTTTCCTCTAGGAGACAATATAGAAGTGAATTTATGCTTGAGATGTTGATGGTTTCCATCTGTCCTTCTTAGAGATTGAAACGTTACTTTGTTTCACCCATCTTGCACAGGCTTCGCTCACCCCGGTGAAGATTGGAGACGGAAAGGAGGAGGACAAGGAGAAGCCCAAACCCAAAGAGACCTTAGCCTCCAGTCTGCTGGAGGGTTGGAACAAGGGAGAGGGTCTCGGTTTTGAAGGCATGGGTCTGGGCATGGGTTTGCGTGGAGCCATCCGGCTGCCCTCCTTCAAGGTACTTCCTGCCATTAGTCTGAGGTTTGATCATCAGTCTGGGCTCTTTACTTAATGATTCTTATACAGTACGAAAGCTAGGTAAAAGTCTAGGATTGTAGAAAAAATCAGAAACACTACATCTCACAGAGGTTCCAATCCATCGTAAATGGTTGATTCATTCCCAGTTTAATTCAAAGATTATTGCACGTCCAACTTCTGCTTCTATCCCTGGATTCCCAGCCAGACCTTTTTTCCTGCATCCCAACCATTCTTTGAAATTGACATCTCTTGCGTCTTGCTCTCTCACCAAACCACCACTTGCTATTTTGACCCCGTCCATTCTCTTCTTTTAATGACCATTGCTCTGCAACGGGGTTGCTTTTGTTTCATCTATCTTTGCTTCCCATCTGCCTTCAAAACTGTCAACATCTCACAACTGTTAAAAAAAAAAAAAAAAAAACCTTTTTAAGACTCATACTTGGTCTAAATTATAGACTGAACCCCCTTCTCTTTTTCCTTTCCAAGAATCCTTGAATACAAAGAGTACAATCAACTATCCCTATTCCTTGCCCAGAATGTTCTCCTCCGTGGATTGTAGTCTGGGTTCAAGATAGTGTTGCCACCAAGACTGGTCTCCTTGCAGTGTGAAAAGCCTCTCCAATTTGTTACAGTTGCCTCCCCCTTCAACTCTTCTTCTCCAGCTCTGCAGCATTTGACTCTGTCAACAACGTGATCCTCCTTACCTCACTGGAAAGGATTGAATCTTTGGATCATGTTTTGAGATGGTTTGGAGCTTGACTGTCAGGAAGATATTACCAGGTGGCTGCCTCTCTGGTGTTTAGTCTGCTTCCGCATGTGTTCCACAGGGCTCAGTGCTTGGGCCCCTAACTCTTCTCCATCACTCTGTCATTGCCTCTCATTGCTTTTCCCGTTACTACTATAGAAGACATGCAGCTCTTCCTCCTCTTTCCACCAACAGAGAAACCTTCTCGCGTTGCAGGATGTGTCTCTAACATCTCCACTTTGATGGCTGGCCACGTGTACAAATCAAGACAGATCTTCCCATCTCTCTTCTGGTTTGTTCACCTTTTGTGACCTGTGTATAAAACAGAACAACTTGCCAGTCTTGTGCACTTTGACAGTGAAGCCTTTGGGAGTGACATCTGACTCCAGGATCTGCTTCTCCTAACATTTTGAAGCCATATCCCAGACATGAAGAGGATCTCCTGTGTAACAAACCTTCTCAGAACCCGGTCTTTTTCACAGCTCCTGGTCCTAGCTGTAGTTATAGCCAAGCTGGACTATTGCGACTCCCTCCTGTTTGGTTTTCTGGCCTCTGCCATCAAGCTAATGCCACATAAATGAGTCCAAAACCATCTGCCATGATTATCTATATATTTGCTATTTGAATGTCATTCCTGTCGGCCAGCTGCTTGATGGATGTGAACCAGCAGTATCGTGGTATCAGACATAATTCCTGAGAGGGAGCAAAGCCACACACGTCATGGATCCATCACTTCCTGTTTAGCTTGATCTCCATGGTAAAAGAGTTATTTGTGTGTACTGCATTTTAGCACCATGGAAACGAGCACTTCTCGTGTTTTCGAGTGCCCTCGTGTTGGGTGGAGGACGTCAGCGGCCGTGGTGCAAACTGTAGTGTTTGTGTTTTGCAGGTGAAGAGGAAAGAACCCCCCGACTCCACTTCCACAGGAGACCCCAAGAGGGCCCGGCCATCTACACCTGTAGACGAAGAACTGGAGGATGAAGGTGAGGGCACCGAGGCTGGAGATCCTTATCTCTTCCCAAGTTTTTAGACATCGACAAACACAAGCGTTGAATATAAATGACTTGTGGAAAGTGTCTGGTATTTGTGTCATCTAGTAAAAGGCAGAAGTCGATCTACCTTGGCTAATTTAGTTCATTTTTAATGTAGTGCGTTCTTCAGGAAGAAATAATGTAAATGGCACAATGAGACATGCGCTATTTCTCTCTAGCTGAAAAACACTACTTGTGTTTGCCCAGCCAGCCCATAGGGGGCAGTAAAGTTCAACCAAGCAGAGTACGATTAAGGGACTGGCTTAATTCAACTCATTTCCACAGTGTTTACAGCTCATGTCTGGTGTTCCTGAGTGCTGGTATTCAATAGCATGACATGGACCGTTAAACACGTTTGTTGAATGAATTGGTCAAGGGGGAGCTTAATAGGAATTTGTGGAGACAGCATAAGGTCATTTTTACACATTTTGAATTAGTTTTAACTGTAATATAGTTCAAAGTTCATATAATAAAAGTTTGTCTTTTTTTTAAATTTTAACCAGCTGAAATTTTCACCGGACCTCAATTGTGAAGAAATTGGGGGATATTTGCATTAACCTTTCGCTGAATGTCACTTGACCATTTGCAGATTATGATGATGATGATGATGTTGATGATTTTCCTTGAGGAGCCTGACAAAGACATGTGGGAATGAACCACTTCTCTTCTAACTCTTTACGAACGCGTCCCCAGAGACGGAGCGGGACCGGGACCCCACTGACCTCCCGGCTGACGGCACCAAAAAGGAAGGGGACGTGGCAGTGGCACGGCGGAGACACGCCAGGCCCCTGGAGCTAGACAGCGAGGGCGAGGAGGAAGAGGAGACTTCTGGGAAAGAGGAGGGGGAGGAGTCGTCATCTTCGTCATGTGATGAAGAGGCGGAGGAGTCTGACATTTCAGAGAAACTCTCTTCTCCTAAGGTACACTTGGCTTCCCCTGGTTAACACCCCAACACCATGTAAGTGGCAGATTCTGATTCAGGGAAAACTGGTCTGCTCTCCATCTTTCAGGGTGATGACAAAGACGACGGTGATGATGAAGAAGAGGAAGAAGAGGAAGACGAAGAGGACAGAGCGAGCTCCGACTCCAGCGAGAGGGAAGACTCTTCTGATGAAGGTAATCAGATTGTTTGGTGTGTCGATAAGTGGCAATTCACCGAAATACGACTCGCCCTAGTCTCTGCAGTTCAGTCTGGGTCCCGAACTGCTACACCTTCATCCCCTGAGCTGCCTCTTCTGCATCACGGCCTCTCGATGCGCTTACTCATCTCTCTCCTCCTGACCCCCCAGAAGTTGACGTCACCGCCTCTTCGAAGGCTGATTCGGACTCCTCGGAGGAGAGCGAAGAGTCGTCGGACTACGACTCGAGCTCTGAGGAGGAAGATGAAGATGCGGAAGACGTAGACACGGAAGATGTTGATGCGGAGGATGAGGACGAGGAGGAGCGAGTGCATCAGGAGGAGGAGCCTCGGGTGTTGTCGTCAGGTGAGGAGGAGGCGGAGCCAAAGCCGCCGGCCACCCCGACGGCACCGGCGGCCCCCGATGAGGAGCTGGAGCTGGCTCTGCTGGCGGTGTCCGAGATCGGCATGGAGGATGAGGAGGAGCCTGAGATGCAGCAGCAGCACAGGGTGTTCCTGGAAACGGAGGAAGCAGCCAGTGCCATGCGAACACGCCTGGATGACCCCGTCGCTCACCTCCTGCCCGCCGAGCAGGGCCTCGATCTCCGGCCTCCCTCACCCAAAGGGCTCCCAGGTATGTTTACACTGTTTACTGTAGTCCACTGGGTCTGCTGCCTTTATCTTTCAATTAGATAACGCCAGCAGAGTAATTAGGAGCAGCTTGCAAATGGGAGTCCCTTCGGGAGATGGGGTTTCCAGACGATTGAGGGGTTCACAAAGAGGGCAGCGTGTAATGTAGATGTCAGCATGGTGGGCGAAGCGATGCTGCTCAGTGAGCTAAATGGGAGCTCGTGGAGTCAGTTCCAGCTGGCAGACACACACCGAACTTTGGGTTCCCTCACGGGCTTGGAACCACACCTGGGTTGCAAGACCTTCTGCTCACATGTTGTTTTTTTTTTTTTTTTTTCTTCCCCCATCAGCCGAGGAGCCGGAGATCGAAGTGGAGCCGGACCTCCCGGAGGTGAAGATGGAGAGTCTGGAGGACATCGGGACTCTGTGGCCACCCACCCCAACAGGCTCCCTGGGCGATAGCGACTTGGACGTGCGTTTGAAGAACAAGTTCTCGTCACCCGTTGTGGAGGAGGAGTTTCCGCGCACACCAGGAGGGGAGGCGGCAGTCTCGCTGGAAACGGAGCAGCCCGTCGACAAACTGCAGCCTCCTTCCTCCCTGCCGCTCGCACACCTCTCTGCCGGATCTGCGGTTGAGGCCCCACCTTCGCTGCTGCCCCCAGAGCTCCCTCCCGACCCCCCCGTGGTTGGGAAGCTCGGTGTGGACGAGGACGTTCCCCGCACTCCCGGCAGGGACCTGATGGGTAAGGTGGTCGCGAGCCTGGGGAAGTCGCAGAGCACGGACACGGTTCCCATGACGCCGGACAGCGACGCCCCTCTCACTGGGAGCAGCCTGAGTCTCATCTCGCCCCAGGTCCTGGGCAGCCCTTTTTCGTACCCATCTCAGTCGCCCAGCCTCAGTGCGGGGGTCCCGCGCACCCCTGGGAGGGATTTTAGCTTCACACCCACCTTACCCCCTGTCGTCCCTGACGTGCCTGCCACAGCCTTCAGTATCCCCATCCACAGGAAGTCCTCTTCTGACAGCGTAGAGGAGCGTGTGCTCTTCAAAGAACCACCGCCCAGCGGCTCCCCCCAGGGCCCCCTCCCGACCCCGGTCCCCGTAGGTCTCGACGAGCTGGAGTCCCCCCAGTCAGCACCCGTGTCTCCGCCGCTCGAGAGCCTTTTAGATGCCACCGCCGTGCCGAAGGAGCAGCCCGCCGTTCCACCTAGCGAACCGCCTGCTCCGCCTGATGTCACGCCGCCCAAGAGGAAACCAGGGCGTCCGAAGACCAAGAAGACACCAGTGGCTGTCCCTCCCCAGGAGGTGCCGCAGGCAGCTGACGTGCCCCCATCCGAGCCTCCTAAACTCCCGGTTAAAGAACTGTTCCCAGAGGTAACCGCAGCAGCGGCAGAAGCAGCAGGCTGCCCCACGGACCCCTCAACAGTGACTTTGGACTTCCGGGAAGGATGGGAGGAGCCAAAAGCGCAGGATGCCACACCCTTTGCAGAAGCAGACATCTTTCCATCTCTTCAGGAGGAGCCAGTGCTGAGGCCGCAGCGGAGGGTTCGGCGGCGGCAGGAGGAGCTGCTCCTTCTGGCCACGCAGCCTCTGGTGTCCCCGCCTCCCGCCACGCCGTGCTTCCGCCCACGCTCTGAATTTGAGGAGATGACCATCCTCTACGACATCTGGAATGAGGGCATCGATGAGGAGGACATCCGCTTCCTGCAGGTCACCTATGACAAGATGCTGCAGCAAGACATTGGCAACGATTGGCTGAACGACACTCTGTGGGTCCCCCATCCTCATATCCTTTTGCTGCTCTCAACGGTCCATTGGCAGATTGACCTCTAGAGCCAGCCAATAGGAGTGGAGTACCACTGTTACCACCTGTAGGACCAGAGGAGATCTGAGTGACTTGAGTTGCGGAGGTTTTCGTCGTTCTAAGAAGAGTAGGTTCACAACCTTAAATATAGTACAACATCTAAAATAAAAAAGATGAATTGCACACTAATAGAGAATGATACCACTGCATGTTTACTTTAATTATGTTGATTTAGTTGAACCGATTTGAAATTCAGGTGCAGAGTTATAAATGTAAAGTCGTGTACGCTTACCCATTTAGCAGACACATTCCAAAATATAGCAAATTCAGTGTAAACGGTGATTTCTCAACAATGGTCAAAGAGCTTTAGACACATACTCACTGGATTATGGGCACATAGTTTGATACCACCATGTTGCTAGTTCACATCCCTCCATTAGCTCCTTTACAAGTCAAATTCAAATATCAGATACATCGATAATCATAGCAGATGGTGTTGAACTCATTTATGGAGCTGTCCGGAGATCAGGAGAGAAGTGGCTCTCAAAGAGATGGGTTTGAGACTGTTTTTGCATGCGGGAGGGATTCAGCAGCTCTGAGGGACACAGGGAGCTCATTGTATCATATAGGCTTTAGAGTTTGGACCCTTCGGGAGTGGAACTGCTAGGCTGCTACGGGGGCGGGGTGGAGGGCACAGTGCTCTTGCTGGACAATTGGGACTGATCTTATGTATTGCAATCTATCAGTCGCAAGGAAACGGACAGGCTGAGCTCTTGGATTGCTGTGTTCCGGGCGGTTGTCGATTCCGGTCTCTCCCGTTATACCAGCCCGTCTCTTAACTCCCGGGCACCTACCAGCATCCCCACAGTGAAGAAGAAGAAGCGAGAGGACGGCATACGCGATCACATGACCGGGTGCGCCCGCAGCGAGGGCTACTACAAGATCGACAAGAAGGACAAAATCAAATACCTCAACAGCAACCGACCGATGGCGGACGAACCCCCCCAGGACACGCAGGTCAGCTGGCGGCCTTTGTTCCCACTAGTGTGTGTCTGTGTGTGTCTGAGAACAGCTGCAGCGTGTGTTTATCCTCTCCGTTTCTGTACACGCGTGACCTAAGTGCACATCGTCATACACGCCTGCAGGGAATGAGCATCCCGGCTCAGCCGCACACCACCACGCGGGCGGGGTCCGAGCGCCGGTCCGAGCAGCGCCGGCTCCTCTCCTCCTTCAGCTGCGACAGCGACCTCCTCAAGTTCAACCAGCTTAAGGTAGTCGACCCCTCGGGACGCCGCCGTTCTCCTCGACTGCCTGTTTGCGCTAAGACGAGGCCTCCGGAACCGCTTTGGTCACGACCCTGAACGCTACCTCGTCCGGTCGCGACGATCCCGAAGCGGCTACGCGACCGGTCGCTTCATTACGTCCCGTTTATTCCTACAGTTTTATCGAACTAATAACAACACGGTTTTCAAAGATTTTAATTGGGGTTAGTGGAAAAACAAATTTATATGAAAATGAAACCTGACTGCAGTTTATTATTAGTTGTTACATTTGATTCCACGCACAGTAAAATTGATCAAGAACCACAGGTAAATTGACAGGTTAGATGCAGTAACTACTCTCGACTTTCTCGCATACAAATTTTTTTTTATAGAATATTTTTGAATTATTCGGAATGCAAAGGAAATTTTGGCATGTATTTGTTTTGCTAAATTTCCCCCCCCATACATAGCGACTTACTGATGAGCTACTTACTATTTTCCTGTATTTATACAGCTGGTTACATCCATCCATCCATCCATCCATCCATCGTAAGGTACTTTAGGGTACTACAGTTGTAAGCAAGATTCAAACCTGTGACCTTCACGTCCGAAGGTTGCCGCTGTCACTGTCACTGTGCTCCATAAAGATGTCAAGTATACGTGAAATATATAAATAAATTAAAAGTAATACATTTCAATTAGGGAACTGTTTTGAAACCGTTGTGCACATATGGAAATGAAATATTTAACAGCGCATTCGGTAAATTCAAAATAGCGAAAATCCAGCTCCATCTATAATATTGCAGTACAAGTGTTACTGTACAACAGGCCCCTCGCTGCTCTGCTTGACATGAACCGCTAGAACATTATTAAGCGTTTATGAACAGTATATTTTCCTCAGTAATTCTTCATCAATCACTCTTTAAATGATCCTTATGTTCCAGCAAAGTAATCGCTTTATGACACTAATATTTCTTTTCCGAGGCCCTCGTTTGGGTCATAATGACGAGTTTGGGAACTTCTGCACCACAGCAATAGTGTGGCGTGGAAGCGACGATGTGTCTGGAACAGGTGTCACCGGTACGTGGTAACGTGGTAACGGCAGGACTCCACAGCAGTGCTAGTTATTTCAGCTCTCAGATGCGGCAGCTGATGTTCCTTTTTCACTGGGGCTCCTGACTGTCTCAGCGTAGAAAAAGGGTCAGTTTACCTCTCTGTTGGGTTTTTTTATTTTTTTTTTAAATTATCGTTGTTTTTAATGACAGTTCCGCAAGAAGAAGATCCGGTTCTGCAAGAGCAACATCCACGACTGGGGCCTCTTCGCGCTGGAGCCCATCGCGGCGGATGAGATGGTGATCGAGTACGTGGGCCAGAACATCCGACAGGTGAGGGGGCAGCAAGTCGAGCTCGTTGGGATTATCAGGGGCAGAATTTCGGGTTAAACCCAAACTCAACCCCGACCCTAACCCATTGCTATCCACGACCCAACCGCAACCGTAAAGGATGTAAGACAGACTGCGCTGAATCCGTACCTGGTCATGTCGGGGGCCTCGCCTTTCCCCCGCCTTTTTCACCGCCTTTCCCCCGTCCTCCTCCTCCAGGTGATCGCGGACATGCGGGAGAAGCGGTACGAGGACGAAGGCATCGGCAGCAGTTACATGTTCCGCGTGGACCACGACACCATCATCGACGCCACCAAGTGTGGCAACTTCGCTCGCTTCATCAACCACAGCTGCAACGTGAGTGGCACGCGAGACCGGGCTTTGCCCAAACCTGCTGCTCGTCCCCACATCCAGCGATCCTTCTGATCTCCTCCAGCTCATCCCGCGAGTGGTTCCCAAAGACGCGCTCGTAGTCATCGTCACTTGTCTCGCTGCTAAACCCTCCGTGTGAATTCAGCCGCGAGCTATAAACGTGTCACTCAGACTTCGGTGTTAATAATGTAGTATTTTTACATTAACTTTACTGGCCAAGTGCATCCGCATGTAGATGGAATTCGATACGGCACATGCTCCTTTGGGTGTATCTGACATACAGAGCAGCATCGAAGCGATTGGGTAACCATACGCAGTGCTGCTTGAAAGTATGTGAACCTCATAGGGAGGCTCAGTGTTAAACCTTAAAATAAACATATAAGATGAATAAATTACTATGATTTAGACAACTGACTCTACTTACCTACTTGCTTTAACCAGTGCAACTTGGGCTTCACCTATTCTTACACCTTTACACTACTTGTGTGTTTCTACTAGACACACGGTTTCCTCTAAAGGGAGCAACATATGGAACCGATCATTACACACCTGTTATGTCACATGAGAAACACTGATTCTCATTCAGTAATTATTTCATGGTAAAAGTAGCTTAAGGGACTCAGTTGTTCAGATATTTTCAAGCAGCGCTGTAGTAACGAATTTTGCCGAAGATGAAACCAGTATAAAACAGCGGACTTTGCGGGAAGTCTGCGAAAATATTTAATTAAGGCGGAGATAATAAAATTGAAGGGGTGCGGTGGCGCAGTGGGTTGGACCACGGTCCTGCTCTCTAGTGGGTCTGGGGTTCGAGTCCCGCTTGGGGTGCCTTGCGGCGGACTGACGTCCCGTCCTGGGTGTGTCCCCTCCCCCTCTGGCCTTGCGCCCTGTGTTGCCGAGGAGGCTCCGGTTCCCCGTGACCCTGAATGGGGCAAGCGGTTCAGAAAATGTGTGTGTGATAATAAAATTAAATATAAGAACAGGTAAGGTCATTATACTGCGTTGTAGGAAACAATGAGACACTAACACGCAAGAATGCTACATTGTGTAACGGCTCTGTTATATTATTTCACTAATTTCACGTAGTACTTAATTTTAAAATAATAGATTGATATAAATTGAGCAGTGTCTTCATGTTGCACTATTTACATTTACATTCATGAATCTGTATTCTTGTGCATTTTCTTTTCAGCACCATTAGAGCCCTCAGTTTTTTTTTTTTTAAACCTTTCTAGCCGTTTTAAATTTGCATTTTCATTTGCATATATTTACATTTATTTATTTAACACACTTTTCTCCAAAGCAGCTTCCAATGAACTCTATGTAGTGTTATCAGCCCACACCACCTTATTCACCGCGGTGATTTACACTGCTAGATACACTACTTACAAAGGGTAACTCATTCATACATCAGTGAAACACTCTGTCACTCAACCACTATGGGGGAACCTGAGCAGCATGTCTTTGGACTATGGGAGGAAACCAGAGCACCAGGAGGAAACCCACGCAGACACGGAGAGAACATGCAAACTCCACACAGACTAAGTCTCAGGGATCGAACCCATGTCCTCTCACACCACCCAGGTGCTGTGAGACTAACTTGAAGGGAAGGGAATCCCAAAGTTTTGCTACCAGAATACACTGCTAGACACCCACACAAGACGAAATGTGGTCCCTTTATAGCAGCACAACCGGCCGATGTTATCCCACAACAGATGGTCGTCCTTCTACATTACAACCCAACCTTGGAGCTTAAATAATAACATAAGGTTAATGGAACTGCGCTCGCAAGTCCAGATCATCGGAAGTTGCATAGGCTGAGGTCTACCTACAAGGGTTACCAGTGACACCTTAGTAAATGTAGCATTTTGGGCTAGACACCGTGTTACCAGTGCAGGTTTTGGTTGCTGCTGACAGTGGAATCTTGATGTCCTTTCAGGAGCGAATGGGGATCATGGTGCTCACTTCAGTCGTCCATGAGATGCATGCTTGAAGGGGTAAAAATGAAAATGTAGACTTTTTTCTCTTTGTCTTTCAGCCTAATTGCTATGCAAAGGTCATCACGGTGGAGTCGCAGAAGAAGATTGTGATATACTCTCGGCAGTCCATCAGCGTCAACGAGGAGATCACTTACGACTACAAGTTCCCCATTGAGGATGAGAAGATTCCCTGCCTCTGTGGGGCGGAGAACTGCCGAGGAACCCTGAATTAGAGCGTGACCACGTTGGGTTCACCCTTGTTGACCTAGGGCCTCGTGGCATCAGGGTCTCCCTGAACGAAAATGTGGCTTCACTGGTGTCTCCCTGACCTAAAGTGTGACAGCACTGGGGTTATCTAAAGCAGCATGGGAGGCATCGTCTATTACCCTGCTTCAGTACGGTGGACTAGCGGGGGCCTTCAGCATTGGGGACACCCTGCCAGTAGGATCCTTTAGCACTACAGGCACCCTACAAGTAGAGTCCATCAATGTTGGGGACGTTCTGCAAGTAGGGTCATTCAACATTGGGACACCCTACAAGTAGGGTCCATGAGCTTTGGGACACGCTGTAGTCGGGCCGTTGAGCTTAAGTGACACCCTGCCATAGGATCTTTCAACATTGGGGACACCAAGCAGTAGTGTCCTTGCTATGAGGGACATCCTGTAAGTAGAGTTCTTCAGAACAGGCTCATGGGAGTGAACTCCAGTGTGGATGAGAGCCCAAACCCAGTGGGACAAGGGAGAATCACATGGGAAGGAGGTTCTGCCAGCGCATCGCACACATCCCTGAGGCTGCCTTCTGCCTTGCTCTCTGCTGCGCGGGTGTCCGGCTGATGTGTTCGTACCTTCACCTTGCCTGTTTACAGTTTGAGGTGCTCTCGACAAGGGTTTGACGTGTGTCCCGAATTTTCTCCACTGCACAACCGCACAAACACTAATTGTTGTACTCATCATACCTCCTGCTGCCCTGGTCAGCTCCCAGTTAGCCGCCCCTTCATCCCACCGTCCAGATCTCCACCCGCCCGCCTCGCTGACCTTCGTTGCCGCACGGTGGAGCTCCCTTCTGGCAGTGCTGCTATTTCCCCCACATTTCCTGCTCAAGTGACAGTGTAGCGTACGGTACGGACTGGTGTGAAGGGGTCTGGCCTTGGCTGACTTGACGAAATAGACATGTGACTTGGGTCGCCATGGCAACGCTGATGGACTCGCTGTTTGCACTGCGCTTCAATCAGTGGTGTGAGCAGATCTGATGGGTCCTACCTGCCAGCTGCAAGCATGTTCCTACGCACATGTGTTGCCACACTATAGTTTGTCTTGCTGATCAATAAGCTTATTTTATGGTCACTCAAGTATCACCTAAGTGAAAGTAGATTCAGGCTGCAAAGATTGTTAGGCAGGACTTTGGTCCTGGTTCCGTTAATCTGTTCATTAATGGGTCATGGGTCATATTACGTGTAGTGGGTCTGGATGATTTTTCGTTTCAAGGAGACCTTGCTGAGTACCAAGCGCAGTATTCGATACTTTGCGGCCCCTGTTGGTTCTTGAGGAAGTACGAGACCGACAGGAAGGCAGTTCTGTTCCCTTTGTTTCCCTCCGTCTTTGAACGGCTCTCGCCGGTCATCTCGTGTCCAAGAACCGGTCTGGTGCTGTTTCGGAGGTCTGCTCAGACCCCTGGGCCCCTGGATGTGGCCGGGATGGTTTTTAAGACTAGAGATGTGGTACCACTGTCCCTTCTTAAGGAAATATCTTCCATTCACATTGAGATGTTGCTGGGCTGGTCCTTGGAGGACCTTGTGTATTTACACCCCCACCCCCCACAGCTGCTCCAGCCTGGCTGCTGATTGGCTCGTGGGCATGTTCATCACTAGTGTCTATCGCACAGCGCTTAAAAACTGCAAGAGTAACACTGGTTGTGATGTCAACGCCCCCCCCCCCCCACCCCTCTCACCCGGTTGGCACCAGTCCATGCTTCAGTGATTTAGTCTTAAGGTCTTGGAACCTTTGGTGCTACAACGAAGTCAGAAAGGGAAACGTTGAGTAGCTTCAGTGTATCGACCGTTTATTTGGCTGGCAGAGACCTGCACTCCTGTAACACCCTCTCCTGAACCCCCCAACCTGGAGCCTGGTCCTGCTGTGAACCCCAACTCCAGTAACCTTCAACCGTCATCTTATCCATCAAGCGCCCAACTCAACACTAACCCTCAGTCAACCTCCAACCTTCGATACTGTAGTGACCTTCAACTCAACAACTCAACCGTCCTCTAATCCCAGTCATTCTCTTAACCATCAATGCTCTAGTGAATCCCAGCTCTCAAAATAACCTTCAACTATCCTCTAAATCATCACGTTGTACATGGGTACTCCTGTAACCCTCAACCATGTAGCCCCAGTCAATCTGTAGTACCCTAGTAACCCCCCCATCATCCTGCACTCCTGTAACCCTCTGCTGTCGTGTAGCTGTCAGACATCCTGTGAACCTTTCAAAGCCCCAAAGCCTCATATTCTCATCAGCACCCCTTCAACCCTCAACCTAAAGTCTTATGCTCTTGATCCTCAACAGTCAAAAAAAAAAAAACCCTCCTACCCAACCCTCCTCAAACGCCGTCTTCTACCCCCAACCCAGAAACCTGCTCTCTATTAACCCCCAGCTCCCCTGTAGACCTCAACTCCCTTCAAACCCCCAACCCAGACTCCAGAGAGGTTATGCCAGAGATCTGCAGTTGTGGCCCAGAATCTCAGCATCATCCTGGTCTCTTCTTACTCACGGCTGTCTACTCCTTTAGCCATGTAGCTGTTAGGACAGTAGACCGCCTCACCCGGCGGTCCAGGCGTCACTCGGGCGCTGATTTAAACGGATGCCGAAACCTGCAGGACTCCGGAGCCCTGGATGCTCCTAGGGGTCGAGCCTTTCTGACACGTTCCCCTTCCCGTGGCACGTTCTTCACGCGGTGCTCGTTAACGTAGCAGCAGGTGGGAGAGTGCACGTCCTCATCTCCTGTGTCCGAGCGCCTAGTGAAGGTCTGCGGCGGTCGCTCTCGCGCGACACTTTTACGGTCGTCGTCGACGTTCTGTTGTTACTAATGCACTAGGGCCTGGAGCCCCACTCGCCAAGGGCCCCGGACTGTGACCCGGAACCCGGGTGAATCCGTCGCACCTCGGGCTCCCAGGGGTCACGCAGAGCGGGGCTTTTTAAACCATGTAGCCATGGATACTGTACAGCTTCATTTGTATGCGAGGAGTTTTTATCTCTCTGAATTGGGGGGAGGGATCCTTTCGTTTTTTTTTTAAAAATATATTTAAAGTGGTGGTGTTTTTCAGGGAGCATTAAAAGAAAGTGAAAGTGACTGTTTCTCTAAGGCATAGGCACGCCTCACGTTACATGAATCCATAACTTCCCTCGGAAAGAGTGTTTCTTGTGGAAACGTCGTCTTTTTCCCCCCCGACCCCCTTTTCTCGGTAACGTCTCACCTGTAAATAGTAATTGTGAATATTTTCGTCTGTGGAGTTTGCTGCGGGGAACCGTTGCAACGAGTTCGGCTTGTGTCAAGCCCCCGATGTAAATTGTGTGTACAGGCGCCGCGGGGGTGCGAAGAGGAGGAGCGATTGCTGTGAGCGAAAGGCACCCCCCCCCCCCGACCCCCCCGGGGCCCTCACCTGCTCCCTCGACGGTCTAATTTATTACGAGGAGAAGAAATAAAAGCTGAATTGAGACACGCGGAGACGCGCAACGCGAGAACCGCGAGTGTCGTTCCCGGACGGAGTCTAACGCACAACCGGTTCCCCTCCACCTGCCGCCGAAGCCGAGGGTTCGAGCGGCGTCCGGAGGAGGACCGCACACCAGCTCCACGGTGTTTGCGGTCACGCTCGCTGCCGTTTCCCCCCTTTCCATCCGTGCCGTTCTTGCCCGTTCCGAGCGCGTTCGCACGAGCCCGTGCATTAAAAGGTATGGATGTTGGAATTTTTGCAATAAAAGAAAAATCTAATGTCTGAGACATTTTTATTATTTTTTGTGACTAATATGGTTACAGGCCTGCATTAAAATGTACAATTTAGTTTTTATTTTTTACACTTTTTTTTTTGTCCACGGTTGATGTGCTCTGTATCTGTTGTCTTGCGCTACGATATGTTCATATTTTTGTGAATTCATGATTATGTATCATTGTATATAGTAACTTTTATAAAGCAATCCATAAACATACTGACCTTTTGTTAATGGTTCTGAGCCGTGTCTTTTTGTCACTGCCGCTTCAGCCCATATTCGCTTGAAGTCGTAAGATGCGGGTTAAGAAAAGGCCCACAAAGAGGCGGTGAAAGAGCTCAGAAATGAGGGGGAAAAGGACGTCTGGGATTCATTTGTTTATTGTGGCAGCGAACGCGTTCCTGTTCAGAGGAAGGGCTGGAAGAGCCGAACGCTTGAATTTACAGCCTATGATTTTTTTTTTTTTTTCTTCCCTCCACGATTGACTTTTTGGAACAAAAAACATCTTTGAGCACAAAAGGTAAACTGAAAACGTATGAAGAAATGCCGACACCGAAAAGCTCCATTTTGCCATTACGGCCTTAACTTTTGCTGAACGATCTGCACTTTTCTTGTGCTTTTCTGCCGTTCTGCACGATATGTAGGAGATGCAAATATGACAAAATGCTCTTCGCTGCACTCAGTACGAGTTTGATCTGTTTGAAACATGAATAATGAATAAGGATGTAAAGGCATTACACATTAGGTATGAGGGAGGGGGGGCACAGTGTTCAGTCAAATCCAATATGCCCCCCCCCATATATGTAAATAATTCATTGAGTACAAGTGATGATTTTTTTAGGCCCCCATCCGCTCATCAATTGTTATTCTGCAACATGACAGACGCTTGTCGATCGAGTCCGGAAGCGTCCTTCCGTGCCGGGGGCCGTTTCGAGGGCCGGTGTCGGTCGGGGATCGGGTCTCAAGCGAATAGTCGATGCCATCGCCGCGCCAGGGCTCAGAGGACTTCGGACCTGCCGTCGGGGCTCAGAACGGTGAGGTTGCCCCTGGCGTTCTGGTCGGCCTCGATGGCCTCAAACAGAGACTTGAAGTTCCCGGCGCCGAAACCCTGCGGGACGAGCAGATCCTCAGCACCTCCGTCCCCGTTCGTCGTCATACGCGTACGCCCGCGCCGTGCGGCACCTTCCGTGGCGCGGGCTGTCCGGTTCCGTTCCCCCCCCCCCCCCCCCTTCCTCCGAGCCTCACCTGGTGGTTGTGTCTCTGAATGACCTCCAGGAACACGGTGGGCCGGTCCTGCACGGGCTTGGTGAAGATCTGGAGAAGGTAGCCGTTGTCGTCGTAGTCGACCAAGATGTTCAGCTCCTGGAAAACCACGAAAATGCGAGTGTGAGGGCCACGGGCTCTGGAATACCACGGCGCGTGGAACACAACGGTATCTGAAACGCTACAGTATCCGGGAAACCACGGTATCTTTTGCTCCCAAGTCCAACGTCAACTGTACCCTTAAGTCACAATGAGTTAAAACAGACTTCCCTCACGTTACCTGCTCGTATGATTCAGTGAAAATCCCACATGTAGTCAAGATGATGAATGAAAAATTACTTTTAAGGCATTAATATTTTCTATTAGCTTAAAGTGAATTAAAAGGGGGTGCGGTGGCGCAGCGGGTTGGACCACAGTCCTGCTTTCCGGTGGGTCTGGGGTTCGAGTTCCGCTTGGGGTGCCTTGCGACGGACTGGCGTCCCGTCCTGGGTGTGTCCCCTCCCCCTCTGGCCTTACGCCCTGTGTTACCGGGTAGGCTCCGGTTCCCCGTGACCCCGTATGGGACAAGCGGTTCTGGAAATGTGTGTCTGTGTGTGTGTGTGTGTGTGTGTGTGTGTGTGTGTGTGTGTGTGTGTGAGAGAATTAAAAATGACTGAAAAAAAATGTCTCTGCAAACTCCTGTTCGACAGCGATTGTTGACTGATCCCGTGAAGCCGAGCAGCGTTCCGCGTCTTCTTATTGATCACGACGCTCAGGAGCAGCGGAAATGAACGAAAACGCGTGAAAGCGGGTTGAATTTAGGTGCCGCTCCTGTTCTGTTTCGGGGATCTTTACTGCCATCTATTGGTTTGACGGGGAAACGCAGGCCACGATGATGCAGCGACCACTTTTTCGAACGGAAAGCGGGAAAAATGCAGGTCGACCGGAACAAGGTCCCTGCGTGCAGCACTTCCTACAAGCTTGTGAGATGAGACCTGCAGCACGACCAGGTCCTCCGCGATCTTCACTCTGGAGACTTTCAGCTTCTCCCTGAGCTGCTCGTAGTAGGTATTCGGCACGGTCATGAACTCCATGCCGCGTTCCTTCAAGTTATGGATCTAACAAAACACATAAAAAAATACAGAAACTACCAAGACAGAACAAAATAAGCAAACGGAAACATTTTTTACGTGAATTATCACACTGCTGTGATCGGCGTATAACTGATTTAAAATTTTTACTGGAGTAATTCGGTGTAAGTACCTTGCTCGAGGATATTACAGCAGTAGGTGAGAGTTGAACCTGCAACCTTTGGGTCTAAAGGCAGCAGCTCTAACCACTACATTCCTGCCTCCTGCACCAACTTCATCCGAACGCTCCGAAACGTAACTATATAAAGACGCCTTCTTGTTCTTCTAGTCAACTATGTGTCCTCATCTAGTACATTAACGCATGCAAATTAATTTGAGGGACTCGGTTTGGCGCCCCGTTGCGGCGTGTGGTCGAGGCCCACGTGTCCACTCACGGCCGCGATGATGTCGGACGTGTTCATGGCGATATGCTGGACCCCCGGACCTCCGTAGTACTCGACGTACTCCTGCGTTGGGATGGACAGCTACGTCAGGGCGAGACCCCGGCGGACGACGCTCCGGAGGAACCGTGGCGGACGGACCCACCTGGATCTGGGACTTGCACCTGCCCGCGGCCGGCTCGTTGATGGGCATCTTCACCGTCTCCTCGTAGTTGGTCACCACGATCGAGTTGAGGGCGCTGAAGTCCGTCTTGAGCTGCTTATCGTCCACCGACCAGAACCGGTGGAACAGCAGGTTGTTCAGGTACCTGGAGGCGGAGCGGAGCGTCACCAACCAATCGGCAGCCGGCGAGACGCCCCCCCCCCGCCCACGGTGACCCTTAACCCTGGCCATGTGGTGAGCAGCCGTGGTGCGGAAATGGCGGTAATTTGGGCCACCGCGGGGTGCCGTGAAGACTGCGGGCAGGAAAAGCGCACGGTCACGCCTGTGCCGGGCCTCTGCCAAACCCCAGGTCTTTCGCAACCCAGGGGGCGGAGTCACAGGCCTGCCGCCATTGGACAGACAGAAGCGGACGCCCCAACAACACAGTTAACGGCCCCTTCGACTCGATGGGGTCCCCGGGGCTCACAGAGCACAAAGCATAAAAGACTTCGTGTCTATCGGAAGTGTTGAGTCCTTCGCTTTTCTGGGCTACGGAATCCAAGGATTTTACCGCGTTTTACCGAGGTCTCCATGAATTAGCGGTCCTGCCAGCGGACCGATGCCGTGAGGCTAATATTGATAATCGTTCATAATCTGTGTGCACAGGGAGTGAAGTCTGAAAGGAGCGAAGAATGTGATTGCTTATCCGCGTGTGTGTTGCCTCACCAGTCCACCACGGGGACCATCTCGTTGACCGGCTGATTCCCCACCACATGATCGATGAAATCCAGATTCCCTCTGGGCCTGTGACAACACGCCAAGGGCAAACTCACTCAGAAAAATCATTTATCATCATCAGACCTCATTTGCATTACTTCATTAGTATAATATTATTATTATCAGATTAGCTACAACCGTTTCACCCCCAGCCGAGCATTCTATTGAACCAGTTCACACCCCAGTAAAAGGTACAACAGCAGGGCCCGTCCGTGGTGAAACCGTCCCCCCCAGAACACACTCCTGTTGTTCACCAATTAATGTGTTCAGGTGATCCCCCAACAAAGCTATAATGTCAGCTTTTATTAATTTAGTCTTTTACATTTATTCCTTGACCACAGATCATAGCAAGGTACGGTTTTAACCATTATTCACCCGACACCTTTATCCAAGGTGATTTACCGTGTTCGACACCCTACAGTAAACTGCCGACGGTCATTCGCGCGGCTTGGTGAGGCACCGGCGCTACCCGCCGTGCTGCCTGCCGGTAGCGTCCATTCCCTCGGCGGAACCAGCGGTCCGTTCGTCTCGTGTGCGGTTTCTTCACCGCTCTGTCGCGTGGTACCCGCGTCCTACCCCGAAGCCCACCCCACTTACAGCTTGTCCAGCAGGGGGTCTTTGAAGAGCGGCGGGTGGAACCCGGGGAGGAAGAGACCCTTGTAGTCGGTCCTCTCCACCAGGGTGTGCGTGGTGTCGCCGTACTGCGGAGAGAGCGAGAGGTCAGAGGTCACACTCGCCACGGTCCCGTGTAACCCACACGGGGTCAGTCCGAACGGAAACGCCACGAACTCGAAATAGCCTTGGGACGTGATGTCGTTCGGAAACCCATCAACCTATCCCCTATCGACGCAAGTTTAGGTCTCCGGACGGGGGTGCGTTCCGGCTCTTCGCTGCCGTCGGCTCACACGTGTCACATGGAACCCACCGGACAGCTGGACACGTGGACACTGTTCTTTCACTTTATTTCTCCTGCTCCTTGCAGATACAAAGTAAAATTTTGCCTTAAAAAAAAAATCCGTTTCTGGTTTTTAATACACGTTCGGTTAACATTCCCGCATTATTTATAAATATTAAAGGATACATTTACAAATAACATTTTTCTCCAAAGTGACTTACAGTGTGAGGTTTGGACACCAAACTCAAGGGTACTGCAGCAGGACTGGGCTTCGAGGGAACACGGCCCATCTTCCACTCACCGTCTGCAGAATGGCCATCTTCACCCGGCCGTGCTCGTCCTCCACCGCGTGGGGCTCCTTCACGACGACGGCACCTCTCTCCCTGGCTCTCTGCCACGTGACGGCACAGAGACAGAGACATCGCACCCCCCCGTCAGCAAAGCACGGCAGGTCGGTCTGCCCGACGGCCTCGGGTCCGAGAAATCGCCGAGTACCTGGACCAGGGAGTCGCAGTCTTCCACGGTGAAGGCGATGTCCTTGGCTCCATCCCCGTGCTTCACCAGGTGGTCTCCCATCTCTGGAGAAACAGAAATCGCCACGACACGAGCGTGACCGGACAGCGTTGCCCGTGGTTTTGTTTTCCGGACGGTACGTTTGAACCATTTCGAAGTTTTTGAAGAATTTTCTAATGCGTTTTTAAAATATTTTCCAAGCATTAAAGTAATTTTTGGAGAACGGATGGCGCAGCGGTTGGAGGTGCTTGCCTTTTGCTCGGAGGACATAGTTTTGAATCCCACCTTCTGCTGTAGCACCCTCGACCAAGGTACTTACCCCGAAGTGGTACGGTAAAAATGACCCTTTGTTTCTGCATGTTGACACCCATAACGCCATTAGCCCTGCTCTAGCTCTGCTCTTTTAGTTTAGTCCTCCGAGTGCTTTATCATAGTTTTTGTAAAACTCAAAAAAATTAATTCCTGCAAAAAATGTAGCAAAAAAAAAAAATTCATTTATGCAGTGTACATGTGCCGGGTCGATGGTGTCATGGCGCCGTCGGCGCCCCGCTGCTCCAGAACACGTCTCGCGTGCTGACGGAGATCTCAGTGTACCCTGAAACGCGGTGCGAGGTCACGCTCCCCGGACAGGGGCCCGACAACATGCCGCCCGTCCTCTTCGGTCTCTTACCTCCGTTTCCTGGATTGAGAGCGGATGAGAAGACAAATACAATCTGGAAGACAAACGAAACATTTCCCATCAGCAGCGGTGCAGTAGAGGTTCGGCTCGAGGCTCCGCTGACCTCTAAACTCCCCGCCGAGCCGTAATGAGGACGGGACTCAAACCCGAGCGCCTGCGACACGGTACAATTTACAGCTGGCGTGGGCCGCGAGGCCACTCACCTTCCCCTGCTTCACGACGTGGGACACGACCTCGCGACTGCCCGTCTCCAGACCCCGGTAGGCGAGCGGTTCGAAGCCCATCTTGTTGCAATAGAAGGAGGAGGCCTGCGTGGCGACACAAGAGCTTGAGACAGAGGAGGGGCAGCAGGAACCGACCGCCATGAGCCGCAAAAACAACAAAACCGTTTTTTTTTTTTTTTAAACATCGGTACTTTACTAATCAACTCGTGTGACTCTCCCCTCCGAAGGGACTCGTCACCAGCGTTAAGCCGCTCACTCCGCACCCCCTTTACTTTAAAGGCAGAAGCTCCGACCACCGCGCTAACTGTCACCCCCATCATGAAGCGTAAGGGTATTACAGCGGGAGATGGGATTCGAACCCAGGACCATCTGAGCGCAAGGTGACAGCCCTGAGCCCTGCACTACTTGCAGCTCTTGATTTTGGTAAAAATGTAGTACATTTGGTAAAACTGGGGATAAACAATAGCGATAAGGTACTCTGTAGACATTAATGTGCTGCCTAAGTCCGTTTTACTCTGTAATAGTGAATATTTTATATGAATATTTTAGGAGTGTTTTACAGGAATATTACCAACGTCTACAAACATTACTCTATAAGTTCACGCACAGGTACCTGGAGTTGCGGGCCTCTTCCTCCGCCAGTCCACACATGAAATTGGTTAGCGCTAAAATATGGGTATAATTAAAAGAGTGTGTGTGTGTGTGTGGGGGGTTTGCTCTTAATCCCACCCCTTCAGGGAGCCAATGGCAGCTTGTTGAGGGAAAACACCTCTCACTCAAACCAGCACAGGGACACACACACACACACACTTTCTGCTGCGGAGTCATCACTGCGGTACCTGTTTGGCGTTGCCAACCCAGAAGGTGATGTGGTCGAAGCGGATGAACCTCCCCTGTTCATGCTGCGGGTGGAGGAGGAGGAAGAATGTAGGGAACGTCGCCGAGCAATTTCTCACATTTCATATTTGATATAAAAAGCTGCCTCTGACAGTTAGAACATACACCTCCGAGAGGAAATGCCCCCGAGGGACATTGGGTCTCACCTTGAACGTGTAGAAAGTCTGCAGTTCATGCACTGATACTTACATTGATTGTAATTTATATTTTACAGCTCGCTTCCCAACACAAACACAAACACCATCCGAAACCGCTTGTCCCATACGGGGTGGCGGGGAGCTGGAACTGAACCCAGCAACACAGGGTGAAAGGCTGGAGCGGGGGGACACACCCAGGACAGGATGCCCATTCATCACAAAGCACCCCAAGCGGGACTCAAACCTCAGACCCACCAGAGAGCAGGACCTGGTCCAACCCACTGCACCACTGCGCCACTGTGCCACCGCACCCCCTTCCCAACACAGGACAGTGTAAAAAAGTAAAAAGGGGACACACCTGTGACACAAACCACTGTGACACTCAGACCCAAGACCCCCAAGACCCCCCCGACCCCCCACCACCACCACCACCACCACCACCACCGACTCCAACAACTGCTGCCTGCCAAACTAGACATGTTCTCTCCATGGAATTTTATTTTTTCTTTGTTTCTTAACAGGGCAAATTCCTATTTTCCAAGTGTTAATAAACTAACATTAATACATTAACACTAATTTTATTTACTGAGGAATAGGACAGAATGAACACATACCTTTTCCCCTTTGTCAGTGTAAGTGGTCTGAAATAAAAAGGGCAGCATCTTGAAATATCTAGCATATCTAATACTGTATATCTATATATACATACATACATACATACAGTATGTGTGTAAAATATACACAGGAAAGTATATATGCTAATAAAAGTAAATCAATGAAACTTTTATTTGGCTGCTTTATTTAAGTGTATTTCATTATAAATTACAATTAAACACATTGATTGCATCAACAACATGTAACTCGCAAAATACATTTTGTACAGAAAAGTGTTGAACAAGTGAACTGCAGCAGAGAACATATGTTACAAAAGAACAAAGATGCTCTTACCATGCTCTTACCATGCTCTTACCATGCTCTTACCATGCTCTTACCATGCTCTTACCATGCTCTTACCATGCTCTTACCATGCTGATTTGAGCTCCTTCCTCCCTGGTGCGTGAGACACGCGCGCGCAATAAACTCGCGTTCATCGGATATTTAAATGAGCCTTGAAGCCCCGCCCACCGCGAAAGGAGGCGGGAAACGGTCGCGTGACGCGCACGTTGTGTAAAGTGACTTTAAAGCAGAAATAAGTGGGAGGAAAACTTATATGAAGGGGAAATGAGTTTAATTCATCTCGCTCTGAAAATAATATATATGTTGTTAAATGCTTTCTGTGTTACTTGATTAGGAAAATGAGTAAATCACATTGAAATGTTCTGTCATTTCAGTTGCATAAAAAATGCAGTTTCTGTGTGTGTGTGTGTGTGTGTGTGTGTGTGTGTGTGTTTGAAGTAAGTTATAGGATATTCTATTGAGGGTCTTGACTAATTCCATATGTCTCACAGAAGGGAGAGGAGGATCACGATCCTGGATTCCCATTGGCTTGTCCTTCACACACACACACACACACACACACACACAACCATAAAACTGAAAAAGTGGAAACTGCGGAAGTATTTGCTCAAATACTGGACACTTTGTGTGACTCCTCTCTTTATTCTGCTTTTTTATGAGGGGATTTTAACGGGACAAAATATATTTTATCCATTTACAGGATGGGATTTTGTGTTTTCCTGGTATCCGGAGCACAGAAACACAGCTAAACTGCATCGTTTGTGCTTCCACATAAAATAATGCTCATTTTACAGTTTTACTCCCTTTTACTTTGTGTACCCTGCTCAGGGGTACAATAGCAGGGCCCATCGGGTATTTCAGCCAACGTTCCGCACACAGTTTTAACCACTTTAGCACCATCGAGCTTGGAATTCAAAATACTGGGACAAAACACTTGGAAAAGTGCAAAAAGATTCCTCTTCGGAACAAACTCACACACTCACTTTCCTTAACAGCTTGGCCAAGTTAGGGTCACGGTGGTCCGGAGCCTATTCCAGAAGCCCAGGATAATGACTAAGCAGGGGACACACAGGATGATCTCTCTCTCACACACACGCACACACACATATACACACACTATGGGACACCGAGTGTCCCCAGGCTGCGCTCGGCCGCTCACAGATACTTACGATGCAGAACAAAAAATGTGGAAATGTATCAGAGGCAGTTTGTCGACCCAGCAGCCCACAGTCTGAGTTGCACTCGTCCTTGTTGTTCTGCCCTCTGCAGTTTAACGCTGTACCCATTCAGAACCACGAGAGGCTGCAGCTCTTATGAGGCTGAACTTTGACCTTTGCGGGAACCAACGTTAAAGTTTACATTTATTTAGCAGACATTTTTCTCCGAATCGACTTCCAATGAGCTCTATGTAGTGTTATGAGCCCACACACCTTATTCACCGCGGTGAATTACACTGCTAGATACACTACTTACACTGGGTCACTCATCCACACACACACACACACACACACACACACACACACACACACACACACACACACACTCTCTGTCATTCACACATTAGGGGTGAACCTAAACAACATGTCTTTGGACTGTGGGAGGAAACCAGAGCACCCAGAGGAAACCCACACAGACACGGGGAAAACATGCAAACTCCACACGTACTGCGCGGGGATTGAACCCATGTCCTCTTTCACCACCCAGAGGCTGATACAATGTGAGTTAATGAAGAGGATCACGATGGTACCTCACCGTATTTACGCGAAACACTGCACTCGTGTTCTTGTTACTACCTCTGTTCCAGACATAGAGAAAAAAAAACTGAGATGCAGAACAGTGAGGAAGCTCTTCATACAGAGACCATGTCTCCTACTGCAGTGGCATGTGGATGCAGTGCAGAAAAGCTTCCATGAGGGGATGGAATAAAAAAATGAATTTTTCAGGAACTAACCACGAAAAAAGTAAACCTAGTTGAAATGTTCATGTTGTGCTACATCTCCAATGAGACATTAGGAATCATCGAAGGTGATTTTGGCGCAAACTTGAGGTGCATGTTGGAAATTGGACAAATTGGGATTTTTCACCATGAAAACTAACGGAATGAGAAATGTCATTTTCCGGTTTTTCAACATTTAGTCAATTTCGAAAACAAAGCGCAAGCACTTCAAGGGGGGATAGGTGTGCCCATCTTTCATACAACAGGCTTATAAATCATCACTGTGTTAAGCGTTCATTCCTGTCCCTACACTTCCTTCGGTACTAGTGTGACTTTGGCTCAAATAATGTAAAAATCGCATGTAATAATTGTGACCTTAACATTCTAAGTCGCTTTGGAGAAAAGCATCAGCTAAATAGATAAATGTAAATGTAAACACTAACTCTCCACACCTGCACTTTCTCCAGAGGACGAACATGGGGCCCGAGGAGCTGCACCGACGTGGCTTTTGGGTCTCAGGTGGGGGGGGCTCTCTCAGCGTGAGTCCCTCTGGGTCCTCGGTGGCGACAGTGTCATGCACAGTGTGTTACTGAACCCATAACCACCAGGACCCCGCAGGAGAAGCTGTGGAGCAACAGCTGCAGCACTCAGGCGGGTGTGTTTCGCTGCACCCCAGCGGAGCGTCGGGACCAAAACGCCGCTCCGAATCCCTCGACAGAACTCACCCAACAGGGAAAAACAATGGTGATGAGCGATGGATGCAAGAAATTCAGTGAGAGGAGCTCAGCACAAATTTGGCGTTTTTTCTCCTACTGGATCGTACGTCCTTGGGAGGAAAATGGAAAGTCGGTGCGAAAGTGATTCGCTGCGAGGATGAAAATGGGAGAGGAATGATGACGCTTAGAGACGGCTAAGGGGACGAGTCGTCTCACTCTCGGTGTCCCTAGGGTGCCCTGTGTTTTTTTCACTCTTTTACCCAGAGGCCTTTGTTGTCATGTAGCGCAAAACAGGCCTGCAAATGATGCATGTGAGGCGTCGTTCGAAAGGCCGCCCTGGGACACATGGCACACAAGTTAAATAGACACACTTTTTTCAGTGTAAATTAGCTCATGCTTCTCAATATCTGAATTATGCTCATATTTAAACATGCAGTACAAACGGGCAGAAGAGTATTATAATACCAAATAATATAAAGGCTGAATTGGGCGCCTAAATATTTACATTTAGATGTCTAAACGTAGACGGCTCTTGAACAGATGAACGGAAGTGGGAGCAGAAGTTTCATTGTGAAAGTCCAAAAGTCACTTTTACCTGCAGGTCACAGTCAGTAAAAGGTTAACAACACACACATCCTTGGCTTAATTTGGCAGGTAGGTTCGGTAAAAATCTTGGAAGTAGCTGCAACAAATAAAATACTTTGGAAGACGATTTATTTTTATTATTTAACAGGATGACAGGAAATTTAAAACAACAAATCTGAAAAAAAAAAGAATGTGTAACTGTTCTGTTGGTAACACAAGGAGTCTGTGTATATTATTATAATTCTGACTACAGAAGATGCAGATCATTTTCTGTCCTTAAGTACAACTGATTCTGAGAGCAAACAGTGTGGTAAACAAGTAAAACGAAGGTAACAGCCGACCGTTTGGTCGGAAGAGTTTTTTAACATAAATCTTATAGAGGTGTAATTTTATAGAATAGAATAGAATAGAATATACTTTATTATCCCATTTCTGGGAAATTTGTCTTGGACAACCATGACACGGCCAGTGCACAACATTGGACTCACATAAAACAATATATACCATAACATACAATAAAATAAGAAGAAATAAAGCAACAATCAAATATATTGAAAACCAAGTGTATACCAATCTGAAATCACACACACACACACACTTTCTGAACCGCTTGTCCCATACGGGGTTGCGGGGAACCGGAGCCTAACCCGGCAGCTCAGGGCGTAAGGCCGGAGGGGGAGGGGACACACCCAGGACGGGACGCCAGTCCATCGCAAGGCACCCCAAGCGGGATTCAAACCCCAGACCCCCTGGAGAGCAGGACCCGGTCCAACCCACTGCGTCACCGCACCCTCCCCCAATCTGAAATCTGTTTTAGAATTCTCTATTAAATAACTTAACTGCAGCTGGCACAAAAGAATTTTTATAATGATTTGATTTACACATGGGGGGTGCGGTGGCACAGTGGGTTGGACCGGATCCTCCTCTCTGGTGGGTCTGGGGTTCGAGTCCCGCTTGGGGTGCCTTGTGACAGACTGGCGTCCCGTCCTGGGTGTGTCTCCTCCCCCTCCAGCCCCACACCCTGTGTTGCCGGGTAGGCTCCGGTCCCCCGCGACCCTGTATGGGACAAGCGGTTCAGAAGATGTGTGTGTGATTTACACATCAGAATCCTAAATCGTCTCCCTGAGGGAAACATATTAAAATTCTCATGTAAAATATGTTCATCATCAGCAGCAATTTTTTTTAACTTGTTTTAAAATAGATACCTCGTACAACTCCTGTATGGGTCGTTTCTCTTCCCACCCTATAATTTATTAGAGCAGTAGATACTATATGATAAGTATGATTATATGACTGCATGAAATAAATGTTCTATAAAAATCAACAATGCCAGCTTCATTTTAAGTGCTAAGGTAGATTTGTTCATTTAGAACCTGAAAACACCAGGTACGTGACGCCATTAATACCATCTATGAACCTCGATCTCTCCTAGACGCCTTTTTGTGCTGTAAAAAGTGACTATTCAAGCAGTGCAAAACAAAAGACCACAGCATGCGAGATATGAACCAGTTTGGAGCCGACATCTTTGTCCAAAGTTCTGTATGAGTGTGACTGAGAATGAACTAGTGTGTTTGTCAAGGCGGGACAAAACTCAGAAGAAAACCCTGATTGGTCAACACCAGACACGGACCAATGAGATCCACAGGAGACAGATGACATTAAGGAGGTGTTGCTCTTGACCTTGGGGTAACAGTGATTGGAATAGATTATGACTCATCTGTGACTGACAGCTGACGCTGACCAATGAGATCCACAGAAATCTGCTGACAGTAAGGAGGTGTTGATGGTTTGGGGTAAAAGTGACGTGATTGGATCTAAGGAGTGAAAACATGATTTGCTTCAAGTTCAAAAGTAATCAGAAGAGGGTGATGGAAATGTACTAGAGTAAAACTTCACTTTTTTCTGTTTACAAATGTATTTGAGCAAAAGCAAAAGTTGGTGATACCAAAAATAATTGTGAAAAATACAATTTCTCTGCATATTTACCGTAGTAGAAATAACAGAATAAGTAACTTGTTACTGTGCAACGCTGGTGGTGTTAAGCAGGATGTCAAAGTGCTCTGACACTTTGTCTTATGAAGTTATGAGTCTGAGGATTCAAACATTTTTCATTTCTTAATATTGCATTTAATAATGTTCTTTTGTGTGTTTTTTTCAAGTTAAAACATTAAATGTTTAAAGTTCAAGTAACTTGGGGAGGGCTGACAGATGTATCCGAGTTAAAGCACATTTACCTGTCGACACATAGTATATATACACTATACATTACATTTAGTACATCTTCTCGTTACATGACTACGAGAGAAAAGTAGCAACGCCAAAAAATGTTGCTGAAAAGTACCGTTGCGGTGGGAAAAGTACTCATCACCATGGGGAAACGTGCGCTTGTGAGCCGAGCTCCTCGGAGGAGCCCAGGTCGCTCCTCTCAATTCCCTGCTTTGGAGTCGGCAGCTCCGCCACGTGATGCAGAAGCGGAGGCCGGTTGGCAAACAGGTGAGCAGCACTCGGAGGAATAGATGGGCACCAGGCACCGAGGCACCGGGGCTCAGCGCTCAGCTGGAGGCAGCAGCAGGACGGGGAAGGACACCATGAGCGACACGCAGCTGCAGGCTCTCGCAGCACCAGAATACAAGGGAGCTGCAGGGGAGCAGAGCGCCGGCGGGGCCGAGGAGATCCCACCGTGCGCTGGAGACGCGGAAGCCGCAGCCGGCCTCGTCTCCGGGTCGCAGGCGCCGCAGGAGCTCGACGGCACAAAGCAGCCCAGGATGCAGCTCCTTCTCACGCAGGTGAGGAACCACCTGAGAGGCCCGAGCAGCGCGGAGCCCCGGAAGAAGGCGTTCCTGGATGTGGTGCAGATGGCGAAGGTGCAGCGGGGCGCAGGGAGCGGGACGCCGAGGCAGGAGAGCGAAGACGCCCCGCAGGGTGTCGACGGCACACGGGACGTCCAGGATGGACAGAGGCTGAAGGACGGGGCACGAGACGTCGCAGACAGCACGGAGGCCCTCAGGAGAGAGTTCAAGGAGCACATGGACCTGCTGAGGAGCGAGATGCAGGTGTACACTGACCGAGCCGTGGGCGGGCTGGAGTCGAGGATGCTCAGCCGGAGGGGCGACTCCCAGAAGCACCTGCTGCGCAGGATGAGCTCTTCAGAGCAGATGCCCGGGGGTGGAGGCCAAGGTTTGGAGCAGAGGCACAAGTCCCTCTCGGTGCCCTCGCTGCTCCCTGGAAAGAACCGGGTCCTCAACCGGAGCGCGGCGGCCCTCAAGCCCAAGACGCGTCACTCGGCCGCCCTCGCTCGCCGCTCAAAGTCCGACACCTTTAGCTCGTCCAGCGAGAGGAGCGGCGGCCAGATGCTGCCGGAGACGTCCGACTTGAGGATCGGAACCAAAGCGAGCGCCGCGCCCGGGACTTTGCCCCCGGCGTGCGCTGCACTTCAGCCCAACAGGAGGCTCCTGCACACCAAGGGGAAGGAGAGGCCATGATGGAGAGAGAGACGCTCAGCCTGCGCTCCTGCGTCCAGGTCCGTACGGTGCGGTTTGAGGACGAGTTGTAGCTCCGCTGCCGGAATTAGGGAGCAGATAACCGTTAGCAACACGTCCCGTTCCTGCTCTCCGCTCCACGGCGACAGGGACGAGATGCTCTTCCTTTCGCGGTGTCCGTGTGGCATCAGGCCAGAGCGTGGCGTCCTCACCTGAAAATCGACCCGATGATAAAGAGTTTAATTATAGCCGTGTCCAAAAATAAACTGTCGCTCTTTCCACGCAAGCCTAACCCCTGCAAGAAATGACAGATTCTCAGAATCGGTTTATGGCCAGACAGCGGCCCTTCCGGTTGGGTGCGTGTTTGTAATCCGCAAGGATGTCGCAGTAATAATCCTAGAGCTGCTGAACACTGCGGTAAGTGACCACAAATACCCAAAGACTTCTACACAGAGACGCCCACTTCCCCTCTGATTCTCCTCTAGCCTTTCTTCTGACCCGAAGAGGCACACGGCCGTGAACGGACTCGCTTTCGTCATATTTACCCGAGTTTTGTGCGGAATGGAATTGGCCTGCAGGGACAAGTAGCAGCAGATGGATGTGACTTTGTCAAAGACAAACACACCGACACAGCGGGGGAGGGACAGCGCGCACCAACATGTTCCCAAACTCCCCAACAAAAACTGTTCAACTCCTGTCCTGTGAACCAACTGAGTGTGTGTCGCCCACTAGTGGCCATATTGCAAGACAGCATGCGCAGGACACTTCGATGGTCTCCTCACATCCATCCCTAAAATAAGGGCATAATTATACTTTTACTAGGTGGATACTCTGCTCAGGACAGTGTAAATACTTACCTTTGTACTGCACCACGCCTCTTCAAATAGTGAAAAAGTGATCGTGTGGTTCTTACCATTCTCTTGATCCAGGCTGAGAGACTCCTTGTGCAAAGGCGTTAGGTATGTAATAATAATACTATTAATAACAATACTACTACTAATAATGATAATTATTATTATTGTTACGGGACCTATGACCCGTTATGCTCTGAACATTAACACTGGTTCCTCGCAAACTTTCTCCCTCCACCGCTTTTTGTGAGGTTCACTGTGAATTACGTCTCTCTGTAGGACACGTTGTTTCCATAACGTGATCCATAAATGTGAGAAAAATTTTGACGACAGCAATATTAATAGAAAAAAGTCGCATAACCCAAAGCTGACCTGTAAGTGACGCCATCAGATTCAGAACTGTAAGTGTGACTTAAGAGGTGTTAAAGAGCAACGCCGGACACAGCAGCACCGGAGAAAATTCTCACCGTTGGTAAGAACAACAGCTGCTTCTCAACTTATGATCATAACTGCGTCTGGTCTCGTGTATAACTCCAAAGTCACTTTTACCCCTGTAAATAAGTTAAATAATAGACATTGCTCAGTTTATTCAGAGGTTAGATTGTTAGATTCTCTGATGTACCAATATTATATTTTATTATTGTGCAACACTTTATTCTACGAACCTCTAGCAACATTAAAAGTAGTTAAAGTGAAAAATGTCAAGGCCCACGCTGACTCAGTTCGGATTGTTGATTGATATATCCCATAAACACATCCAGCATTTGTCACCTCTATGCTAATTTCAGCTTTTATTTTGGCCACTTTGGTCTCCATGGTAACAGCAGGCCTCTTCTGTCACTATTACAATAGGCAACAATAGCCAACATTTGCCTGCAGACACCAGTTGAATTAAGGCAGTCACTCACCCTTCTCGTGTCCTCAGTCATCTACTAGCATGAAGAAGATGCAATATTAAGAAATGAAAATGTTTGAATCCTCAGACTCATAACTTCATAAGACAAAGTGTCAGAGCACTTTGACATCCTGCTTAACACCACCAGCGTTGCACAGTAACAAGTTACTTATTCTGTTATTTCTGCTACAGTAAATATGCAGAGAAATTGTATTTTTCACAATTATTTTGGTATCACCAACTTTTGCTCAAATACATTTGTAAACAGAAAAAAGTGAAGTTTTACTCTAGTACATTTCCATCACCCTCTTCTGATTACTTTTGAACTTGAAGCAAATCATGTTTTCACTCCTTAGATCCAATCACGTCACTTTTACCCCAAACCATCAACACCTCCTTACTGTCAGCAGATTTCTGTGGATCTCATTGGTCAGCGTCAGCTGTCAGTCACAGATGAGTCATAATCTATTCCAATCACTGTTACCCCAAGGCCAAGAGCAACACCTCCTTAATGTCATCTGTCTCCTGTGGATCTCATTGGTCCGTGTCTGGTGTTGACCAATCAGGGTTTTCTTCTGAGTTTTGTCCCGCCTTGACAAACACACTAGTTCATTCTCAGTCACACTCATACAGAACTTTGGACAAAGATGTTGGCTCCAAATTGGTTAATAATGCCTGTAGACCATGACCTTTTGTATTATTTGGTTAGTCTAAATGAGAGGATCTGGTTTTACTGAGACAGCAGACACTGAATTTCCTGAAAAAAAATACTGATTTTTTTCACAGGAGTTAAAACTATTTTGAAGGTTTTAATAACTGTTCAAGAATGTAAACTTTAAAATAATCACTCCAGTGAGTACTATCTTTGACATCAGTACCCATCTGTTTAATACTTTCATTTACTGTCAAATGCAAAGTCATTTGCAACAATTAGAACACAATATGGTGGTGGGGGAAAAAAAAAAAACACTCAGAGACCAAAGTGAAAACATAAATCTTTCAAATTTATTTCTACACGAACTTGAACTATCAAAACTGTCCTTGTTACATTGCCAGATTTTACTGCAAATATTTTTTTAGTCCAGCAGTTCAAAGAGGGAGGATTTCAGTTAAAGTTCATTAAAGCCTGAGTAAACATATTTAACAAATTATATAGTAAAAATGTGCTTTAGTCAAGTCAAAATAACATGCGTACTGGGTATTTAAACTAGTTGCTCACTACTGTACAGAGATGCTCTAAGTTTTTTACTTTTGATTCTTGAGAACACAGAACTGTCCTGCATACAAACAATGGAGTAAAAAGCACAAGTGCATGATTATAAAACAATGCAGACAGCAGAAAAATGTCTGTTACATAGCGATCTTGAGCTCAAATCCACAAAGATGAAGAACCACTAGGAGCCCTCCTCCGATAACAGAAGCCAGTTACCGTGGTGATGTCAACCAATGTGGCCGAAGGTAATTTCTTGTCTGTCTACTAGAGCTGGCCTCTGTCTCTCTTACACACATCTTCACAGCAGAGAAGATCAGAGAGGGATTCTGCATAGTGGGCTTGACAGGTAAGAGGAACAAAGACTCGTCCCTGTGGGGACACAGTACAAATGGAGCTTCAGTCACTGTGATACAGACTTGAACGGCAGTGATGCAGTAATTATTTAGGCAGAAAAGACAAGATGTTGCGACAAAGTTCAATAAAGTTCTGTGTTTATATATTAAATAATTTCCTTTTAAGAGGTTTCTCTATGCACACATTTTGTGAACAAAATGTACAGACAAGGTTGGTAAAATGCTGAAGTCTGCAAAAAACTAACAGAACCATCAATGCAGCAGCATGAGAGACAGTAAGAAAATGCATTTCGATAACTTTGCCTCCCACATCCAGTGTTCAGTACAATATCTGCGGAGACTCGAAGTACAAAATTCATCAGGGGTATAGAATTATTGCAGTGGAAATAAGGACAGTCTTTGTAAAGCTCTACAACTTATTTTACACTTAGAGTATTGAAGACGTACAATTAGTGGACCATCATTTCCAGCCTAAATTGTATGTCTGAACCGTAACTACGTTTTCTGGGACGAATTTGACAAAGACGGTATTTTTTACACAGACTCATTGTGATGCGTTTAGTGTGACGTCTCTGTGTTGCTAGGGATGCCAATGTGTAACCTACAGCGGACGGTTAAGGGATTCCCATTCAAAACCCTGCGTTGGGTCTGACCTGCAGATTTACTCATCCACCCTACATGACAAAGCTGCTCAAGACTCCTGTATCTTGAATCTCTCGTAACGGCCTCCAGAGAAAGACAGAAACCGGATATATACACAAAATAACAAAAATTCTGTTCAAGCCAAACAAAATACTTGTTTTTTTATATTTAAAAAAAAAAAAAAAAAAAAAAAAAAAAAAAAACTCAAGGTGATGCAGGGCTCATTTACACCCGTGTTTCAAGCGGCACTTTTACTGTCCTCCACTCATTTCAGTACCCCGTCCTGCTCTGTCGCACCACCCCTTGACTCTATACCACAGTGCTGAGGGAGGAGCTGCCATTGCAACCCCCTGTCTCCCCCTCCAGCACCATGCTGTTCTCTGTGGGCGTGTCAGGGACCACCAGGAGGGTGCTGCTGTCGATAGAGTCCTCGTGCTCCACTGAGGACTGGCCGAGGACAGCACTCGGCTCTCGGGGGTCCTGCAGGGGACTGCAGATGTCTGTGGTGGGAGGGTGTCTCAGAGGGGTCCTAGAATCATTTCTCCCTGGGGAGGGAAAGTAAACACCGCTCTGGAGCAAGATCAGCACCATTGTGACCTGCACGCAGCACAATGGACAGGTGACCAAAGACTGAACTTTAGAAAGTGAAAAACCTCTCGTCTCTGCTTTACCATCCTTACCTTAGTGTACTTACCTTGAATTGCTCCAGTAAAAATACCAAGCTCCAAGCTGTATAAATGGGTGAAATATGGGTGGTCCTTCACTTACATCAACCGCCCTTATTATATTATTTCTGAGCCCTGATCTTTGGTTAACGTCTAACGCTGAGGATTCCACCTGCTGTATGATGGGCTGGTCATATTTCTTATTTTAAAAAAATAAATTGCAGCATGAAAGTCAAACAAAAAATTGTTTTATTTACAGAACGTTTCCTTTGTGGCTTCGAGTGATTTATTTATGAAAACGTGAGTGCTCTAAAGGTGCAGAAAAAGTGGAAGACAAAAGATTCAGCAATTGAGTACAAAAAAAATAGTGCAGCATCAAAATATTATAATATTGTACTGTAGTATATTACTATTCAAGATTAGTATGATTCTAACATAAATAATGTGTAAAATTAGTGAAACGCAAATATAGAGGAGTGACAAGAAAAACAACTTGAACTAACCCTGGACTAAAGCATTATATTATTTCTATTAATTACTTTTTTTACTCTCAGTTGTAAGTCCCTTTGGAGAAAAAGGGTCTTCCAAATGAATAAATGTAAATATATTAAAACACTAATCCTAGCAGAGAAGACATCATACAATACATAGGATCCCCCCTGTCAGCATACTCCAATTTATCTACACACCTAACAAAAAGCTGGATTCTCTCTCTCTCAAAAAAAAAAAAAAAAAAAAAAGTGTGGCTTTGCATGGAGACTGCTTTCCAAGCCTCATCTGGATCGGTGCAATAATTTGTTCTTGTATCTATCAGTATTTCACCTTTGGTGGATGTAAACACTCAGCATTACACCCTCATTTCAGTGATTACAGTTGCATCTGTCGTTTCACGAGTGCATGGCTCGACATTTCCCAAAACCAAAGCTATAACTCTGAATCTGGCTGCAACATTGACAGAAAGTTTTAACGCACTTAACGTAATTAATTATAACTCATTACTACAAAGGGTCCGATGATGTCTGGGGGTTACCCTCTACACTGTCCCCCACCACCAAAGGTGTGAGCTTTGTGAAAAGCAAACATGAACGTACCTAAATCCACGTACAAGATGGCATCTGTGTTGATGGAGGCCTCGTATGGCGGAGGGGGGTCGTTGGGGTGATGGAGGTCAGGGTACTTGTAGGGGGCGTAGGGAGGGGGCGGCTCGTGGAAATGAAAGGCCCCGCCGTTTCCATCGTCGGACAGGTGCAGGGGTGTCAGGCCGGTGCCGAAGCCATGCGGGCTGTAGTCAAACCCGGGCATCCGGCGTCCCAGGTTGAAGTGATGCACTACAGGTAGTGGAGAGAGAAGGAACTCTAGTGGCTCCGCGCTCCTGGAACAAGGAAGGAACTTGCAAGGAGTGCGAGTGCTTACGGTTGCTGCCGATGAGCGTCTCGATGGGTTCGCGACGCCGCTGCCGCAGCCGGTGCACCATGAAGAGCAGCAGAGAGAGGATGAGGAAGGAGGATATGCAGCTGATGATGAGGCGCATGCCGCTGGCCATTGAGTCAAAGAGGTTGCCGCCATCTGGAAGGAAGGACCGCACCGCTCAGACAGGAACAACACATATTGCATCAAGGCAGCATGTGCCCATCTACACCAGGAGGGTATTCCATCATGAACTAGGTTGTCAGTCAAGGCGCAATGAAACAACTCTACTCTGATTGGTTAATACTAAACTCGCTGCCAGCAAACCTGGTCAATGAAATTAATAAAAAAAAGTGACCCGACTCTGAAAACACATTTTTCAACAATGTTCTAAATATTCTACTCATGTAATATTGCCAGTATTAAAATGCTATACTCTCTTCCACTTCTGTGTGCACCTACCCATATTACATATGCTGGTTTAAACTGTGGCATCAGACTAACTGTGTACTAACAGTGGAATTCAAGAACTGTGTCTGAAATTTCTTGTCTCTTGGTGAAACTGGCACCTTTGTTTTTGCTGAGCTGTATGTCACTTTGGGTAAAAGCATCCACTAAATGAGTGAATATAAATGTACTCTTGCAGAAACAGGTAAACAGTTGTAAGTCACTTTGGATAAAGGCATCAGCTAAATGCCAAATGAATGAAATAACTTCAGGTGGTGCACTGGTTAGAGCTGTCAAAGAACATGAGTTTGAATCCTCACTTCTTCTCTAGTACCCTTGATCAAGTTATAGCCTGCTGTAAGAAGGGCCAAATCAGCGCATGACTGTTGAAGTCTGTAAATCAGCCTGGACAAAGCAGTCAGGTTAATAAAGGTTATTCATCATAACAATCTGGATAACTTAAGATATGAACTGTGGTCAAAATAGAAGTTTGTTCAATGGATGAAGAAGAATAGCGATTAATATTTCTGCCCACTGGGACAACTTCAACTGCTCTCAGCCTTATCACATCAGCGTATGCTGTACCTGAGTCCAGGCAGGTGAACTTGCAGCACTCGCGGGGGTCCTTGCGGAAGTGCTGGCACCCCTGCGGCCTCTCGCACAGCGCCGCCACGCACATCTCCGGCTCGCCGTCATGGCACGTACAGCTCAGGCAAGGGTCATCGCCCTTCGGGGTGAAGTAGTACCCTTCGCTCACCACGTTGTCCTTGATGTCCACGCACGTCTGCCCTGAGGTGCCCACAGGAAGTGGACAGTTTAAAAGAGCACAGTCAGGCAGAAATGCACAAGCAGCCAGACAGGATGGCCAACAATGACAAGACCACCATTGGTTGGTGGTACAGACCTAACTTTTAGAGAACGTTAACAGAACGTACTCCGCTTGCAGAGGAAAGGGAACTTCTTGTAGCAGTTTTCCACATGCCAGCTGTGGAGGCCTCTCTCATTCATGGTCTTGATCTGGAACCGCTGTAGCTGAGCGCAAAACACACTCTCCTGGCTGGGCGTGGCCTCAGAGACGCTACTCAGGCCATCAGGTGGCAGGAATACTTGCATAGATCCTTAAAAAAAGACAGAGTTATAAAATGTTGCTTGTCTTCATTTCAAGGGACTCGACCACATGCCATGAGGTTGACTTCACTTTCATATTGGTCCCAGTCAAACGATGGGTCTTACCTTTGTAGGCCACTTCCCACCGTGCCTCCAGGGAGTGGTTCTGATTGGTGATCACGTACTGATAGCCGACCCAAAACCTGCAACAAAAACCACAACAGAAGTGCTACAGCACAAAGAGCATCACGACCGTGTAATAATGTGCACATGCATATGGAGAATAAACCTCTAAGAGCCGAATCGTGATGTAACACAGCAGCACTTTAGTTCAACATATGGAGACAATGGAGGTCTTAAGAAGGGAAATGAGCAAATGTGATGCCAACTGTCTCCATTAGCCTTATTTGATGGTGTGTGATGTAATGAGTGGAGAAAAGTATCCGGTGAATGAATAAATGGGGGCGGGGAATAAACGTGCACTCAGAAGCACTTTAGATAAGGTAACTTGAAGAACCAAGGATATCTGCACACAGAAGCAAACAGAGGCTGGATGCTCTTCATGTGCCACATGATAGAATAACTTCAAAGTGGTAGGGTAACCATACAGTAAAACTGTGAAGAAAAAAGTACAATAAATACTATACAAACAGTACAATTACTTGCAGGTGTGTCTGATAGGAGAATTAATGCAACAAGACTAAATATACAGTCATACCCTGAAATGCAGCCATAGGAGTTACAGGAATTAAACTCAACGAGTTTCATTTAATAATATTATGGCTTATGAGGCATTTCGGCACATTCACAGCAACCCAATTTGGATTTCAGGCCCTTCCTCACAGCTGAGCTTTAAAAACATTTGTTTATTTAGCAAATGCTTTTCTCCAACACCATGTACAATAATTACCATGTAACCTTCAGCTGAGACTGTGATCCAAGGTGACTTTCTGTGTTAGATACACTACGGTAAACACCCTACTATTATTCACCTGTTTATAGAGCAATGCAATGCACGCAGATAATTTAAAGTCACCACACAACCTGAAACACATGTCTTTGGACATAACAGTGATGAAAGTGCTCAGCAAGACATGCTATCATAGAGTAATTCATGAAGGGAAACTGCACTGTTATAATTAATGCGCACACACGCGCGCACAAGCTGAAATTGGTTGTACCAAGCAGGGTCGCAGCGAACCGGAGCCTAATCCAGCAACACAAGGTGGGAGGCTGGAGGGGGAGGGGACACACCCAGGATGGGATGCCAGCCCGTCACAAGGCACCCCAAGGGGGACTCTGTTGGGTCTGGGGTTCGAGAGGAGGAATAGGCCAAACCCGCTGCGCCACTACACCCCCAGATGCAAATTACTGAAGTAGCTGTCCATCTTTAGAGGTACTTCGTGATACTTTATCATAAATGGTATCATTTGCAGGGCTCAGGAACACATAAAATCTTTTACCATTGAAACTAATGGTAACGACATCGTCGACTTCTGAGAATTCACTTTAGAAAGGGCTTTTCAGGAAACACAGTACCTCTGTAAGTTGGGGGACACTAAACAGGTGTAGTTGGTGACACTTTGATGACTATATCACTTTAGGAGATACGCCATACTGAAAAGGGATGTGGGGAGACACCCTTACTTGCACTGGTCCTTGCGCTCGCAGGCCCTGTCGTCCATCTCGAGCTTCAAGACGAACTGGAGCTCCTCGTTGGTGCCGAAGGTGGCCAGCGAGCCGTTGACCCTCTGACACGTCTCCACGGCCTGCCAGTAGTTCTCGCTGTTGGGGTAAACCCTGTAGCAGCTGGCCGTTTTCTCGTAGTGGTGCCAACCCGTGGGGCACTTCTCTGTGCAGAGGACAGGGAGGCTTTTTGACGCTTTCGCTCCAAGTCTTAGTGCCGTCCCAGACGAAACCCCGGGTAACTCAGTACATTCAAATTTTCATTAAAATAAAAAAATAACTACGCTCAGTGCTCACGTTAAAAACAAAAGTCGAGAATTTTTGAGAAAAAAAAAATCAATTTTTAATTGCATTTTCTTTACTTATCCATTTTCAAGAATGTGTTGGAGTTTGCAGGAAAGGAAACCATCCAAGCTGTTACAGACAGACGGCAGTAAAGAACACCGGAACAGGACGGCAGTGTGGGACCAACCTAACTCACTGCCGCAGTGTTTATAGCTCCAGTCCGGTGTTCCTGAATGTCGGTGATCAGTAATAAGATGAAAAACGCTGCACATATTGACATGCTGAGCAAGTCAACAGTTGGGACTGAATGGAAGCTTGTATCACATTTAAATTTTCAGCCCTTGTAAATTCAGTTTAATCACAATGGACCTCAAAGTAAATAATAAAACTGATATTATAAAGTTTTATTTTTTTTAATTTGTTAAAGATATCTGGAATTTATACGGATACTAACAAGAAAAACTGGCTTTTACTGATTGTGACTCAGGTGGAAAAGAGACTTTGGATTTACAAAGTTAGACTTTCAGTCCCAATTATATTATAATTATATGTCAGTGTAACCAGGCATGTAAGCAGCAAAAACAAAAACGATTCACATTAGGTAAACACTGCCCTTTTCAGAGAGTTCAAATGATCAACATTGATCTTCTGGACTTAAAACTTGGGAGCTACTATATAGTTACCTGACTAAGAAAGAAAAGAAAGGCAGCTGTACACACACACACACACACACACACACACACACACACACATTTTCAGAACCGCTCGTCCCATACGGGGCCACGGGGAACCGGAGCCTACCCGGCAACACAGGGCGTAAGGCCTGAGGGGGAAGGGGACACACCCAGGACGGGACGCCAGTCCGTCGCAAGGTACCCCAAGCGGGACTCGAACCCCAGACCCACCGGACAGCAGGACTGCGGTCCAACCCACTGCGCCACCGCACCCCCCGGCAGCTGTACAAAATATCTTAAAAACCTCACATCCCACTTAAGTTAATAAGATACCTGTTGCTCTGCTAAATCCACTGGAATTAATGGGTAACAGTTTAAGCCTTCGATAAAAGCATCTGAAAGTCCTGACAGGAAGGGGAAGCTGGCCTTACTGTTGAAGCGCACGGGCTGGGCCACTCCAATGATGTCCTCCACCTGGTCGAAGCCGTTTCCGAAGGGGAACCTCTCCTCCCTGGTGGCTGTGGAGGTGACGGAGTGATGTGAACATGGTATGTTGACAAGTTTTCCCTCCCCACCCCAGGAGGAGTTGGGAATTCATCACTGAACTCCCATTAGAGCCTGAACAGCGATTTGCACGCATCTGCTCACTGTGTCCCACATCCATCCAGCTGGTGTCCTACACCAGGGCTCCCAGCCGCATGGGGCAACGCGACTTGGATAGAGTGCGGTCAGTCTGCTGACCGTGGGCTTCATTTCATCACAGCAGCAACCGGCGAGGGTTTTGGGTCATCTCCACTTGATGTCACAACTTAAAGTTGTTTAGAAGAGCTGGGATCAGCTGTGTGGTGAAGGAACGTATTTTTCCACATCTGGAACAACCAGCTGAATTAATGGATCAGCAGGTGGCACCGTGGGTTCAATTGTCACTCTGCAATGTGAAGGTCCTTGATTGTTACCTCCCTACTCCTGCTGTAGTACCCTCGATCAAAGTTCTAGCACAGAACTGACAGGGTAAAACTTAAAATACCGTCCAAATGTACAAATCAGTGTTAAGCTGATTTTGCAACACTAAACGTGATATAGTCAATAACACCTAAGACTCGCAAGGCTGTCTGGTGCTGCAAAACAGCTTTCTCTTGCAACCACAGCAGCACCACAGTGTGGCCAGTCTTTGAACTTACTGCCTGTACCACGTACATCTCCTTGGACAAAGGTGTCAAATAAAAGTTAATTAAAAATAACAGATTTTAATTGGAAGATGGTACCATTTCCCCACCACTTACCTTTTTCAAACTCTATCCAAGCGAACGAAACCAAAGTGATAATCAGTAAAATTCTGCACTGGGTCCACCGGGCACTTTGCGTGCAGGGTTTCATGCGGCACGTTTTTCACGAGCGCGTTAGTCAGTGTCAGAGAGATGCAATGAAACAAAGCTCGGGAACAAAGGCACATTTGTGAAGTACATGTGAATGTTTGCGACGAGTCTGTTCAGGTGGTCGGTGTTTTGGGGCTCAGCTGTGTGCCTCGCATCACCTGCTGACCCTAAGGGACACTCACAGGGGCAGTCCAGCTCATCGCTCTTGTCCTCGCAGGCCGTCCAGCCGTCGCACCTCCAGGTCAAGGGGATGCACTGCATCCTCCCGCTGCGGCAGTCGAACTGGCCGGGCCCACAGCGCAGCTCTGAAACGGCGCAGGGAGCTTTCAGTTAGCAGCAACCGGTAGGAGGCATCGCACAGCCCCACGCATACACGCATCATGGTGATCGCCCACCTCACAGTCTCACAGTCCCACAGTATCAGCCTTTTCAAGATGGACACTGGTGGACAGAGTGACACATACAGACTGACAGCAGTGTGGTGAAAAAGTCCAGTTCCTCTACACACACTGGCAATTACATTTAGAATCATTCATTTAGCTCATGCTTTTCTGCAAAGCGACTTACACTGTTAAGCTATTTACAATTATTTACCCAGGATCACAAGTGAACCTGCTTCTCTTTCCATTTGTGAGAAGCACAGGTTCACCAATAATGCAAGTTTTTGCAGTGAATATCACATAAATTACATCTATTTGACACTTAATAACGTTAAGATATTTACAACTATTTACCCTGTTATACAGATAGGTAATTTTAATAGAGCAATTCAGGGTATGTAACTTGATCAAAGGTATGACACCTGGAGCTGGGATTTGAACCTGCAACATTTGGGTCCAAGAGCAGCAGTACTAACCACTGCACCACCAGCTGCCCTGGAACTCATTTTAGACCAAGAGTTGAAGGTGCATCAGGTACAGACTCTAGGTATTTTCCGTACTAAGAGAAACTCGTGCGGTTAGACTGGAACAGGGTGCGAGTGAGTAATGATGTCTTACCTGAGAGCAGTCTTGCCACAGCCACCCGCGGACCTGGAGAACAAGAAAAGCCCACAGTGACTTGATGGGAAAAGAAACTTCTTGCATGATCTATCGCATTGGCCGAGTCCACTGAGAAGTGTTGAGCGCCAAGCTCTGAGCCCGAGAGCCAAGGGCAGCAGCCAGCAGTAAACACCAGTCCCAACCTGTAAAACATTGCTGCTCACCGTGCAACCCAGTTCAGTCTTGCCCGAGCGTGAAGAAACCTCCTTCGTGCTTTCCAACAAACGGCTTGCTCCAGCTACACACACCATTGTGCGTTTGCACCGCTTAGAAAGTAGCGGAGAGCGGCCTCGTCCAGTCCCAGCGGCCTTCAACAGGAGGATGTGGGACTATCTGCTAATCGGCACAGCTGTGGCAACATCCAAATGGGCTCAACGTGCTGCGAAGAGCAGTTACAAACTTTTGAAGCCATTAATTCATTTGTAACTATATTTTATTCACTCATTTACTTTCTAAAACATCCCGCATTTACATTGCCAGCTCACAGGTGGCAGTGAAGAGCACTCAAACAGAACAAGAGTGCGGGGCCGCTTTCGTTCAACTCACTTCCACAGTGTTTACGGCGAGTCTCTGGTGTCCCGAGTGTCCCTGTTCAGCGATAACTTGAGGAAAAGGAGCATATTTATTGGATGAACCAATCAGTACTTGGGAGTTTTTAGTTTCAGTTACTTTAACTTAATTTGTAAGTTCCTTACCTTTTATAAAATATTTGTTGTTTTAGCTGAGGTTTCCACAGCATACACCCTGTAACTACAGCATGAGATGTTTGTTTTATAAAATCTGCGACTAGCTATGACTTGGTACTACAAGTGATTTTGGACTTGGAGCAAATGAGACAAGTGACAACCTGCCTCCCGGTACAGTGATGTTTGCAGGTTTGTGGTTAAAGGAAAAGGAAAAAAAAAAAAAAAAAAAAGACTATTTTAAGGTAGTCATCCCTCAGGTGGAGGGCGAGCAGGGGATCACCAAGCGTGGAGGAAGGAAACTCGCTGCAAACTCTCCAGAGAAGCCTGCGTCCATCGGCGGTCAGATTCTGCTCCCATGACACCGACGGGAAAGCAGAACAAAAACGCTCGTTTCATTCGAGCTGCACTTTTGCATCCGAAGCCCACCGCCCACGTGCGTACGAGCGCACGACGCATTTCGCCAACTGCCGGCTGTCTTTTCCCAACTGCTTCTTCTGAATCCGCAAGCAATTCTTCATGTTCGGACCGGGACCCTCGCCGGTGCGTCTGACTAATGCCTAAAATCTGTGCTTAAGTGATGGGTTCAGGATCTCTCCTCCCCCGATATTACACAATACACCAACAGCTTTAGTTTGGGAAAGTTATGATGCCACTTCACGTTATATAACCAGCTGTATTGAGTTCATAAAGAACTGAAGCACATCAGCCTGAGGGGTGGGGGGTGCAGCCCAGTGGAAAAGTACAAAGAACAGTTGGGTTTTACACAGAAGGGATAAACAATCAAATGCAGAATCAAGCGTGATCCAGTCATGACCTGACTGCAACCACAACCACGAGGCTTGCCTCACCCATGTATGACCTATGACCCAACCACGAGGCTGTCATACATCAATTATGAATTAATAATATATTAATAGCCATGTGAAAAGGTCAGGGACCAACCAGCCACCAACAACAGGCCATGTCCTCATGTATCACTCATGAGCCAACACAGCCAACCGTGTAATATAATATAGTGGTTTTAACTGAAAAGCAAAAAGTTCAGCCAGAGATTCACCGTTCACGAGCTCGCGCTGTGTCAGTCTTTTCACCACTGGTCTCACGGTCACTGACTGACTCACTAGCGTTTGTTCTCTGCGGCAAGTTTACAGTTTACTCTTCCACGAACAAGAGTCATGAAACGGCCACGAGTCGCGCATCAGTCAGTCACCCACGGCCATGACATGATGATGCTCGCGCTACGCGCCGCTTCACGACAACTACTAGACTAGACACACGGCCGCGCGAAAGGGTCGCGAGGCCGGCACACACGCACACACGCGCGCGCTCCCTCCCCTGCTTCCGCTGCTTGCTTCCACTGCTTTCTCGGCCGGTCACTCGGAAGCACGAAGGTCGGCGCTGCGCTCGCGGGCTCTCACCTGAGCGTGACAAGTGCGTGAGCAGGAGGCCCAGGAGGACGGGGACGAGACCCCGGGCGCTGCGCTCCGCTTTCCGCACCATTTATCCTCCATTCATAGCAGCGGCGCTGGCAGAGAAGCAAGGGCGACGAGCGCTGCTGGAGGTCTGCGCAACACCTCCGCCGGGCCACGCAGCACTTAATTTAGTGAAGTAGGATTAATTGCTCTTACGGAGAATGCAAAACATCGTACACGCTGGCTAACGGGTTAGCTAATAGCTACCAAAACGCAGCAAACGTCGGTTCCAACATCTGACCAATCGCGAGCGTTCCGGAGACTCCAAAATAGAAGATGGCTTCCTTATCCCCGATGGGTCCGCGGGATGAGACCCGCTCCTGAGCCAATCAGATCACCCAATCCGCCCTTGGACCAATCAATTTCCCGAATCCAGTCTCGAACCAGCCGGCTTCGAGAATCATCTCCTGAACCAGCCCGCATCCCTGACCCGTTCGTTGAACCAATCAGCGTGTCACACCCGTGCCTGGACCAATCGGCTTTTCGAGTTTGCTCCCGAACCAATCCACCTCAAAGATGCCTTCCTCGACCAGTCATCTTATCAGCCTCGCTGCCCAAGCAACAGCAATAACCAATAGCGTGCCTTCGGGAGGCTCCAAAATAGAATATTGGATATGGACTCGCGCTCCACTACGGGTCCAAACACGGTCCTGAATCAGAGTCTTTCGTTCCTCTCCTCACCCAATCAGCTCCTGAACCAATCAGCGTTGAGATGAGGGGCGGGGTTTCGTTATTAATGTTAGTGAACCAGTGTTGACTGGCAGTTCTGTTTTTCATCCTCAACCGTACCTGAGCGCGCCGTTAAAAGTGCACAAAACACGTTCTTGTACTTTCGTCCAAACAGAAAACACTGTTTGCGTGTTATTTACAGTACGGCGGTGTTTAGTTTTATTACACACAATGTTGAATGTTGTCTTTGTTGCATAAAGACGATACGGAAGTCTGTGCTGTGAACTCGTCTCCTCACACAGTTAAATTTTATACGGCTTGCAGAAATTCCCTCACGATACAAGTGTTTTTTTATGATTCTGGTGATTTGAAGATTTACGACACGTTATTTCAAGAGCCGCCCACAAACGTGGTATTTTAGGACGGAATGTCCTCGACAAGGTGGTGCTTTAGGTCTCAGCATTGATCGTAGGATGTCTGTTCGGGAGACATTCCTGACGAGCAGATGTCCAGTGAAGTGGACAAAAATTAATGGCTGGACCTCAGGAAGATGTTCCAAGCAAACTTGTTCACCTCTGACCAGAGCTACAACGAAAATAAATGACAGAGACCAGAGAGAAACTAAAGGAAACGCAGGACACGGCCCAACATGTTCCAGATGTGCAGCTTCTCCGTCCAACTGGACTGTGTGTCACAGCACAGATTTCACCCGCTGCCTTATTCCAGAAAGAATATAAACAGTAAAAAGAAAACAGGCACAAAATTTGACCCCGGAGTCAAAGCGCAGCGCCACAAACTGCTGAACTTTACAATTCAGCAGCAAACATTTGCATTGTATACAGACACGTTTACAAAGACGGCTGAATATATGGATCCAACTGCAAAAACGTGACCTACTGTAGTTCCCTTGAGCAAGGTACTTAACCTTACAAGTACCCTGCTGTAGCATTTACATTTATTCATTTAGCAGACGCTCTTCTCCAAAGCGACGTACATCTCAGAAAGACATAATTTGTACATTACATTAGGAGAAAGAGACATAGTTGCAGACGTGATTCTTAAGTAAAGTTAGTTTGTTACCTTCCACTTTAGGCACCGATGTTCATCGCTCGAGTAGGTGCATAAAACTCAAGATAGACGATTCCTGATCACCTTCCTACAAATTTTTTATTTTTTTTTAATGAGATACACAGACATTTCCATACAATACAGGAGTAGCGGCTGTGTAAACGCTTATCTGAGGGTGATCATAAAGTTATGGTGCATGAACATTTACACCATAGATGAGTTTAAGAGCTCATGGGCGAAGTGAGTCTGAGTATCAACAGGTAAATCACTGTAAGTAGCTTAGTTTCACTAGTGGCTTTGCAGAAAAGCGTCATGGGAGCGTAGCTAAAGATGTGGTTCAACTCAACGCGCTTTATAACACCAGCATCTGCATGTGTTTGCGAGTCGTCGTGGGTGTAGTAGTGTGTGGTGTCAAAACCACAACGGGGAGGGGATACATATAGCTAGTAATGTAGTGGTTAGAGCTACTGTGTTTCCACTCCAAGGTTGCAGGTTCAATTCCTACTGCTTGCTGTACTAGCCTTGAGCAAGGTACTTACCCTGAAATTCACACACACACACACACACACACACACACACACTCTGAAACCGCTTATCCCAAGCAGGGTTGTGGCAAACCAGAGCCTAACCTAGCAACACAGGGCATAAGGCTGGAGGGAGAGGGAACACACCCAGGATGGGACACCAGTCCATTGCAAGGCACCCCCAGTGGGATTCGAGCCCCAAACCCACCAGAGAGTGGGACCCAGCCAAGCCCGCGGTGCCACCGCACCCCCTTTACCCTGAAATTGTTCCAGTAAAATTACCCAGCTGTAAAAATGGGTAAATAATGATAAATACATTATTATTGTAAGTTGCTTTGGAGAAAAGCATCAGCTAAATGAATAAATGTAAACACAGGTGTTTTCCGTGTGCCACACACACGACGTTCTTCTTGCTTCCAGGCAGCAGGTGGCAGTGTCTCCTTGTGCGAGAAACACGCCGCTTCCCGCCAAGGCCCATGACATCCTGCGTCTCGGACCACAACGGCCTCTTTGATTCGGAGCGACTCCGGGTGCGGGTAGTGACTCCGGGAACATGCGAGAAGAACTACTGAGTCCTTTCTGTTTGTGGACCCCCTCCCTAAATAACGCTGCCCTCCTACCCCACAGGTCCACTACCTCTAGCGCCGGGGGTCTTTCGAACCCCATTACGGAGGTTTCTGTTACTTAATTTTAAAAACCTCCGAGTAGCATGTCGGTGGGCAGCAGCTGCACATTTTCAAGCCTTTTCTCCATCCATCACAGCCTCACCCCCGCCGCAGTGCCACCCCCCAGCTCTCACCCCCTCCCCCAAACTCGAAGGCTTTGACCGCCTGCCACGGTTCCATACTGGAGTTCTTTTCATAGGGGCACCTGTCAGGAAGGGCGGCAGCGGGGGGGCGGGGGCCTGCCTGTTGGTGCGTGGGCCAGATGAGCCGGGAGAATGAGGGCGCTCTCTCTGGGGGGTGTCCGAGAGGAAGCGGGCGGTGAGGGACGTTAGCACACCCGCTATTCACCTGCGAGTTCCCGCCGCACCACCAAAGGGCCCCATTCACCGAGGACTCAGCTGCGGACGCGCGGAGCGGCCAAGGACGCAGAGCTATGAGAGGCGGCCCCCATACATCGGCCAGTGGGAGGTGGCGCACAGGCACCCCCTACCTGACAGGGTCCTTGCGCCTCGTTTTCAAATTCTTCAAAGGCTCCACACATCGGTCGTGTGTTGGGGAACGTTTATTTGTCCTCACACAGCGAGTGTTATCCTGGTGTGCGCGTGTGTGTGCGTGCGCGCGCAAGCACGCTGGGACAGAGTGCACCTGTGCAGGTTTTTTGTGGCGCGAACTCCTGGGTGTAACGGTGAGAACCCTGCATTCTGCACATGAGGGTTGCGGAGTCACGGTCCAGGTGACGTGAAGCTATTATACCCACTTCGTATCCAAACTCGGCAGATCCGCCTGCATGACTGTTAGAGTTTCCTGTTGGAATGGTGCACTTCAACACTATGCCAACAGCAGGGGGTGTCGTGGTTAAAGCTGTCACCTTGCATTCTGAGGACCCAGGTCCAAACCCCCCCTCCTCCTGTAGTACTCTTGATCAAGGTATTTACCCTGTATTGGTACAGCAAAAATTGCCCAGCTATATACATGGGTAAATCAGTGTAAGGCACTTAGGAGAAAAGCGTCAGCTAAAGTAATAAATAGAATAAAAAATAATGTGGATATTAAGAAAATTTCAACAATGTGTGCCCAGGAACTTTGTGTCTATGTCAGCAAGTCGGTCTCCCGGCTGCCGGTGCGAGATGTGAGACGAAGCGCTGTGCGCCGGAGCTCCTGAATGCGCCCAGCTGAACTGGCACGCTGTGCCAACCATGACAGGAGCTGCATTTAGGTCCGTGGCGGGTGCTGGGGGGGCGTTGGGACAGGGGATGCTCGCAGGCTCTGGGAGCAGCCCCCTTCACAACGGACTGGATACAGGAGGCCATAAAGAGGGGCTTTGTGCCCCTCCCCATGGAAGATGAGCACCGGGGTCCGAATCCGGTGGGGCCTGTGAGTGCGGCCCATTGAGGCTCCGCCAAGGGCCGCTGCCACCGGAAGCTGCGCGTCTCCACTGACGGCACTTCGCTCATGCTAATTTCCAGGGACATGTTTGGGTTTTATGCTCCTCTTCCCCTCGGAAGGACAGGTCCCCTGGTCTGCAGCCCCTGGGCCTCGAACCCCACGCCTCTCAGCCAAGCGCTTAATTCCTCAGTTGCAAGTGAGATTTGATGGAACGGGTTTCAAAATTCAAATTGCATTAAACTGTACTGTGTGAGAACTCGCTGTCATCAGTCACAAAAAATACATTTTATAAACCATCATACCTCAAATGAAAGTAAACCCTTCGGTTTTCGGAATTTTTGCATAAATTTGACATAAAATGTGATCCGATCTTCTTCTGTGTCATAAAAAGAGAAGAGAACCCAATAACACAAATAAATAACACTCTGAAGTTACTCTTTTGCATTCATTTGTTGATAAAAATGGTCCAACATTAAATGCCAGAAAAAGTATGTGAACCTATGCTTTCAGTAACTGCTGTCACCCCCATCCCCCCCAAAGCAGCAATGACCGCAACCAAACGCTCATGGTAACACGGCTCAGTCCGTCTGGCGGGCATCTGACACACTTCCGTCCTCAGTGCCACACACACCTTCGCATGGTGTTCCATCACACAGTCACAGTTAATTGTGCTTGTCCAGGGTTCAACAACAGCCCCCCCAGCTTCTCCGGATCTGCGCCCATCAACCTAGGACACCGATGCCACTGCGTCCAAGTAAAGAGCAGCTCACCTGGAAGCCGCCAGGAGACACAACAGGAGCAGGATGTCCCAGAATAGGATCTCCGACACCCAGCGCTGCCAGCGGTGGGGGGGGGGGCACGGCAGGAAGGCCGGGATTCTCCCGACCCTCCCGGTCTGCCAGGGGCCCCCGAGGGAGGCCCTGTTCCCGAATTTGCCCCGCCGCCAGCCTGGCCAGCTTGCTCATCACTTCCATCTCTTGTTCAGGTCCCTGAAGATGCAGACGGGCTTCCTGACTCCCGTTTTGGATTTTTTGGCCACTCTCTCGGCCCCGATTGGACAGGATAGTGGGAGATGTGCCCCTCGTCTCATTGTCGTTTAATTGCAATGGGAGGAAGACGCTTTTTTACTTCCGCACTTTGCCTTTGTACTTTGACGTAAAAGGAAAATTGTCCCACAACTGCTTTAAAGATTAAATCCCACTTAACCGAATTTCACAGACACCGGACTGAACGTGGGGATGGGCCAACACGGCCAGCGGTGAACTTGTGTAAAATATTTTACATCACGTTTACATTTATTCCTTTCACAGACACTTTTCTGCAAAGCGACGTACATCAAAGACAAAGAGTGCATTGTGTCAGCAGAAGTGGAGATTTGGATGCAGACTCGCGATTGCAGAGTACACTCAATTTGTCACATACCACGGTATAAACCAGTGTACATTTCATGAGTAACTGCACAAAGGTTTACCCCATTGTTCAACAATTTTGTAATCACAAAATTATTAAATATGAACACTTGCATGTTTGTCAAGATCAGCAGAGAAGTGAGTCTGAAAAAGGTGAGTTTTGAGACCCCTCTTAAATGTAGACAGAGATTCAGCAGTTCTGAGTGACAGGGGGGAGTTTCTTCCACCACAGTGCAGCCAGAATTGAAAACCTTTGTGCTTTTGATTTTGAACCTTGCGTGCGTGGGATCAGCAGGCAGGCAGAGGTGGAGGAGCGTAGCAGTCTGGGTGGGGTGTAGCGGGTGATCAGGTCTTGTAGATATATTGTACATAAATATATACTGTATTATGTGGCTGCAGAAAAAGGAAAAAACATCCCCCGGGCCAAAGTCTCATTCACATTTATTCATTTAGCTGATGCTTTTCTCCAAAACGACTTACAATTCGAAGAAAACAAAACTGAGTTGACAGCACACTTACAGACAGAGACGCCATTCTCAAAGTACAGTCACCACCAGTCCAATACCACTGTCTTGGCGGTGCATGTTACACAAGTAATTCTGCATATAAAACTGTTAGGGAATTTAATTTTTTTGAATGTGTAATGTAGTTAAAATTCATGGAGCAGATATGAGATCAGGAGAGAAAGAGATGTGTTTTGAGACCTTTGAATGTTGAGAGGGATCCAGCAGCTCTGAGAGACCCCCTTGTGAGTGGGACCACCAAGCAGCCAGATGTGGAGGAGCCCAGCGCTCTTACTGGTGTGCAGGTACCAGGGACCGGATCTTCTGACCATTTTGTAGTCCATAAGCAGGGTTAACCTGCTCCTGAAAGTGGAGGGAGACAAGTAGGGGAGAGCACTTTGGCAGATTTTGGCATCTTAATTTAATGTATGGGTAGCATAGTAACATAGTGGTTAGAGTCACTGCCTTTAGACCCAAAGGTTGCAGGTTTGAATCCCACCCACAGCTGTAATAACCTTGATTAAGGTACTTAACTTACAGTTGCTCCAGTCAAATCATCCAGCTCTACAATTGTAAGTAACATACAAAAAATTGTCAGATAAATATAATTTACATGTTATTCGCTGCAAAAACATGTATCATCCGTGAACCTGCCATTGTTACAAATGGAAACACGAAGCAGGTTTTCTTAGGATCCATTAGGAGGTCGGCAGTAAAAAGAAAGAACGCTCTTCCAGTCCCAGGATGAGGAGAGACCCGGGCCCTCCATTTGGGCTGCCACCTCAGTCTTGGAACATCATGCATTTTGGCTCCTTGCTGTTGTAACCCAAATCCACAAAGACCTCTTTCCTGACACTCGGAGGAAGAACCAGTGAAATAGGAACAATCTGCGGCTCATTGTCATTCGATGGGAATATTTTGTCGGTCGTGCAGTTTGGCAAGATACCAGAACATTCTAGACCATTTTGAGTTGCCTATTATACAAGAACATGCTAATGAAGAACAAGAGGCCAAAGAGGCCCGACCATCAACACTGATCACAGAGCAGCGGTTCGCGTCCTTCAATGGAACCCCTGTTCTGTAATGTGGAGACTCTTTGTCTTGGGCCAAAATCAAAGTGGGGTTTTATAACATTATATGGCCTGTAACCTCATCACTAAAGTTGCTTAGAAGACATTTTCAGTTTCGCACCGTGGTCAATTCTACACCTTGTTTTGTGCTGGAAAAACCAAAAATGCAATATTTTAATTTATTTTTCTGACACTTTTCTCCAAAGCAGCTTAAAGTTGCTTAGCTACTTACATTGATTTACCTACTGTATTTATAGAGCTGGGTAATTTTTACCATATCCATTCAGGCTAAGTACCTTGATCAAGGAAACTAGAGCGGGAGCTGGGATTCGCACCCGTGTCCTTCAAGCAGACAGCCGAAGCACCAGGCACCGTGCTACCAGATTACGTTTTCGACCCAGCAGTTACTACACAAAACGTTTCTAACTAAAGCAAAGAGGCCAAAATTCCTGCCTCATATATGCAACAGTACTGTACTTTCAGAGGCGCCATGACCTCACACTAATTTTACCAGTGTATGCAGGAGGGGAAATGCACGGCACTGCACACTTTACTTTTACCGTAATTAAACATTTTCTTCTCCTATTGTTCCCTACAGCTGTAAAGTACAAAACGTGTCCAGTTATATTCTGAAGACAGCAGTTCCGAAAGCCCTCATATAATAGTCAATGAATACGGATTTGGTGAGCGGTGCAAGGCATCACCACCCGAATTCCACATGGCTGTGAACAAAATGACTCGTGGGTGGGGTCTGCAGGGAGATGGTAAATATTCTGAGCAGCCTCTTACACCTCAGCGCAGGTGGGACAGGTGGGACAGGTGGGACACTTCCTGAACTATCATCTGCCACCTGCATTTCTACATTTTGAAAAGCAAACCTCTTTACCACCCCTTCCTGCTCTACATCACCTGGATGACTGCTCACAGTGCCTAGTTGGATAAGTGCATTCACATTTATTTAGCAGATGCTTTTCTTCAAAGCAACTTCCAATGAACTCTGTGTAGTGTTATCAGCCCACACACCTTATTTACTGCAGTGAGTTACACTGGGTCACTCATCCGTGTATCAGTGGAACACACACGCTCTCTCTCTCTCTGTCATACACTATGGGTGAGCCTGAACAGTGTGTCTTTGGACCATGGGAGGAAACCAGAGCACCCAGAGGAAACCTACACAGACACAGGGAGAACATGCAAACTCCACACAGACTGAGCAGGGATCAAACCCACATCCTCTCACATCACCCAGGCTCAGGGAGACAGCAGCGTTACTCACTGTGGCACATTTCTTATAAATGAATTATTTTTTCTTTGTTTTTTAAACTTTTGCTTATTACCAAAGAAAATATTTAATTACACTCGGATTACAACATGAAACATAAACTAGACATGTTTGAAACTTCAGCGTAAAATAACAGGTATTCAGCTCTGAGTATTCTCACACCATTTGGACCATTCCAATAAAATCAAGCAGTACTCTATAAAAAATTAAATAAAACTATGGAAAGTATAAAAATATAACAAAAGCTAGATGTGGTGTCAAGCAAGGTGACGCAAACCTACAACCTCTGGAGCCAAAGGCAGTGACCCCAACCCCCACACTGTGAGCTGTGCCTTAGAAATAATTTTTCATTTTTGACAGCATTCTAAGGAAAAGGTTGAGGTAGCGGGAAAGAAACTGATGTTTTCTCTTAAATAATTAATGTTCAATAAATTATTATTATTGCTGTCAATAAAATAAATAATAAAAATAACATTCATTTAATTAATTTATTACAATGAACACAGGATTACCGTTGATCTGATAGTGAGAGTGACTCAGAGAGAATATACTAGGTGTGGATTGACCTTTAAAGTCGAGTTAGGTATGTGTTCACAGTCCCTCTGCTCATCGTTATTTAACGCAGCTCAGTGTTTCTCCATGAGCTTTGACTGGCATTGCGATGGACCGTAGTTCTTTGAGCCGCACGTCTCACAGAAAGTGTCAGCGAGACTCTCCCCTGGAAGGGGAATTAAACCAGTCAGGACGTGAGGTCCAGCTCCGGCGCAGCTTGCCGAGCGGTCGGTGTGGTCATTCTGGAGAACCCAGTGAGCCAAGACCGCTCTAAAAATGTGATACTAGGAGGTAGCTGCCGTGGGCATAACTGTGTATCCAAAAAGCATATCACAGAACTCAAAGACAAAACACATCTTTATGAAGATGGTAGACCGTTTGCCTCGACCACCATCATCCTCTTAGAGTCTCAAGCATGTAAATTTGTTGTTGGGAGTTGTCACCAGAACATTGTCTGTTCCATTCCCAGCAGTAGCCCTGTTGTGGTAGCCCTGAGCGATTCAGTCAGTCTGGCTGCTTCCTGCTTCCAGGTTCTCCTTACTCTGTTGGCTCCTAAGGGTCTCTGGTGAGTTTACTGGATCTTATGGACCTCCTGGTTCTGCTGACACAGATGACTCTCTTGGATCTTGTGAGTTTATTGGGTCTCCAAAACCTCCTTCCTCTAATGGAATTCAAGGGCTGAGGGGTTTCCCTCTTAGCTCACCTGAGACTGATGAATCTTCTACCTTTGGTAGTTGTCTTGACATTGGTACCTCTCCTGGTGGTCCTCTTGACTCATAGCTCTCCTGTGTCTCGTGGCTTTACAGGATCTCCTGCTTCTCTCTGGTAGGATCAACACCAAGTCTCCCTGGAAGTTCCCAGAGCAAACCGCAGTGGGACGCCGACGGGAAATAACACAGTCCCCGAGACGCGGTACAGCGGGGCGGGGTAATGGGTCTAGGCGAACGGCCGGCATCCATGGAGATAATGGCCATTGTTCCCCGGAGCTCACCTGGAAGGACCGGACTCCAGGTCACTTCATTCAGACCTATCTTTAGATGCCGTGGGTGTTCCTACGTGTCTGGCTCCCAGCGCGAGGGGACGTGACATCCGTTGGGGGGTGACCTGGGTGCACAGCACTTTGCAGATCAGCCGTCCCATGCGCATGCAAAGAGTTATTAATACTCGACTCCCTTGGGTTGGCTGTACCATGGCAACCGCGCTCGCTAGCGGGGCCCGCTGCTCTTTCGAGAAACAACACGCTACGTCTCTCCTGCTGTGCTTTTCTGCGTGACGGTTGACTCTTCGGTCTCCGTTATTTCATTTTTGTTTGAACAACGGCATTGTTTTCGCACGCTTCTTTCATTAATTAGATATTGTGCAGCTGTGGCCAGTCAGTCCTGCTTTCGCTCTGAAAGCTCGCTAATGTTAGCCAAGGTGTGTTTCTTTTCCCTAACTTTGTTTTTCGAAATAAGTGTATATTAAGTTCTTTCCACCTTCACTATGCTTACTATAAGAGCATCCTCTGTCTACCTATAAATAACAATATTGAAGAAATATCTAGCTATAAGTAGAACATATTGCATTGCCTAGCATCACTTAGCCACAAAGCGCTAACTACAGCTACCGTAGCTACACACAGCTTGTTTTATTGTTTTGAAGGCGATGGTTTATGAGCAGCAAATAATGTTCTTTTTCCAGTTTGTGTTCTGTGCATGTTAGCAAGAAATGACTCAGTTTAATGGGATTTTATCGTTTAAATTGTACTTGGCATTAGGATATGTTTCCGTTGTTTTCGTCTTTCTTGTTTTAGGCTTCTGTACATTTTCTCCCGACAATGGCACGTGTCCAGCTGTTGCGAACCCAGCCTCGATTGCGGCAAAAACTTCATTCCCCTGCGAAGAATTCGGCCGTTCGGATGTTCTTCTGCTGTTCTACCGCTCCGTGGCCCCACACGTTCACCAAGGGCGGAACTTTGCCATACGTCCATGAAAGTGTCTTGCGGTACTTTCACACGTTTTAAACCATCTGTGACCTGCCGAAAGACGCCGGTTGTGTAACTGAACGCAGTGGGCTGCCGAGGTGTTGTCCCGTCGTAGCGACAAACCATGCCGGAACGGTTTGAGAAGCGTGGTGCGGCTCTGCAGCATCCGTGATGATGGAGACGTTCACAAAGCGCGCTTTCGCCCTTTGGCGCGGCGTGGTAAGCGTCTGTGTGGGGAACGGGAAAAAGTGTCCTTGGCCTCCCGAGAGGTGATAATTTGTGCATGATTGGATGGGGCTGCAGGGGTCCAACAGTCATCGCCTTTTGCCGTGCTGGGTCTCCATGCTGGCAGGAGACTCAATGCTGAGTCAATGTTTGCACAGCGGTCATGAGCCAGGTGGGGGGTGGGAATGCATGATAGAGTACCCCAGGGCCACTGAGGGTCTGAAGAGGGGGGGTCCACTTTGATGCTTCTGGACCGCAAGCAGCCAGGTGGATTAACCGTGCTCTTTCTCCCCAACCGGCCACACGTCATGCCTGTGGCAGAGGCGGGAGGCGGGAGGCGGGACGGGGGACTTATTTCATGATTTTCTGAGAGCAGCCAAGCGCTGTGTCCACGATTAAGGCCCCTTTGTTTTATCGCCGCCTTTTTGTTCTTCCTCTCACCCAAAATTAAAAGTTGACTGTAAACATGAGAACCTTGCCCTGCAGAGGAGGTGACCCCCCCATCCCCCGTCGCCCGACCCGACAACCTCCTGCAATCCAGGTCATGCAGAGACGGAGGTGAGGTGGGGTCAGGTAGGGGGTCCCGTGGATTCAGTCATGGCAGCAGAGCCAAAGGGGGGTTTTGTACTGTTACAGCTGCCACCTTCCAGTCAAAGAACCCAGGATGAACTATAAATGAACTATAAGGTAATAATGAGGTAAACTATAAGGTAATGCCCCGAGCGTTAGATTCTGCCTCCACACTTCTGCCCCAACGTACTGGGACAACTGTGAAATCGTCACGCAACACATCTCCCTGCCCCACTCACATCACGCGCCACAGCACACGCGATCGGTATGGACTGTAAAACTGGCGGGTTGAAAAAAAAAAGGTCAAATGACGGCACTAAATCACTTCTACGGCTTGTCAGATGTCTAGCCATGCAGACTTTCTGAGCCTTTCAATGTGTCCGGCCTGTCCCCAGCGTGAGATTTGTGTCCATTTTATGTCGGACATAAAACCAGAATAAGAGAACAATCCCCCGCCCGCCCGCCACCCACTGCCCGCCGTGCCCCGACCCAGGGTTCGTGCCGCTCTCGGTAGTTACGGGCCCGTTGGCCGCTTCCTCCAGTCGGCTGGACGCTCAGCTGTACGTCGACAGCGATCCACAGAGCAGTACGGAAACGTGCCCTGCGACCTGGAGCAAACACACACTCCTGCACTGACACTGCTCATTAAGTGAGGATCAGAGGGGACAGAAGCGCGTTATGAAAACATCAAAGCCGCTGCCACTTGTTAAAGCCGTGGTTAGAGGGACACGGCGGCAGAATAACAAATGACACACTGCGCTGGGGGGGGGGTCAGGGATTGCTCGGCGCCACGACTTGTGCAGCTCCTTTTTCTTCTCTTTAAACGCTAAAGGAAAACAAACCATTGGGGAAGCTGCTGACAAACTTTAATCTGGTAATTTACTTGGCCATTGGATGTAAAACATCTTGAAGAGCTTATAGATTTACACTGTATTTGTACAGCTGGATGCTTTTAAGTGGAGCAGTTTAGACTCGCTCAAGGGTACAAGAGAAGAGACCAAGGAAGGAGGGCTTTTTCCTCTGCGTTACTGAGAGCAGGTTCTTCCAGCGGCGAGATGCGTCTCCCCCTTCTCCCTCCACCCCCAGCTGCGGCGCGGTCCTCCCGCTCCGGCCGATAAGAGGCTCTCTTGTCTAGACTGGCGTGGAGCCCTTGCAGACACATTAAGTTATTAGCAGTGTTATGTGAGCCTTAATCCTCCGGCAGGATGGGGTTTCCTCCGAAGGGCCGGGGTCCCGGCCAGAATGATGCTTTGCCCCGCTCGCCGTAATCATTGCTCTTGCCCTCTGTCCAGCAACACCGAAAACACAGCCACTTTTTTTTTTGCTAAAGTCAACAACTGTGAGCGCATCCCTACAAGGTTTTTGCCCAACTGACCTTTGAAATTCGAAGAGTCCTCGTTCAATGAAAATCATAAACGGGAATGCGGAAGAACAGAACCCGACTGAGCGGTCAGAGGAGCTCTGAGCTCTCCGCAAGCCGAGGAAAATCAAGTTGGAAGGAAGAAAAACCTTTAGTGAAGTTTGAGGGTCGCACAGAAACCAAGTGAACTTGTGACCAAAAGGCGTCTCCAGGTGTCCAGAATGGCACTGATGTTGAGCCCAGGACTGAGGTCCTCAACCTGGACTTCTGTGGAGAACCAGTGTGGAGCACAAATAAACTAACGGTCATAACGGAGCGGACTTGGTATGAAAGTGTCTGCTCTACTTTAACATAACAATAACAATAATAATCGGTCGGTCGGTTCACACCGTTTGGTGACATGGGATCCCAGGCCTCCTCCCAGACAGACTCCTGCTGTTTCTGCCTCGACTGGAGGATCTCTCCTCTGCTGGATAACCTGAGAGTTAATTTGACCCTGGATAAGAGCCTTTTAATTAACAGCGTCCCTCCCCCTTGCTAAGTGGTAACAAATTGTGCCATGGCCCGGGGGGGGGGGGGGGCCACGGGCTTCTAAGCGTCTCATTGTGTCCCAGCTCACAGGTGCGACAGGGGCTCATTAAAAGCGTCCCTGTCCCTCTCAGGGCGACACCCCAGGGCTCTTTGATGTGGTGGGATGCGGGGGTCTCTGGGCTCTGTGGACACCCTGAGTGACAGTGTTGCTGGGCAGGAATGGGCTCGGGACCGAGTCCCCCGCCTCTCTCCCTGCACGCTCACCTCAACTAGTTGGCTCACCAGTAGTGCTGTATGAGAAACTCCACTTTTACCAGTGAATTATTGCAGCAAATTTGTCACCAGCATTGCTTGTCATCTTTTATTTTTACCCCAGACTGAAAGTGCCAAACGGGATGTTCATATACAACTCAGTGGTAAAGTTCACGTGAGCAGCTGACTTATGATCAGTGTCCTCCGTGTCATGTGTTGCGCAACCCTCTTGGTGTGTCTCTTTGACGTGATGACCAATGCAAAACTTTCCAAATGTGTGCATGTAAGAGTGTGAGTATGTGTGTGTTGCATTTACATTTATTCATCTGTGTGACACTTTTCTCCAAAGCGACTTAAAATGTTAACCTTCTTAGTTATTTACCTTTTTATGCAGCTAGGTAGTTTTACTGGAGCGTTACTGGTTTAGGTTACTACAGCTGGGATTCAAACCCGAGACCTTTTGGGTCCAAAGACTGCAGCTCTAACCACCAGCTGCATTACCTGTGTGTGTGACATTCATTGAATAATTCTGAAATTGAGTGTGTGTGAATGATCATGGGCTGACAGATAGATGAAGGAGGAGTGGGGAAGAGCAGGCAGATGCAGGAATGCTGAGGAGTGTGTCAGATCTTTGTTTGCGTGCACAGACACACACACACACACACACACACACATCCGTGACGGTGTGTGTTCAGGAATGTGCGAACATGTGTGGATAACAGGGAACCCCTCCCCTGTACTTTATGGGGAAGCTGTCAGAAAGTGGAACTATGCAGTGTGTGTGTGGTGAGCACTGCAATGGGGGGCACAAGAGGGGAAGGCCAGGTTGGGGAGGGTGGGGTGCTACAGTTCTCTTCAGACTGGCTTTTTTGAGCTGGTGGGGGAGCATGACAACAGACATCAACACCTGTGTGGCCCCACCAGGCGAAGGCAGTTGAAAGACAGCGAGCGGCTTCTACACAACCCTCCCCACCCAAAGAACGGAGCTTTAACAAGGAATTCTGGCTCCTGCAATAGAAACTTGATTGGACTGGACTGTACTGGTGTGAACTGTACTGATCTGAGTGGTTTTGGAGAAAGGTATACGGTGAAGAGTGATGAACAAACACCTTCGGTACCCTGGGTCTGAGACTAGCAATAGTGCCGCTTCCATTAATCATCTTACTGTAACTCCTGCTCAATGGATCCGTTTATCTGTTACCTTCGGTTCACTGGATGCCGTTCCTCTGTCCTCAGTGGTCAAACAGCTGAGAGCATTCAGGGAAGAGACAAGAGATCAAGAGCAGGACACCCAAACCACCTGAGCATGCAGAGTCCTCAAGGTACTTTTACTAACTGCATTTATCACACTGCAGAAGGTTTTTACGGCTAAAAAGAGGAACACTTCCTCCTTTCTCCTCTCTCGTTCTCTTCTTCTCACACACACACACACACACATACACTCTTGACTCAAAGCTCCGGCACTGTTTATTTTCAGAAGCTTTGGCCCACATATCCATCTGCTGGCACTCCTGTCAGCTGGTATGCTGGGTGGAGACCCCCAGCAGCTCCTCATCCCTGCATCGCTAGACAAGCTGTCTGTCCACCTAATTACTGCAGCGGCCAGTTTGACAATCTGTTCCTCCTGTTATCGAGAAGAAAACTGCCGGAGACAAAAACAGAACACCGGGAATCGTTAAACACGTCACCTCTCTGATTCGCTGCAATTTATTTACCGTAGTGCTACCGCTGTTGTAAAATTCCATGCCCTACTGAAAACCTGGAAATGTTCTCAGAGTGAGCAGCTCCTAAAATATTTCTTCGGCTACAAAATCACCAAATAAAATGTATTAATAACTGTTCACTCTGATTATAAAATAAGATTGTTCACTATTTACAGTATGTTCACATTGTCTTCGTGTCAGTTTATCTAGATTGTGGAGACTGAGAAAATAGCTGTGTCTGAATTCCTCCGCAGCTTTGACGACCTCTCCAGCTGTTATTTTGGAGTAATTCCCAGTTTTTACCATTTCTGCCCATTTGTTTAGAAAACATTGTTACATATTATTGTACCTTCACATTAGCAACTAAAGGAACAAACTGGGGTGAACAAGATGCAAGAGCCTGTGCCCCCAGGTGTGGCAGTGGTTCTCAGAGGTTTGTTCGCTCTCAGCTGTGTCCTTCCTGTCCTCAGGAGGTCCTGCTCTTCCACTGGACGCCCCAGACAAAGGGCTTCTCAGCCCCTTTTTCCCTGATCACAACTGTTGATTTTAGGAGGACCACTAATTGTTCTGGGATTAAAAACCTGTCTGTCCAGATTATGTGTGACAGGGCTCTTTATTGTCAAATCCAGGAGCCCATCGACCCAGTGCCCCCCCTCGAGATGACATATGTAGCCCTCACAGTCTGTTATTAGTTTTGGCAACTGGGTCCTTGCTTGATACTTGATTGGGGCCAGAACCAACCTGACCGGTTGATAGAATAGCCTCCCGGACAGGTCCACGCAGTAGTCGACCCTGCCTGACCATCCTGTGGGACGCTGCGCTTCCTCCACTTCCTGTGACCCCTCAGGGCTGGAGAACCGGGTCCTGATAGACTGCTCCTATTTCAGGTGAAATAAAGTAAAAAACACACATTTTCGTTCCCCCAACTTTAAACAGGCTCCCAATCTGTGCAAAAGTCCTACACAGGCAGAACGGTAGACCGAGATAAACAACTTTCAATCCTGAGAGCTTTGTGAGTCTCCGTAAGTTCTGCATGTGTCTATTGAAAACCTCATTTTACTATGAAAACTGGAATTACACCACAGGCACAAGAAAAACAACAGACTGATCCCATAACATGATTTATTGCAAACAAAAAAAAAGCATAATTGTATCATACAGCAGTTAGTTACATAGTTGACAAAATACACACACGAGTAATTCATGAAATTGCCACCCCATCCTCAGTGCACAGGTTCCCTCTAGGAGTTCTGTCTTCAGAGACCCCCAGAAGACCAAACAGTGTTTGTCAGCCACCATCTGCCTGCCCCCTCTAATTAAGACACAACAAGTTTCCTTGATTTACACCCTCCACCTAACCCCTGTCTTCCCCGAGTCTCCTGGCCTAACTAACACTGTGGAGACAGAGGTGAGGAGACACTTTGCCACTTTACTCCCCTCCCTCCTTTTGCCTCTTTTAGACAAGTGCTTGGAAACAAAACCACAAGAACAACAACAAGAACAACAACAAAGAGTAAGGTACGAAAATACTGTACATTTGTCTTTTTTACCAGTGTAATCAGAGTGAACACACTCCAATCTCTCCTTGTCCCGCTTCCACTCTACTGCAGGGAGCAAGTGAGAAGAAGTCACTTTTTTCACTGTTTACCTCAAGAAGGTGCGTGGGAAACCAGCAGCCATGGGCTCAGCCAGCTGGTGCCTGCTGCTGGAAGGGGGAGTGGGGCCGACAATCTTGTGTGCGAACACGCCTGGGGCGCGGCTGTCATTGGGAGATGTGGAACACAGCCCTGCGTGCACCAGCTTTCCTCCAGTGAACTCAGTTTTTCTCTCTGAACTGTCCAGGATTTTTCTGACACCTTCATCTTCATCTCCAGGAGCAAATGGAAACTGATAAGAAAGTTTGTCACCTGAAGCCTTTGATTTACCTGCAGCGTTACTTGGGGATGGGAGGCAGGAGCAGCGGTCACCCTCCTGCTGTAGCCCCGCTCGCCCTCGCTGGGCCTCACACCTTGGTGGCCAAAGACTGCACCTCGGACTTCTGCGTCTGGGCACTCAGGGTGGAGGACACGGAGCTCATCTGGCCATGCATGGCCTTCTTCAGGCTCAGCAAGCAAAGGCACTGGGAGCGGAAGCGCAGGTCGAAGAAGGCATAGAGAAAGGGGTTGAGGCAGCTGTTGACATAGGCCAGGCAGGTGGCGTACGGGTGCGCCAGCAGCAGGAAGCGGAGGAAGCCGCAGGTATTGGGCGCCAAGCCGAGGTAGGAGAGGGCATCCATGCTCTTGAGTACATGGAAGGGCGTCCAGCAGATAGCAAAGACCACCACCAGCGTGGTGATGATCTTCAGCAGGCGGCGCTTCTTCTGGTCCTCCTTGCGCAGGTTGTTGAAGTGGCGGGTGACGGTACAGCCGATGAAGCAGTAGCACACGGTCATGGCCAGGAAGGGCAGTAGGAAGCCCAGCGCTGAGGAGGAGAGGCTCAGCCCAGCGATCCACAGTGACTCGTGCAGCTGGTTCAGCGTCACCAGGCTGAAGTCCATACCGCAGGTGGTGCGGTTCAAGGTGGTATCTTCCACAGTGGTGCGGAACAGCAGCGTGGGCACGGCCAGGACGCACGAGAGCAGCCAGATGCCCCCCAGGGAGGCCAGCATGGAGCCCCTGGAGCGTAGCCGACTGCTGGACAGCGAGTGCACGATGGCCAGGTAGCGGTCAAAGCTCAAGCAGGTGAGGCAGAAGACGCTCGCGTACATGTTCACCAGCACCACGTAGCTACTGATCTTGCAGAGCGCCACGCCAAAGGGCCAATGGTAGCCCAGTGCTGTGTAGACAGCCCACAGCGGGAGGGTCACCACAAAGGTCAGGTCAGCCAGTGCCAGGTTGCCGATGTAGATGTCCGCTGCCCTGCGCTTAAACTTGGACTTCCAGACTGTAACGATGACTACCCCATTGCCCGACAGTCCCAGGATGAAGATGAGCATGTAGAGCACTGGGATTAGGGAGTACGAGGGTTCCCACTCCTCGAAGTTGCATGCTGTGCTGTTGTCATCATAGTAATCGTAACCGTCTGTATATTCACTGCTCTGCTCCATGCTGGACGTCGTTTTTTCTTATACCTCAAAAGTTCTGAAATCCACGCCTGATGAAAGCCGCTCGAAACTGACAGCACCAAAATGAGTGGGATGAGAACTTAATGAAGCGTGAACAGAGCGTCCCTTCAGTGCAGACAGCCAAAAAAAGAAACGCTTCCAACTACACGTCAGGCACAGGCAGCCCAGCAAGACGGAGTGAGTGTCTACAGTAAGTCTGAGCCGCTGGGCAGCGTGGCTTTTTAAACTCTCAGTCTTCCACACCCCTTTTCCCCTCCCAGGACTAATCCTCCCTCCCGCCATCAATCAGTTCCTGTGGCCCCCGCCCTACCCGCCACAGACACCCACACTGTGACGCTCTCATGAACTCACCCCCAGTTTTTCAACATCCTTCGTCCAGTTGTGACTGATAGCTTCTTTAAATGAGTCTGAAAGATATAACAAATTTCAACACTAACATTTCCAAATGAATCATCACTTTGCCCCATTCTTTCTCAGCTCTGTCATTTGCTTAAGTGCATCAAAATTAAGTTTTAAATGTGACACCGGTACAGTGATTTCACATTAAAGTGGCATGTTTTAGGCTTCTCAATATTCAAAGCAGTAGACTGGTGCAGGCAAACACACTGTGCGACATACAACCAAACTGGCTGAACAGTGGAGTTAAAAAATGCGGAGAAGTGTTGTTATTGTGCCCCGGTGCCGTCCTGCTGGGACCCGGCGCTGCTCTTCACTGAAGGCTTCCTGTTTTTTCAGCCGTGGCAAAAGATCCGAAACATCAACAGATCTCCACTAATTAACTTTTACCCAAAGTGGCACAAGAGAAGAGCCCAGAGTCCAGGCGCATGACCTCTGACCTTCGGTGCTGCACTTTTAAATACATTTAATAACCCTAACTTATTATACTGGACTTATAATGAAATTAAAAGTAATCCCAGACGAGCCCTGAGGTATAAGGTGGTCCAAATGTGCATTCAGAAAGTACATTATAATGCTTTAAGTTATTTACAAATGAAAGTTAATTGTTGTTTACTTTTATGTGTCCACTAGAAGAGCCCAGAGCCAGAGGGAACAGTCCGAACAACAGATTTATAGTGAACACGGCTCTTATGGGAATTATCAGAGATTTCTAATGGATTTATTATAACCTACACCATTTTTAATAAATAATGAGAAGACGTGTGTAGATGAGCAGCCTGCTATAAACAGAGGTGTTTAGTTAATCCTGATCTTCTGGCATAATTCCCCACATCTTTTCAGTGGAGGGAAACCTGTAAAAGAAACAAACTGTAACACATTTCTGGTGTTTTACTACATTTTTCAGACATTTGTGTGTCATGTGAATTACTCGATTCTTTATTTTTCCAGTTGTCTGATAAATTCTTACTTCACAAGATATTTTCCGAAAATGTTTTGACGTTTATTTAAAATACTGCGCTGCGCGCCTCTTCTATACATAAATAAATTCAGATTTATGGTGCTTCACATTAAAATGTGCCGTTTCTTCCTCCTGGAACAAGTTCAAGAGGCAGAAAAGCCCGACTTGGCTCGGGTTCGTTCGTTGCCTCACGAAATGGCGTCGCGTCGGCAAGAAAGTGAACTTACTGATAAACACCTAGAGCCTAAAGGGCTGTAGACCTCAGATTTAGCAGGGATTACAGAGGCCCGTTTCCCCCAAAATAAATATATAAAAATGAATGCAGAAATAATCAAATTGGCCAAATTCATCATTTCATGAAGCCTCTCAGTCAATCTGAAACTATAAGAAGCATTTGTCATTGAAAAGTCACCTCACACACGCGAACGTAGCCGACCTACCTGTTCACACGTCGTATGACAAGTTCGTCTTGAACCGTTTTTACTAACGTCAGATTTCAGTACGAACTTTGGCAACGTTCGGTAATTTGAGAACTTTTTCCCTCCTGGTAAACACAGTTTTAATTACCATTTCCCGGGGTTAAGGGATGGTCTCGCGCAGCGGGGGCCCTGCACCACGCGCCGCGCACTCGCGCCCCCGTCCCGCGCTCGCGGCAGATGGCGCCAATGCGCGGGAACGAGTATCGCCTCAGCGACGATCTCCGATGGCAGTTTGCGGTCGTGATGCTGAAAACTCACCAGCAGCCCTAGGAGAAGCTTCAAATATAAACTCAGTAAATGCCTGCAGATCTACTTTTGACGAAAATATTCACTCTGGCGCTCGCTGTCGTCGTGAATGTTATATTTTCGAACTGTGTGTGTATGTCTCAGGCAAAGTATGTTCCAGAGCTCCGCCGCTTTTAAAAGGAAAATGTCACAACTGTTTTCTTACTACTAGGTCACCGGGGTCCGCATAGTGGAAAACATTCGTACGGGGTCGTGTACACTTGGCTGCGAGTGTTTATAAATGGTCGTGACCCCTCCCCTGACCACTGTTATTGTTGGCTGCCCCCGCTTTTATATCGGAGCTCAATAATGCACCGAGCAGATCTTAAATTGCCCCAGTCGAAAACAACGTGTTCCTTCCTGGCTAAATTGGAGGCTGGCCGCGAGCCCAGTATGACATCCTCCCTCTGGGGGACACCTTGTAGGATCGCGGGAGTGGCGGTCGACCAGGCTGCCGGGGCGCTATCGCTGTACCAGGGTGAAGGTGGGGTCCCGGCCCAGTGTGGCGGTCTGCCTTGCGGGCCACAACTCCCTGCCTGGGGTCGCCGGATGCCCTCATTCGCAGCGGAGGCCCTGAACCGGGGCAGACTTCAGGACGAGTCTAACTGAAGAGTAAATCTGTGCTCTGGCATAGACACAAATGCTTACGTTCATGGGCAGTGAGCCGTTAGTGACAATGAGGGCGATAAGGACTCGAACCTCAAGGCACGAAAACAGCGTTTTCCCTCAAGCAGTGCCCCTCATCATCCTCTGAAGGGCACATAATACATATGCACTCTTGAATGGACGTTAATATCTCACTGTTGGCAACCGGTTACAAACTAGTTTGATGCAGCTACACCGATTTATGTTCGATCGTGCCGCAACGTCCGTCTTTTATTCGCTGCACCTTCATCCAAGTTTACTGAGATCAGCTGCTCTGACTTGTGTTCTTCTGCGTATCAAATGTGTCTGAAGGAGCATCCACCCTATGCGTTTCCTTGTACGCGCAGACGTACACGACCGTTAAAGTTATCCTGTCTTAATATTGCAGCTGAACCTCACGTGGAGGTATGGGACGAGGTTCATACCGTCTCCGGTGTGCAGACCGGTGCTGGGAAAGAGGGAATTTACCAGAAAGTGGGAGACGGAGAGAGATGCGATGGGTACCGGTGGAACAGACCGCAAGGCTCACTCTGCACAAGATCCATCGCTCAACAGCGCAGAGGTGGTGGCGCCAGGACGAATGGCCGCGGAGACACAACTAGACCTCAGCACCGCCCTCGGATGCCCCCCTCCCCACGCAAAGGGTCCGGGTGGGAATCTGCCTGCCCTTTCTCATTTATCGCATCATGCTCACGGTCTCGCCGTTTCCCTGCTTCCTGCCACAAGCCCTTTTTCGGCAGTTTTGGCAGCTGCGTGTTTGGCTGCAGCGAACAGGAAGAGTTTGTGGGTCCGCTTAACCCAGGTTTCCCAATACTCGATAATCAAAGTGCATATTTGTGCTTGGCTAAATGAGACACAGTGCAGTTTACGCTATCGGTGCCCCGGTTCTGCGACTCCTCTAATTCCAGTACACACATACCGAATGTCTGCATTCATACGTGTGCATGTCATCCACTCCCACACTGGCGCTGTTGATAAATGCCCGTGTAAACAAAGCCTGAGCAGCGTGCACACACACACACACACACACAAGCACACACTGAGATCCACAAAGGGTTGATGAGCAGCAGGCTCTGAGCCACGGGCCATAGCAGATGCCACACACACACAAACACCTAGGCTCCACTTCAATCTCCCTCCCAGGGGAGGAGACAGCTTGCCTGCTGCTTCCTGCCCCACAAATCCCTTAAATAAATAAGTAGACAAATTTTTTAAAAAGGTAGGAACTGATAAGAGACAGATGGTGGTCAACTTAGTGTCTCAGTAGCATTTTTACATAGTGGACACCAGTTTGTAGCTGTAATGGGACATAATGGTAGTCCACCATGTGTCAGAATAATCAAAAGGTTTGGGCTTGATCTCAAGTGATCTTTTATGTAGTAGAACCTTCTATTGACTCTGGATCTGTAGTATGTATGGAGCCAAAAGCCCAACAGTTTTTGGCTCTGGATTCAGTATGGTTTAGTTATGTCCCTCTTCCCTTCAGAGCTGCTGAATCCCCTTAATAGTCATGAGAAGTTCCAATATATCCTTTTCAGACCCACTTTTCTCCCGATCTCCTGCGTGCTCCACAAACCAGCACTACATTATGTGTTAAAAATGACTCCCTGTCATTTCTATATGCAACACCTTGTGTAATGTATGCTGGTAAACGAGTGGTATTGGACAAAGTGACTGCACTATGAGAACTGTGTGTCTCTATCTGCATTTCTCTGTCTGTTGTTGATGCACTTTTGTTTACGTTGTTTTGGAGAAAAGTTTCTGACAAATGAACAAATGTCCCTGTGTGTTATGACACAAGTGTTTCTTTGCTGCAGTGCACCTAATGACACCAAGGAGCCTCTGACAATGAGCGGGGGCCGTGAGCCTCCTCTGTAACGGAGAAGACCCTGTTTTCTTTGCCTTGTTTTGCTTTGCCGCGCGAGGTGGGGATTACAGCTGGACCACACATGTGAGAACAGGTTTCTCTGTGGCCCTGAAGCAGCTGTACCACCTTTTGATCTGTCAATAGACAGCCCCGCTGGTGGAGCACAGCAGACCCATCACATCCTCCTTTCCTGGGGAGACATACTGAGCTCCAAGCTCAAGCTCGCCCTCAGGAGTTCCAGGGGCCACAGCAGGGGGTCACATTTCCAAGGCATTTCAGCAAAATTGAGGTGCTTGGGAACAAAACCCCATTTTCACCCCTGGCCATCTACGAACATATGGGCATAGGTCCGTGCAGAGAGTGACCTCATCAATGAGGATTGCCCTCGCATCCGATGGGGCCGTCGCAAGGCCAAGGGTGACCGCTAAGCCTTTCGGTCCACTCCCGTGGCGGCTCCTTCTCAAATTTGAAAGTGCAGTGGAGTGTGCACTTATAGACGTGTCCAGTGTCTGTGCTTTGAACAAGCTCACCTGGGGCTGACCTTCCCACTGTGTCGCACCGTGGACACACAGTCACAGCGCTGGGGAAACCACCTCGACAGAAGCATCGTGGAGCCATTGTGTGAGAAGTGTGAAACTGAAGCGATGGGAGTGGATCCACAGACAAGGCAGGGTGCCCTTGCGTACAAATAATAATGACATCGCTTAACCATTGAAAGCTGACGCTCTGACTCACACGATCTGTTTACACGCAGCAAGTCCAGCAAAAGTCACCTGGACCACAGCCGGCTGGACGTGTTGGGGAGGCACTCAGGTGCCTGCATCAAAGGTACTGTATCCCAGCTTCCCACATGGCAGGATGGCACGTGGTCACAGGGCGCAAACCCCACAGCGCTGTCCCCATCTAACACTCCATTCATGAGAAGTCCAGTCGTCCTCTAGGGAGATACCGAAACACACATTGCCCCCTCATTTGTTAGCTCCCTGATAAGGGGGTAAATTCTATGACTCAGGGTTTGTTTGAAGTCTAAAGCTGTCAGATGCCAAAAACGTCACTGCTCTGATTTGTGGGGTCAGACCTGCGGGACCCTGGGGATTCAGAGCGGGGTCATCTGGAGCTGGTGGGGGTCGTGGTCCGCCAGTCACCTGATATGATGGAGGTGACATGAGGGGCCATGTGTGGAGACGTATCGCGCAGTTCCTGATCCATCAGGGAAGAGGAGGAGAAAATGAGTGTCAGCGCACCACCTCGCTTCGCACTGCCCTCTCTTGTCTATAAACATGCTTATATATTTACTTATCTGCTTTATTGTTTCTTACTTATATCTATGTATTTCTGTATTGTCACTGTGCTTGTGTTTGTTGTACATTGGATGCTGCTGTACACAAGTGAAATTTCCCTCTGGGATTCATTCATTCATTCATTCATTCATTCATTCATTCGTTTGTTCGATCATTTGTTTATTCATTCATTTGCAATGTTTTTATTTCCTCACTTGTATCTTTTTTTTGACAAATTTTCTCTCCTACTTCGCTGACCTTTTGAAGAATGATGAAAAACAAGTTTAGGCCTAACAATAACAGGAAGTGTGGTGTCATCAGGATGGACACGGTGTAAACAAAAGGCCACACAGGCCCACAGGCACACAAAGGAGCCGGTAAAAGAGTGCAAGGGCACCCCAGTGTCACTGGCTGCATGGGGGGATGTCGGCTCAACGGTCCTGTTGCCTGCTGTAAACTAGAAGCCCCGATGGCTGGCATCAGCACGCTAAGCACCGGGACTCCCCAGCTAGACAAGATCGCACCTCCCCGATAAGGGCTCCGCAATCCTGCTGACACTCACCGACACTCGTGGCCCCCAGGGTTAAGCTGCTGAGTCCTGGGAGGGTCCTTCCTGGTGGCCCATCAGCATCCTTATCCATCCTTCTCGCCGCCTCCCGGAGTGCCCTCATGGCTCAGACGCTGCGAGCGGTACTCTTCATATCAGAGCGGGCTGGCCAAGGACGGGGTCTCCGACACCCTGGGTGAGAGCAGTGGCCTGCGACACTCCATGGGCCCCCTTCCCTTGGATCAACGGGGACCTCGAGCTTGGATCTAAAGGAGTTTGCGGGGGCGCAAGTTGGGGAAAAGTCTGGAATGTTTTTTGCCATTTGGCGATACACAGGAGTGCAGCAAAGAAAAGGTCTGGTTTGTGGAGGTTCAGCTACAACATACATCAAGCCAGGCCTGCAGAGCACAGCAACATACAGTAGTTCCCACATGTAAAGCAGACGTGTGGTGCTCATGCGCAAATACAAATTACAGACACAATAAGAAAAAGCAGTACGAGAGCAGTTCCCAGTAATCTCTGAGTGATACTTTATTAATGTATTAATTAATTACCTTCTCTGGATGATACCTTATTAATCCCTGCAGGGACGTTCACACACACAGTAGCCGAACACGTCAGGTAACACCAAGGTGAACAGTTAGTAAATAAAATAGTAACAAATAAAATACTGTAACAAATGCGCTGATTACCTGCTACACATTTACATTTATTAATTTAGCAACTTCTCTCCAAAGCGATTTACAATTATTTACCCATTTATACAGCTGGGTAATTTTACCGGAGCAATTTAAGGTAAGTACGTTGATCACAGGTAGTACAGCTAAAGGTGGGACTTGAACGTGCAACCTTCAGACCCGAAGGAAACAGCTCCAACCACAACACCACCACCTAATAGGCCCTAATTGATATTATATACTAATTGCATAGTGCTGCTGTCTCGCAGCATCTGGGTAGTGCAAGAGGACATGGGTTTGATCCCAGCTCAGTCTGTGTGGAGTTTGCATGTTTTCCCCGTGCCTGCGTGCGTTTCCTCCGGGTGCTCTGGTTTCCTCCCACACTCCAAAGACATGCTGGTCAGGTTCCCCCATAGTGTGTGTGTTCCACTGATGTATGGATGAGTGACCCATTGTAAGTACTGTGTCTAGTAGTGTAAGTCACCGCGGTAAATAAGGTGTGTGAGCTGGTAACACTACATAGAGTTCATTGGAAGCTGCTTTGGAGAAAAGTGTGATAAATAAATATAAATGAATGTAAATATATGACGTAATGTAGTGTAACACGTTTCACTGATGTGACCAGTCATATGAACCGCTACCGTGTTCATAGTGATGTCCTGCCATGACCCCTGCATTCAAACCTACGCAGGGGGATATGAGCCAACCCACCGACATCGGCGCATTGTTCTCGCGGCGTGTCCTTTCACACGCTTCCTGGGCCGCGCACTAACCGCGCACATCATCTCCGCCGCTCCTCACAACAACCCGGCGCCTCTGATGAGGGAAGACACAACAGCGCCGAGAGAGACCCCGTTAAACAACCGGGAAACGATGCGGGGACACCTGATACTGCAGCTCGGTCTCCACGGCGGCACTCGGTCGCAAAAACAGAGCACCGGCAGGGATGTGCGGTTAACTTGTGCTGAAACGCTGTACCTGAGACCCAGCGGTTCAGAAAGGGAATCAGAAGTGGTTATGCCTATATACAGTACCGTGGTGCTCGGAAGTATGTGGAACCCCCCCCCCCCCGGTGTCCCATAGTTTTACCACAAAATGGTTTTCAATGAGAATCAGTCCTTCTCATGTGAGATAATAAGTGTGTAATGACCAACTGGTATTAAATACGACGTAATACAGTGCTACACATTTCACATAAGTGAGCAGTCATGAGAACCGCTACCCTGTTCATAGTGATGTCCTGCCATGACCCCTGACCTGACCATGACCCCACATGTTGGTTCAGAGGAGTCTATGGAAACTATGTGCTATGGAACTATGGAAAAATCATAACCAGTCCATTATCAGCGATAGATAGATAGATAGATAGATAGAGTTACCCATTTATAGAGCAGGGTACTTTTAACTGTATCATTTCAGGGTAAATGCCTTCAACAAGGGTATTGCAGCAGGAGGCTGGGTTCAGACCTGGGACCTTCAACTCCAAGGCTCTAACCGCTTTGCCACCTGCTGCCCTATTGTGGAGGAACAGGCCACAGAGACACACTCCATCACAAGCTCTTGATCCAATTGACTGAGGCCCACAATCAGCGTGTTTCCTACCAAAAGGTTTATTACAATCCAAAAAAGGATTTTGCTTTTAAAACACAATTTTGCGCGTTACCCCGAGCCCACAGTAAAGCGGTGCTGAAGGGGCCCAGTGCACATTCCTCCGTCTGCTGCTTCGATGTCTCTATCGGTCCAGCACCTGGCTCACCTTTCAGCCTTTCGTGTCAAAGGCCAACAGGGCGCGTCCTCCTCGATCTGCCTGCCGGCGGAGGTCCATCTCCCGTCTCGTTTATCTCTCCGCTTCATTTTAGGGATCGAGGGAGATCCGAACTGGCGGCCGAACCCGTGGACCTGCTCGGCGGCTCCACATCCCCTTCCCACGTTGGTTTTGCAGAGTTCTCCTCTTTGTGGTCATGGGTGAGAAGCTCACGGATTGACGGTCCAACCCCGGGACGGGGGAGCGGGGCACCCTGTCCTCCTGCCACTTGCTTTGTTCACATCTCTGTTGATACTCAAAAAGCTCAGCTCTTATGCACTCAAACATTGCGTGTACTTTTCTCTCACAGAGCTTTGAAATTGATTATGGTTCTATCTCATTACCAGCCCAAAGCAGCAAAAAAAAATCAAGGTACATCTGAATTACGTAGCTTTCATTGATTGTGACCTAGTGGTAAAAGTGACTTCGGAGTCACGAACGGAAGCAGTTACGAACCGACTTCCAGTCCGAGTGGCGTTCGCAAAAGTGACGAGTTAGTGTTCGGGCAACAAAAGAGCCACTGAGGGCCCGAAGATGTAAAACCTCATTAAAATGTTTATTGTTACGACATTTACAGTTATTATTAACTCATTCAGCAGATGCTTTTTGGGCAAAACTCCAGCAAAAAAAAGTGACTTACAGTGATTTACCCATGTACACAGTAGGGTAATTATTACTGTATCAATTCTGGGTGAGTACCTCGATCGAGGGTGCTGCGGCAGGAGGTCGGATTTGAAGCTGGGAGCTCTAACCACTACGCCCCCTGCTGTCACTAAGGGCACTAACGCCCAAAACGCACCGTGTCCATCTGTCACTAAGGACAAGGCCTTTACCCGCTCGGAAAGCAACGCCATCAGCTGCCAAAAAAAGTATATTAATTTCTTTGGATGGACGCACCACCTTTTGGCACACTCTTCAATGAGTGTGTAATATTCCTCTGGCCGCACTCTCAGGCGTGCGTGTTGTCCGTCAGCCGCTGGGGACAATGGCAGCCGGTGATTAGACCCCCGGCGGCTCTCGTTCCGCTCTTCCTGCTAGAAGTGGTCGAGGTGAAAGACGGAGACCTCATTGTTATGTTGCCATAGCAGCTGCTCTGTTTATTTACACACACACTTATCAGCCCCCCCCCCAACCCCCCGCGCGCCGCCACCATTGTCGAAACCGCATCGTCTCCCCCGCAGTTTATTCCATCGGGTCACGGGGCCGCGCTCTGCCGTCCGCAGCTCGCACCCGACTTCAGACCTCCGCTTTGCGACTCGCACTTTTGCTCCAATTATTGATGTGTTTCCACCGAGAAAATTAATTTCGAGGCGTCGTCTTTGTCCACGCCGTCCCAACAGAGTCGACTGTCAACCGCAGAAACTACCGGAGCTCCGTATGCGGCCTCGGCATCAGCACACATTTCCCATGTCCCTGGTGTGACGTACAGCGTTAAGCTACTTACACCGATTTACCCTTTTTGACAGCAGGGTAGTTTTTACCGTATCAGTTCAGGGTATCTACCTTGTTTGAGGGTACTAGAGCAGGAGGTGGCGTTCGAACCGCATAGGTCCTTCGAGGTCAAGGAGGCACCTCGAGCCACCGCGCCACCTGCTGGCAGAGCACATTCACAAGGTTACAAAGAAAACGTTTGCAGGAGACAGTATAATTTTGCTAAGAACAAATTAGATATATTATGACAAAAAGAGTTAAATAAATGAATGAATATTTCCGTGAGACCGAGAGCCACCGACCACGTGTGGTGACGGCGAAGCGACGGAGAGCTGGTCGGCCGGCGACGGGTGAGGGGAAAACTAGAGGCGCGAAGGTAGATGTGCCACGAGACGTTGCGAGATGCGGGCGTTTCCATGGTAACGGGCCCTGCGCAGCGCCCCTGTCTCCTGCCGTCAGAAGCAGCGTCTGCGGAGGCACTGCTGGGTCGCAAGGTGCTTCCTGTCCCCCCTACCCACCCACCGGGGACCCCTCGCACCCCCAGCCTCAGCAGCACCAATGTTTGGTCAAAGGAGAAAACAGCAGGCCGGGCAGGATGTGCTATAATGGGATCGCTGCGTCTTCTGTCTTCTGGCCGCCGCCGCCGCGATTCTTCCCAACTCCTGCTTGCATGTCACACCAGGTAGAGTTATTTGTGTAAAGAGACGACAAAAATTCTGCCCCTGTTTTCGTTAAGATGGCTAATATAAATATTGCTATTTTCGTATTTTCTTGCTTGGGAAGTCCTGCTTCGTTGTTTTTGTCGCATGGTAAAAATAGCGCGCAGCTCGGGCACGGGGTCTCTGCTCCTTCGGGGGTTGCAGCTCAGCCTACGGAGAACGACCACAACCGGAGAAGCTCCAGAAAAGGAGAACTGCCACGTTGGCATCGAAGCGAAGCCATAACTCGGTGCCTTAACCGCAGCGGGTCCGGTGACGTCGAGAAAGAAAATGTGCGACCAGAAGGAAACTGGAGTGGCACTGGTGCAGCTCATCTCCTGGGCTCTGGGTGTAGATGAGGCTTCAGTTGTGGCTCCAGTTGTGCCTCAGTCTGAACTGGTGACTCTAAATTGCCCTTTTTGTGTGTGTGTGTGTGTGTGTGTGTGTGTCCTGCCCTGAGTGCACCCTGCTTCACACCTCTACATTTTCAGGATGGGGTCCCCACCACTGCGACCCTGCATTACACCTCCTCCTTCGGCCCGGTCATTGCCCCCCATGGATTCAAATACCATCGATATGCTGATGATACCCAGCTCTTCCTCTCTTTCCCATCTGGAGCATCAGACATTTCCGCACGCGTCGCTGCCTGCCCATCGGACACCTCCGCACGGACGTCTGATCGCCACCTCCAACTCAGCCTCTCCAAAGCAGAGATCCTACACCTCCCAGCTGGCCCGTCCTCCTGTCGCCATCCGCCGATCGAACTGGACAACTCACTCATTTCGCCTACCTCCTTGGCTAAGAGTCTGGGAGTTACGATTGAAGCGAGTCTATCATTCTCTCAACATATCGAAGCCACAACCCGGTCCTGCAGATACACCCTGCATAATATTCGAAGAATCCATCCCTACCTCGCTACTGACTCCGCCCAACTACTTGTGCGGGCCATGGTGACTTCCCGTCTGGACAAATGCGACTCTCTTCTGTGCGGCCATCCGGCTAATGCCATCAAACCTCTTCGGCTTCTACAGAATGCTGCTGCACGAGTTGTGTTTGATTTGCCGAAGCGCTCCCACGTATCTCCTCTACTCATCTCTCTGCACTGGCTTCCTATAGCTGCCCGTATCAAATTCAAAACCCCGGTTACCGTGTACAAATGCATCGATAGAACTGCTCCCGGCTATTTACGGGACTTGATCAACCGGTACCCCCCAGCCAGGCCCCTTCCCTCATCTACTTCTGCTCGCTTGGTGGTCCCGCGCACGAAAGGCAAAGCTCGGAGGATCTCGGTTCTGGGTCCGTTGTGGTGGAACGACCTTCCCCTGTCACTCAGAACTGCGGAAACTCTGTCCGTTTTCAAGAAGGGTCTGAAAACTCACCTTTTCCCGACCCATTTCGCCCAAGATTTCTCCAGCTCATCTATGGTGTAACCGTAACTTTATGATCATCCTCAGATAAGCCTTTACGCAGCCGCTACTCCTGTATTGTACGTAAATGTTTGTGTACCTTGAAAAAAAATTGTAGGAAGGTGATCAGGATTCATATATCTTGCATTTTATGCACCTATTCGAGCGATGAACATCAGTGCATCGAGTGGAAAGTAACAAACTAGGTTTACGTCTCTTTCTCCTAATGTAATGTACAAATTGTATTTTCGCTGAGATGTACGTGGCTTTGGAGAAAAGCATCTGCTAAATGAGTCAATGTAAATGTAATTAGACACGTGGTTCTTGATGAGCGAAGGACGTTTCTCTAAATCTCATGTTCTTGCTGTTCGAAATTAACCCCAGAAAGTAACGCTTGTTCATCCCTGAAGGCGAAGAGACGTCTTCCGGCAGCCGAAGGACCCGGGTTTGAATCCCCTCCAGCTGCAGCACCTTTGATCGAAGCACTTACCCTACACCGAAACGGTAGAAATTACCCGGAGCTGCATGAATAGATAAGAGCGGAAGTGGCTTAGTGTACAAACACTCGGCGTAGGTTTCTCTAAGGAAAAGAGCGCGGTAAACAAACAAATGTAAAAGTAGGTAGCCTTTCGGAGCGCCGTCCCTAGATGCCCAGGAGGAAAGCTGGGAAACGAAAACAGGAGGAGAGAAAAGCCGGGAGAACAAATGCTGGGCTGGGAGGACGGAAACGGACCGTTGTTTTCCTATTGGGAGCGCCGGCTCGGAGTCCTTAATGAAATTTGGTGTTGGGGAGGGGAGACGGCCGGGACGCCCCAGGGGTCAAAGGTTAACACCCAGGCGCCTTGAGGGAGGAAAGGGAATGAAACCCCCGGTCCCCGCTCGCTCGTGAGGGACGGAGCGGCTGCACGCGGGGGGATGAACCTGAGCATCGTCTACCCAGCCCCGCCGAGCGCTTCTTCACCGTCCCTCCGAGAGCGCTGACGTCCACAAAGCGACAGGTCCGCACAGCCCCTTCGCGACGCTGTTGTTCCGGGAGTCCGGCAGCCTCCTCGACGCGACGTCACTTGGACACGCGTCTTTTTCATCTCTGTCGTCCACGTCTTCCGCCGTCTCGACCGTTTAAGAACCTTCTCTCGATCCCTACAGCCTGTCCGGCGCGAGACGTCGTCCGTGCGTCGCATTCGTCTTCCGTACGACAAAGACCGGGGCTGAAAACGAGTCCGTTCGCAATATCCTCACGCCGTCGCTGCAGCATCTGCTTCTTCCGTCGGCCACCGTCTTAAGGAGGCGCTTGGTTTTTCGAGAACCTTTCTCTTCACTACCTGCTCGTCTCCTACTTGTTCGCCCTGCGGTCGTTTTAACATCCTTCTGCAGCGCCGCGTGTCCAAAGAGGATTGCGACACGTGGGAAGAGCAGGACACGTGAACATCACACACTGGGGAGAGCTCGCAGATACACACACCTCGATACTCCTACTAAACATCTAGTTGCCATGGCTCCCCCGTTGAGCCCCTGCCGGACAGCGAGACAGGACTTTCCCGGGACGAGAGACAGAGGACGTCCAGCTCTGACTCCGTTCTCCCGGACACCTCGTTCGGCCTGAGAGTCCCGGGGCAAAGACCACCGACCATCATCCAGAAAGCTGGAGTCGATGTCGTCTTGACCGGCAAAGCCCGCCGTTCTCACCGTTCTTTTCCTCCTGTCTTTCCTTGTTGAACATATTTGAAAGCCGCATAAGAAAACCGACCAATAAAATAGTCTTCAGACGTCGAACTGCTGTCAGAATAAAGTCTTTTTGTGCTTATCAAAGTTTGATTTTGCCTCCGCTTTTCTTCCCCTGATCCCTTTTACACACGCGGCCTGCTGTAAAAAAGACACCCAAGAATTTACGATCAAACTTTATCTATTTTGATTCCATTCACTGTTTAATGATTATATATTCACATCACACGCACACAGTCTGAAACCGCTCGTCCCAAGCAGCGTCGCGGCAACACAGAGCGCGAGAGTGGAGGGAGAGGGGACGCACCCAGGACGGGACGGGAATAATTCCTTTTCCGTCTTCAATTTATTTTCAATCTATTTTTTTGCTATTGGAATATATTTAGTTTCTAATAGGTCCCATTTCTGATGGATGGAGCTGTGTATATGAGGCCATCTGCGTGGTGCTGCCAACGTACTGAGCAGTTATTTCAAATCCTTTCTTTACATTTATTACTTTTATTTATTTAGCAGATGCTTTTCTCCAAAGCGACTTCCAATGAAATCTATGTCCTGTTATCAGCCCACACACCTTATTTACCGCAGTAACTTACACTGCTAGATACACTACTTACACTGGGTCACTCATCCATACATCGGTGGAACGCACACACACACTCTCTCTCTCTCTGTCACTCTCACACTATGGGAGAACATGAACAGTATGTCTTTGGAGTGTGGGAGGAAACCAGAGCACCTGGTGGAAACCCACACAGACACGGGGAGAACATACAAACTCCACACAGACCGAGTGGGGATCGAACCCACATCCTCTCGCACCATCAAGGCGCTGTGCCACCGTTCCGCCCGCTGTCATTCATAGTAGCCTCAGCACAAATACCGAAGAGGACGACTGATAATGGCAACCTCTGACACAGACTTTACGATGTCCCAACAGCCAGTTTTTCTGCATATGTTAATGTCACAATGGGAAGGTTTATACAGTATAATGCAGCGTTAGACTGCAGGGCATCGCGATACAAGACTGGAATCAAGAGGGGAGTAGATGAGCTCAGACGAGCGCTCAGCCAAACGTATCGACTCTCGCTCTGAAAGCCTTTTAAGACGAAACCTCATCAAAGGGCCTTGGGGGGTGGGGGGAGCGCGGTGGCAGGAGCGGAGATGGGGCGGGGGGGCCAAGGCGAGGAACGAGGGCTTCGCGCTGGAGAGCGGAGACGGAGGCGCCACCTGTTACTTAGACCTTGCAGAGGCGCATGGTGCTTTGCAGTGGCCTACAGTGGGTGCGTAACACAGTCCAAGAGGCCTTTGACCTTCTAACACGGTACACATAGTGTAAAAGTACTCAGTGTTTCGACGGCGCAATTGTTAGAATTAGCACCGAAGACGAATGGAAAATGGGAAGATCCACCTGTAGGAGCTCCATTGCTGGCACACGGGTGAACTTCAGCCGACACGTTGCGCACGTTGCCGTGGCAACCGGATGGAGGACGCACGCGACCAAACTTATGGAAGCGTCATAATCCTTGGGAGTGGAAAACTTGTCGATTAGCAGTTTTTTGGCTCTTTTTTGCCTCCAAGCTGAGCAGGTAGAGAACATGAAAAAGTGGAGCTATTAGATTGTCTTCTTTTTAATAATTGTTTTAATAACCAAATAAAAATGCGAACTAAGTCCAAAGCTCTGGTTTGGCTATTAAAGCTGATCATTAGAGCCTCAGGATTCTCACGAGTCCCAGAGGATTCAAAGAACTGGGTTCAACGGAAAAGGCACCAGTTTCAATCCCTTTTCTGTCTGCCGTCAACGTTTCATCATACGCATTTCGGGATATGTGCTGACGACCTACCGTTTATAACTGCAGACTTTTCTCAAGGGTATAAAATAGACGTTTTTCTAAAACTGTAGACCTTTCAGTGACGGAGCCAGCCCAGTCGAGGCTATGAAAATATTAATTTTGGAAAATCTGAGAATGAATTCTTTTAAATTCCCTGTTGAGGAACCCCTGCTAAAGAAATAATTTCAGAAGGAATAACTGAAAGGTCAGAAGCACAGCAATACAGGAACGCTCTCCTTACCTGGAGCTGCTTTTCAGCGTCTAGACGTTTTCATTAATTTATTAGAGATGGACAGATGATGGATAGATAGACAGCGATGGAGACTCTACAAAATATCTGCGCATGTAAAGACAATAATGTCTTTGAAACACAGCCAACAGCTAAAAGAGGTGTTACAGGTATCGCCTTGCGATCGAAATGCTCACATTCAAAATCCTGCTCCTGAAGGGACGACCAAGGTGCTTAAACTAAAGTAATACGGTAAAATTTTCATTATTTATTTATTATTGAAAAAAAGAAAAATTGCTGCATGGGTAAATCGGTGTAAGTAGCTTAGTTCACAAACCTCATTTTTAAGACACCGGAGACAGAGGTATCAAATAAATCCAGTATTTTTGTTTCACGGCTCCCCGTCGTCCCGAGGACGCGGTAAACGGCCATCAAACGGTTCGCCGCGTGCAAATGTGTCTGCGCTGTCCTCGGCCTGAGGAAGGGCGACAGGTGCGCCGCATCACCTCTCGGCTTGCTCTCAAGTATCTTTGTTTACAGAATCTTAATTAGGACTCAAGCATCGTGGTAAAACTCGTGGAAACAGAGCGCTGTCCAGTTGGAGCGAAAGGCAAAGCCTTGCGCTATTTTTAAAGGGGCATTTGTTGGCCAGCAGACCCCCCGGTGACCGCGGTAAACCAGGTGCAGGGAATGGCAGAGCGTTTGGGAGTTTCTGGGAGGGGGGTTCGGAGGCGAACACCAGCGACAATAACAAAATAACGTTCCCGATCGCTGGCATCTGCTTTCACGAGGCTGCTGGACGGCAGGTTAACCGGAGGACTTCATGGAGCAACGTGGCATTGCTGTAAAAGAGCAGAAGGGCAGCAAAGCAGTGTATCTGGGAGCAAATGAGCAGGAAATCTGCATGGGCGGCTAAAAGGCTTCCTATTGCTGCTCCGATCAAATTCAACACCCTGGTTATTGTCTACAAAAGCATCAGCAGAACTGCTCCCAGATATTTACAAGACTTGATCGACCGCCACACCCCAACCAGACCCCTTCGCTCGTCCGCTTCTGCTCGCCTGGTGGTCCCGCGCACCGAAAGTAAAGCGCGGAGGTTCTCGGTCCTGGCTCCGTTGCGGTTGGAACGACCTTCCCCTCCCACTCAGAACTGTTGAATCTCTGTCCACATTGAAGAGGGCTTTTAAAACTCACCTCTTCCAGACTCATTTCTCCCATCATCTCTTAAGTTCACGTAAGGCGTAAATGTTCATGCACTATAACTTTATGATGCCCGATAACCCTTTACGCAGCTATTCCTGTAATGTAATGTAAATTTTTCTACGTATCTCAAAAAAAAACTACGAGGAAGGTGATCAGGAATCGTCGATATTCGCTGCTCGTGCGATGAATATTGGTTGATATGGTGGAAAGAAACAAACTAAGTGCACTTAAGAATCACACATCTGTATCTAAGTGTCTCTTCCTCCTAATGTACTGAGCACATTGAATTTTCTATGAGATGTTTGTTGCTTCGGAGAAAAGCGTCTGATGAATGCGAATGTAAAAGTAAAAGACGTTCGCAAACGGCGGGCGGTAGGAAAAACAATCAAGTCCAGCTCGGGCCCTCCGTCGAGCACTTGACTCCCGCTCTATGAAGTCCATCGCCTCCAAAGGGGCAACAGGGACTAAGAACATCAGTTTCTAATCGTTTTCTCATCTGCCCACGTCGTCGTTTCGCTCGGCCATATGAACACACGTCCGGGATACGCGCTGGGCGCATATATCTTTTTCACACATCATTTCCTCTCTGCGCCCTTTCCTTTAATCAGGAGGCGCGTGCGCTCGCGGTGATTGCTGGAACAGGCCGGATTGACCCCCCTCCCTCCCGTCGTTCTCCTCACGCCGCACGTCGCGCCCGGGAGGACTTCCGCTCGACGGCACCGAGCCGTAGCCAGGCGGCCCTCCGTTTAATTAGCGCTGTTATTCTTCATGATTACTGCTGTAGATGCCAGCCCTCCAAAGTCTGGAAGATGTTGATGGAGGAGAAATGCCTTCCCCGAAAGAGCCACGTCCGTTCGCTTTCTTATCATGGCACTCGTTCCTACTTTTAACGCCATGAATTGTTCTTTAACAGCAGCCCAAGAAAACCCAAAAACCAAACCTGGAATCCAGAAACTAAATTTTGCCACTTACGCTTTCCTCAAAAAAAGATACCAAACTTTTTGCTCTGTTCAACGTGGTGGAGAAGCTCCTCTCGGCCTCTTTCTCGAGCGTTCGATACACTTCCGAACCGTGTTTCCTTAAACGACGTCCGCGAGAGTTTAAGAAAACAGCGGGAACCAGACAGCTGCCAGTTTGAGATGCCAAAGCCTGCTGTGGAAACAAGCACCGGGTCGGGTGTTGAAATTTGCCTGCGAAATGGTCCTGGAGGCCTGAGGAGCAGATCGCTGTGATGCCTGGATCGAGGGGTTCCGAAGCCAGAGACGTGTCGCTGTGACATCACTGAAGGTTCGCGCAAGAAGTCCCGGAAAGCCGTGAAATTCGCAGAATCACACTTAACGGCACACTTTGCTACGTTTTGGGGAGCCGAATGTACCTAATAAAGTGGCTGCTGAACGTCTATTAGTTTTACATACTCATTTATATGTTTCACGGGATATCTGGAGAAGAACATCCGCCACCGTGCTGTTACGGCGGAATCGAAGCAGCGCACGGCCGAGGTGACATCGCCGCGCAGGTTCGAGGAGATCCTTCCCCTTGACCTCCTGACTGCTGCAGCCCGCATGGAGAAACGTGCCCGCGCTGAGGGCGACGGCTGCAATTGAGCTTCACCGGTACGTGCAGGGGATCTGTGGGCACGGTGGGGGGGCGGGGTTTCTTCTGTGAGAACGGAGGCGAGTTCACGCCACACGCAATTCAGAGAGAGGCAGAGAAATGATGTGAATCTCTATTTCAAGTGAATTTTTCTAAAGGAAAAATGTATCCCCACCTCCCGTGTATTTCCGCTCCTCATCTCTCTCCATGAGCTCCCCGTAGCTGTCAATATCGAGTTCAAAACTCGGTTTACGGCATTCGATGGATCTGCTCCGATACCTACGGGACTCGATCGCTCGCTTCGCCACCTCCGACCGCTTGGTGAGAAGGGAAGTCAGAGTCCGGTCATCAGGCTGCTGATCCAGTGGCCGTCAGCTTCCAGTCGACCAGGGGCTTCGCAGATGAAATGGATATGAAATGATGAATTGCACTCGTTTTCGACACACATTCACTTTCACGTGACCCCCCCCCGGCAGGTTGACTGAGCCGCGTGCTCCCGCCACGCTGACCCGCACCGGGTCGCTCTGCACCTCCACCATCTGCCGGGTGTGCAGACCCTGTGTTGGAGTTCTTCCCCGAATCTCTGCTAGCACTTCCCAAGGTCCGGGGGAAGCGCGAGTCCTGCCAAACGGACCGCTAACAGGAAGTAGAGACTCCGTCAGCGGGAGGTGAGCTGCAGTAAGCACAGGAGCTCCGGTCAACACCGTGGGGCGAGCGGAAAAGGAGCACCCCGGTCCCACCCGACGGGCCATCCTGCCTTTGTGAGTCTCTGTTGTAGATGGTGCCACGTTGCCGCAGCCCCTTCTTCTGCCCCACACGGCGGGTCCTGCTTGCTGCCACGTAGGCTGCGCCGTCTAAACAATCACCGTAAAGGGGATGTCACCGTTTTGGTGAGCCCACCCTCCTCAAGCAGCCGTGTGTCTTTGTGCTCAGGTGACCTGTGTCGGGCTGACAGACGGAGCTGGGGGCGTTTCACGAAGGCTCTTCTGCAGAACAATGGAAAAGTGCAAGGGTTCCGGGGGGCACGTCTGAACTTGCTGGCTCTCCCTTGCCGATGCTCTCCAAACACCATGGGAGGCTTACGTTTCTGCATGCCGTTGGTCGAACAACGAAACACAGCGCAGAGCCAAAGAAACAAAATGTAAAGTGGTCAAACAAAGCAAAGCTTTGAGGTTGAAGGACGTAACCTTCAAAGTTTTCGCAGTGGTCACCTCCATCCGAGAGAGACGAACAGTTGGGAGGAACGATAGACAGAAGGTGTCAATTTTGATGATCGCAGGACTGTCTCTGGGCTCCAAAGGGTCTGAACATCTTGAAACACCCCCTGTGGTCCTATTTTTGAAGCTCCGCTCTCAAGTTCGGGCTGGTTCTCCAAGAAGGGACGAACCTGGTGGGGTGTGGTGGGACATTCCCGAGTGTCCTGAGCTCCTTGTTCTTCTCCCACCCTTCTGAAAGCCTGACTCTGCGGGTCTGCCCTCGCTCCAGGGCTGAGGGGATTTGAGGGGGATTTTCTTCACATGACAGACACTCCTTGACAAACCGCTACGACAGGGAGAAAAAGCTGAAGAGTTTCCTCTCTTGAAAGGCCTCTCCTGTGAGAAAGTCCCTTGCCTCACTCACGAAGACTCCCTCCAACTGCAACCTTCCCGCAAATCCTTTCTCTCGTCCGATCTGACAGACCAGGCTACCAAAAGTAGAATTTGCAGACAACCAGAGGACCTCTGGATCTGCTCCAGGACTTGTACGTCCCACCTAAAGAAAACGCTGGTATTTAGATTCAAATGCATGTGATTTCTCTCATCTCCCTGTTATTCTTCATTCTTCTCAAGGTCCTTCGTGAGGTGTGTCCACGGAGACGTGCTGGGTGCCACAGACACCGCAGAGCCTCACTTCCTCTTGCATCTCTGCTTGGCAATAATCTTGCCAATCCATCAGCAAGGCCTGGTGAATACAGAGAAGAGAGGGTGGGCAGGTAACAGGCACAGGTCATGGTCTGGGCCTCCCTGATCCCAGGCTTCCTCACGTAGCTCCAAAAGCCATAACCTTCTGCTCGTCCCCGAAAGGTGTTGGCCTATCCATTTCGCAAGGACGGTGGCGACGTGATAATGGGAAATAAACGATGAAAGAGCCAAGAGTCATTTTCTGTTCTCATGTCAAGTACTTCCTCTGTGCTCCTGTTAGCAAGTCTTCGTGTTCCGTGTGAGATTGGAGGAGCCCGCAGCTGACGCAACCATGACCTGGCATCGCGTGTGACAAGGAGTTCAACTTTGACACAGTCTAACATAAACAAAGAAAGAATAAAAAAAAAAAAAAAAAAAAAACACGGTCAGCAATATCTCTGACACAAAAACACACACACACACACACACACACACACACGGTTGGCTCTCTATTGTTGGACGGAGGGTTAATCCTGGAATGGTCCTCTTGGGAGGAAGGGGCATTTTGAGGCTCCCCCCTTGCCAAAATGAAATCCCAAAAGACCCTGGCGTCTTCTTCTTCAGGAACCACCTTCTTTTAAGAGAAACAAGAGGAGGTCTGTTTGTCTGATGTCCTTTGGTCACTTCTGGGCACTCGGGCCACAATGGCCGGATGGGCATGTCTTACGGCATCCCTCCTCCTGCTGCGACTTCTCCCTGCAACTTTCCCTACTTGCTCCAGAGAGCAAACAGGAAGGGGCCTTCTGAGTGTGTTGTTCAAAAAGATGGCTGTTGGGTCTGAAGTCCAGTGCTGGGTTTGCTGGCAGTCATGGAGAAGTCTGATCATGAATCGGGATTCAGTGCGTTTACTACGTCTGCGTGCACATGCTTTTGTTTTCTCGACGACTCTGCATATGCAGGTGTGTATACGATGGATAGATAACTCTTCTTCCCTTTCTTTTTAGTGGGAGTTTTTTTGTTTTCCTCTCCTCAGCTGCCATCTAAGTTATTCTAATAATTAAGAACTTGTGCTATTCGGTATTGTATCTTTCATTGGAACTTTGTCTAGTGCTCTGCGTCACCTTGGTGAGGAAACCATTCTAAAAAATACACTATTTTACAGGTTGATCAGCTAGATATGAGACGTCACTATTTCTGTAAAGGGTTAAACATGCCAGTTATGTGGAGAAGGCGTGACCAGTTTATTGGGGGTTTTGCATATTGAGAGCAATCTCACCTGAGATAATAAATTTCGGTAAAAGACAACAAATGTAGCTCAGCCTATATACTGCATGTTTAGCCAAATTTCACCCAACCTTTTTTTGAGGAATTTTGCCACAGGTCCCATTTCATCCTTGTACTGTGGGTCACTAGTCCTCACTGAGGGTGCCTTACCGTGGTGCCTCCGCCTCGCACGCCGAGACCAGGTCCACAGACGGAGGGGACGGCCGAGCGTCGAGCCCTGGAGCAGAGGTATCAGCTGCAATTTCACACATTTGCAGAATACCTTTAAGGAGCCATTCTTGCTTGCTTTAGAAAATACATAAGCAACGTTTCGGAAACACCATCATTCAACACTCCTCCTCTTCATAGCACTACAGTCAAACTTGTATCAGAGCACCAGAACCCAGGTTCTTGTTGAACACTGCACTGTCTGTCTTGTGAATGTTGCAGTTAGTGAAGGTGTGCGGTTAAAGACAAGAGATGCTTGGTTAGAGAGCGAGGAGTCGGAGGAATGGGAAGACTAAGAGGCTTAGGACTGGGGATGGGTGGGGTGGGGTGGGGTGGGGGAGGACAAGTCCTGACCTGCTGTCACCCTACTGCCTCGCTTTTTCTCCGTCCCCCATTCACGGTGTTGAAGACGTCACGGAGCAGAATTCCGAAGAGAGCTCAAGAATTACCCGGCGAAGGCGCCTCTGGCTTTGACACGCTATTGAACCCATCGGCGGGGTTGTCATCAACGCTCCTGCCAACAGGGAGCTGCTCTTCTGAGGCCGCTGGAGGCCGCGGGGCCCATTAGCCTGGCCGACAGACGGCGGACCGCCGAAGAAAGCCGTGAATGGCTTTGACAGCGGGGCCCCGACAAGCCCAAACAACGATGAATTGGAACTGCTCTGGGGCTGTTGGACCTGGTGGAAAAGGCCAAGGGTTCAGACAAAGGGAAGCGCGTTCAGCTTAGCCGCAGATCAAGGTGTTTCAGGCGGTTAAAGGTTTCAAATGTGATTTCCAGGAGACGAAACAATATCCGGCCTTCTGACTTTAAAAAATGGGAATGTGGCAAAATGTCAGCATCGCTGCATTAATTGTGCAGCGGCAGGTAGCACCGAGGTTATAGTTGCTGCTTTTAAAGGACCAGGGTTCACATCCCACCTCCTGCTGTAATACCCTAGAGCAAGGTACAGACGCTCCTCAACTTACGATGGTTCCACTTATGATTTCCCGAAGTTACGATGGTACGATAGCAATATGCATTCGGTGGAATCCGTACTTGGAAATTTGAATTTGGATCTATTCCCAGGGGTGCGATACGCAGTACGAGTCTCTCTCCCGATGCCGGGCGATGGCAGCGACCCGCAGCATCCGCTCAGTCGCGCTCGCAGCGTGTGTAGCGATCAAACCGACGAGTGTAAACAAGCGATACTGTGTTGAAAGAGGTTTTTTGCATCCCTTCATATCTAAAAAATGTCCATGTGTGTCTCCTGCTTAAATTTGCCCAGCTATAGGCTATGGTATCTGTTCTGAACACGTTCAAGGTACAGTAAGCTATGATGTTCGGTAGGTGTGGTGCTGTATTCTTTTTCCACTTAGGATGAATTCACAAATACATGTATTTATCTATCAGACACTTTTCTCCAAAGCAACTTCCAATGAACTCTATGTAGTGTTATCAGCCCACCCACCTTATTCACCATGGTAACTTACACTGCTAGATACACTACTTTCACTGGGTCGCTCATCCATACATCACTGGAACACACACACTCCCTCTGTCACTCACACACTATGGGGGAACCTGAGCAGCATGTCTTTGGAGTGTGGGAGGAAACCAGAGCACCCAGAGAACATGCAAACTCTACACAGACTGAGCGGAGATCTAACCCATGTCCTCTTGCACCACCCAGCTACTTGCTGTGCCATCGATTTTTCGGAACGCAACCGCATTGTTAGTCGAGGAGCATCTGCATTTACCCTCAACTAATACAATAAAAATTACCTTGCTGTACAAATGGGTAAACCAGTGCAAGCAGCTTCACCTGATAAGTCGCTTTGGAGGAAAGCGTCAGGTAAACGTCCAACAACGTCATGGAAAACGTGGGGAAAAGAGTGAGCTAAATAACTAAATGTACCTCATTTTTTTGGTATTTTGGTCCTGATACCATGTTTCTTGGCGTTGAATCCACAAATGTCCACAATGACCTATTAGCCATCCATCGCGGACATCGCGTCTGCTGATAATTCCAGTTATTGTCCCTCCGGAAAGGGCTAAACAGCACTGCCTAATGGTATTTTGACATGCGGTTATTGCTGGAGGAACAGGGTCAGCCACACGGGTTCGAGGAGAAGGTCCCCGGCCAAGAACCCGGTACGTCGGCCGCAACGTGCAAATATTGTGCATTAAAGAGGACCAGGTCTTTGCAGAACTTGTGGAAGATGAGGCCGAGAACAGAATTCTGAAAGGATTCCATCAAATCTCTGAAATAAACATTCAAGAAAATAATCGCCTCCATAAATAGAATTTTAAAAAAAAAAAGAAAAAAATGTCCAGGTCACTGCAGATTAAAAGCTCTGGCCAGCAAGAGATCGTTTCAAAGGAGCTTCCAGAACTTCCTCCAGCCTGGGAGTCGCCCGGCGCTGTCGTCTCTTTGGCAGGAGATCGGGGAGGAAACGGGTCGGGTCTGGAGATCATCGGTGACCCACAGCCCTGGAGGAACTGAAGAAGTGAATGGAGAGCTATTTAAGAGCTCAGGGGCGGCAGTGAGTGCTCCAAATGCACGTGTGTGTGTGTGTGTGTGTGTGTGTGTGTGTGTGACTATAAAAGGTTAGCAAGACTTGGAGAACAGACCTTGTGGAGATGGACCCAAGGGGACGATGAAGTGACGCTGCACGCTTCGCTAACATTTCACAACTTCACCACCTGCCACAGATCGTGTTTGTGAAATTTACTTCATGACGAACTGCAGAACACGAACGTGGGGTCGGGTGTTACTGTCAGTAAACTTTACCGCAGGCCAAGGTTTTGGACGCACGAACCCAGGACCGGATCGTTCGCAGGCAAATGGGGAGTCGCCGCTTTCCCACTTCAGTCACTTTCGCTTTCCTTTATTTGGATCGTGTCTGGCGCCACTTTACACTGCAGCGAAGAGACATTCCCGTACTTCTCGTTTTAACTGCTCAATATACTGTATACACCGCCTCATTTTCATTTCTCAGTTCTGGCTCCGTTGTGGCGGAACGACCTCCCCCGTCACTCAGAACTGCTGAATCTCTGTCCACGTTTTAAAAGGGTCTGAAACCTCACCTCTTCCAGACTCACTTCTCCCATCATCTAAGTTCATGTAAGGTGTAAACGTTCATGCACCATAACTTTATGATGATGCCAGATAAACCTTTACACAGCTACTCCTGTAACGTAACGTGAATGTTTATACGCATCTCAAAAAAATATATAAAATATATACAGTAAATAATATAATATATATTCCCCATTTTGGGGCCATTTTTTTCTATTGCTCCGAAAAGAAAAAAATTTTTTTTTTGCCTGGTTTTCCAAGGGGTTCCTGGGACTCGTTCGGAAATCCGCTACATCTCTAATAGCATGATTAGCACACTGTCTATGTGGGTTTGATCGAGATGCTCTGGTTTCCTCCCACAGTCCAATGACATGTTTTGGGTGAATTGCTGAGTCTAAACTGTCTATAATGTGTGTGTGTTATAATGCTCTGTTGCATCAGTGTGCAGATACTTGTCAGTGACTCAGTGTAACATGCTACATGAAGTGCTGTAAATATATTAATATATCAAGTTTACTTAAGAATCACGTGTCTGCAACTGCCTCTCTCTTTCTAAGGTAATTGTACACAAATTGTACTTCTCCGAGATGTATGTCGCTTTGGAGAAAAGCGTCTGCTAAACGCATA